>NC_081172.1:20322500-20685932 GCF_012432095.1 Onychostoma macrolepis | reverse complement strand
TCTGTTCATCAATTTGCACTGGCTACCAATAGCTGCCTGCATAAAATTTAAGGGATTAATGTTTGCCTACAAAACCTCCACTGGCTCTGCACCCCTTTACCTAAATTCACTACTTTAGACTCATGTGCCCTCTAGAAGCTTGCATTCTGCAAGTGAATGGCGCACTATTGTACCATCCCAAAGAAGCACAAACTCACTTTCACAGACTTTTACCTTAACTATTCCCTCCTGGTTCAATGACCTGCTCAACTCAATCCGAGCAGCCGAGTCCTTAACCATCGCTAAAAACACATTTCTTCCATCTTTATTTGACCCTCTAACTCTAGCACTTTCTATTATAATTCTATTTTATCTATTTGTTTTATTTTTTATTAAAAAAATACAACACTTGACCCTCTAACATTTGCACTCTATTCATTTTCTAACTCCTTGTTTTCTCTTATTACAATTAATGGCAAAATGAATGTTTGGAAATGTAAACTGATATTTCCTACTGACACACTACAGCAAAAGATAGAAATAACTGACTTGAAACCATTTTTCAGCTGGTGAATATACTAGTGTTCTAATAATGTTGGCCACCACTGAATGTTACATAAGACATCCTTTAGTGACTGACTCAATGTCATCAGGTACTTTCTTATTTACTTTATTACTATACAAATTTAATTGCTGGTTGATTGATGTAGATACACAAAAATAATCTTACCTTATCTGCTGAAACAATATGACCCCTGATATGTTCAAGTCTGTTCATCTGAAGTGTGTCTTGTGGTATTGCACACCAGTGGTTTAAATTAAATATAAAATGCAGTGACGAACAATGAAACGAGCAGTGATATATGAGCAGAGGCAGTATAGTGTGAGATCACAAATGAGCCAGCACCCAGCAACTCATGAAAGACTGTCTTGTGAGAAGAAAATTTTAATTGGTTCGATACAGATTCCTCAACTGAGCACAAATGCTGGTTGTCTGGTTTCAGAGTTTTTTCACTAAAAATGTGGACTGTGTGTCTGCAGAAGTGTAAACAACAAGTCAGTGACCTCTGGGTAATTTGCCTTGCATTGATAACTCGGTGCAAAGAGCGATGAATGTTTCCAATATTAAAATTACTGTAAGGAGCTTTATAAATGCATATTGCATATTGTATACATATATTTAAATGCAAAAATGATCCTTATACACTATATTTAAACTTTTTTTTTTCTTTTTTCTTTTTCTTTTTTTGTTTAAATTATGTTTTTCTTGAAGCATGGGACTCAAAAGGCTACACAAGTGCAAAAAAAAAAAAAAAGATAAATTAATACAAATAAATAAAAACCTTTATGCAACATCCCTTCAGAAATGAAGAAATGGGCATGATTTGCTGCTCAATAAACATTTCTTATTATTTTCAATGTTAATGTCTGTTTCAGTGTTTCAATGTTGTGCTACTTAATATTTATGCAGAATCCATGATATACTACCATTCAAATGTTTGAGGTATGTGTGTGCATTTTTGATATAAAATTAATGCTTTTATTCAGAAAATATGCATCAAATTGATCAAAAGGGACATTAAAAACATTTACAATATTACAAAAGATTGTATTAATTCTATTCTTTAAAAATTTTGATTAATTAAAGAATTCTGAAAAATGTTAAACAGCAAAAACAGTTTTTAACATTGATTATAATAGTAACTGAGCACTAATAATAATTGAACAGTGAAGCAAATAATAATGATTTCTGAAGGGTCATGTGACACTAAAGAGTGGAATAACAATGCTGAAAAATGCAGCTTTGCATCACAGGAATGCTACAGAGGTATATATATATATATATATATATATATCTTAATTGAACCTCTCATTTCTTTCAAGACAGTAATGTTTCTTATTACACTCAAAAAAATAAATTGTTGAATGAACATGATTTAATCGCAGCACTCATTATGCATCTAATCAAATCAAGTAAACTTGGACTGCTCCGAATATGTTAATGAACACAATATATATTTGTAGATTAAACATGATTTTAATATGTCAATGTAACTTCTTTGCAACTATCTGAATCAAAATGTTTGTATTTTGTTAGTCTAATCAAATTTATTCTTATTCACTCAATGTCGGTAAAGCACTTCAATTCAACAAAATTCTGCCTTGTTACATTAACTAGTTAATGTCTTGTTCATGTATGTTTTTAGTAGTTTAATGAATATTGTTCCGTTTTTCTTCCCACGGAAAGGGCAACCCAGTGTACAAAGGATATTACTCGGTATTCCACATGTGTTTGTTTATTTTTTTTTTATTTTATTTTTTTTCACAAAGGATAACCAGGTAATAAACCTGAAAAACAGGAAATGCAACATTTAAATTTTCATACATACTACAAACAGCCCCAGTTCATTACCTCAATAACAATAAGCAACAATAAATAACATTAGTCAAAAATACAAATATAATAATATTAAATGTACTATAATAATAATAATAATCATCATCATCATCATCATCATCACTACTTCATAATTTGTTTGTATGTACACGCTTCACACTTCAAACATAAAGCTAAAGAAAGTAAACATAGTACAACAACATAGCATGGCGACAACAGACAACATGAATCATAAAGCAGACAAGAAAACATTTGAAATTAAGAGAGTTTACCAAGTGGCTGCACACCGGGTTGAAAGTCATTACAAATTAAATGAATCTCCCACTTCCTTTTTATAGTAAACACCGGTCACATGTTTCTCACAGGACACTCCTCTTAAAGGGGCACTACACTATAAACTGCTATTTGCAACATGTATACAATTTTTATACATTGATAAACATTGGATTAAACAAAAATCTCACAAATGACCGAACTCCGCAGAAAACACAACACCTCCCACTTAAGTTCCTGATCTTATGATCCAGGGAACTTAACAAAATCACTGAAAGGACCCCTCTTAGTGACACCCTTTTTTTTTTTTTTTTTTTTCACAAGAGGGCCCTTTGCTTTGCACAATGTCTTTGTGTCTAATGAAGGCACGACCGATGGAGGAGCAGCTTAGTCCAATGTCCAAGTCAATCACATCCCTTTGGCAGGTGTGTGGTGTACTGCCCGGGTATGCGAGGTATGGGATGTGCATGCTCTTACTTCATGTATGTGCAATGTGATGGGCATGGTGGCAGCGTTAGGCGTACACCAACCAGCCAACAGGGGTAAGGATGATGACAGAGTGACAAAGGTTTGGGCCAGGGGAAACGGCGGTGTGCAGAATGAGAGGGGTTCAGGAAGAAGCAGGTGTCATGGCGGCTAGGGTGGATGAGTTTTTTCCTCCACCGAAAGAAGGACCACCAATCTTCTCACATCTCTTCTGATAACTGTCCTGGGTAGTGAAAAACTCCTCTTCTTCTGGCCACCCACCAGGGAAACAGGAAGGCCAGCACATGTCACGATGTCAGCATCCCTGACAATTCCTTTACTGTCAGGATATACTGTCAGTATCCGACCCAGACGAAACTGACCTCTCAAAGCATTTGGGTCAGCAACCCAGACAAGATCGCCGACTTTGACGTTCCTCTCTGTCCGGTGCCACTTATGTCGAATGAACAGATTTGGGCCAGCTAGTTCCCTCCACTTTGCCCAGAACCAGTCCACTCCAATTTGAATGGCCCTTAAACGACGCCAGGGATGGGTTTCTAGGTCAAGCCCGCTGGTGTCTCCTCCAATCGATGCTCGACCCAGTATAAGGGAGTTAGGTGTTAAGTACTCGACCGCGTCCTCCTGTTCTTGAGCTCTGGCATCGATTGGGCGTTCGTTTGTCAGGTTGGCTGCCTGATAGAAAAGAGTTTGGAGCTCCCCCCATGTGAGAGACCCTACAGCTCCTCCGAGGCTCAAGAGCGCCCTCTTCAAAAGGTTCACAGCAGCCTCCGCAGCTCCATTCCTGTGGGGTGCATCTGCAGGGTGAAAGTCCCACTTCCACTCAGTCCCATTCTTAGCAGCTACATCTTCTATGGACGTAGCCTGCAGGCAAGCCAGATGTTTATGCAGCTCACACAGAGCAGACTTGGCGCCAACAAAGTTGGTGCCTCTGTCGGACCATAGTTTCTGTGGATGCCCCCTCAGAGCAACAAAGCGGGAGTATGCTTGGAGGAAACTTTCTGCCGATTGGTCATCGGTGAGGTCCGCATGGACGGCTCTCGAGGCCATACAACAGAAAACAATACCCCAGACCTTCTTACTTGTCCTTCTTTTAACAGCGTCTTTCACCTCGAAGGGGCCAAAAAGGTTGTGGGTTGTATACTCGAATGGACTTGCTCTTTTAGTACGCTCTTGAGGGAGATCACTCATTACTTGCTGACACATCTTGGCTCTTTGCTTTCTGCAGGTGACACAGTTGTTCAGTGCCTTCTTAACTGTTCTTCGTCCCTGCATGATCCAGGCTTTCCTTCTTGTCCGTAGAAGGGTAGAGGCCTTCATGATTTTCTTCATGTGCCTCCCTGGCCAGTAGGGTAGCGAGCCACGATTGGCATGGGATTAGCGGTACAGCCACTCTATCCTCATTCCAGCGTTGGATTCTCCCTCCGCAGAGCAAAAGTTCTGTCTTTTCCTCCTTCTGAACAACTAGGCGATCCAAGGTTGTGTCCCGGAACTCGACACCATCTTGAGCTTCGAGAGCTAGATCTTTGAAAGCTGTTGCTCTTTTTTCCACAGACAGGTATGGTCTTGCCTCCCACTTTGACCGAACTGTGGCAGGGCTGTTGCCTAGCCAGATTTCTACTGCTTGTCTCATCCAAGCGATGGTCCCGCATAACCGTGCCAGTGAACTGAACCTTCGGGGGTCCACAAGGCGTACAAGTGCAACACTGGTTGGGCCTGACCATTTCCTGGGCTGGGCTCCTATTGTAACCAGTGCTGAGAACGCCTTCCTCCGAAGTCCCCCGATCTCTTCGACAACAGAGGGGTTGATCTCACCGGCAGTTTTCACAGGCCAATCTGATTCAGGCAACTTCAAAAATTCTGGGCCTTCCTGCCAGACTGATCCTTCAGCAAGCTCCTCAGGGGATGCTTCTCTTGTGAGGAGGTCAGCGACATTCTGTCTTCCTTCGACCCACCTCCAGCTATCCACTGATCCGGCCTTGTGGATTTCTCCAATCCAGTTTGCAAAAAATGTCTGATAGCCATAACTATCCTTCTGGATAGCTCCCAGGATTGTCTGACTATCGACAAAATGGATCCACCGATCGACCTTGATGTAGCAGTGCTTCTCGAAGTATGTCTTCAGGCGGGATGCAAAGACAGCCCCGCACAGCTCTGCTTTAATGACATCACCTTTCTGGTCTAGAGGGGTGAGCTTGGCCTTTGATTCAACCAGCTTCACTACGACTCCATCTTCTGTCTCCCACCGTAGGTAAAGAACGGCTCCGTAGGAAGCTTCACTACCATCAGAAAACGTAATCCCCATTGGGCGACCTATAGCTCCAAGGGGTGTGAGACTCCTGTTGAATTTAATTTGGCCAAGCCTCACATTTTGTTCAAAGAGTTTTATTGCAGCCTCTCGAAGACGTGGCGAAAGAGGATCGTCCCAGGTGTCCTTGGAGGGATGGTCTCTTCCTGCTTCCTGAAAGGACTTTCTTATGAGCATCACTCCTTGTTGCTTGGCAGGTGAGGCCAGGCCGATGGGGTCATAGAACCCTGCAATCTGACTCAGCAGCATGCGTCGGGTGAGAGGGTCGGGGGTGCTGCCTCTGATCTCATCCTCTCATAGATCCAGACCAGTCCTCATCTTTCCTCGCCTCTTTGAGAAGTTCACTGACGTCAGCACTCGGAGTTTATCAGATTCAGGTTCATATCCCAATCCCAATGCCTTGTTCTCCTCTTCCCGCATCTGGTTGGGAAGTATCAGAGTCTTGGGCTCTGTTGACCTGACGTTGCTGGGGTCAATGGGATTTTCACTCCTCCCACATTGGCCTGTCAGGACCCAGGGCTTGAGGGCGAAGCCACCTGCTTTTAGGATCTCTTCCACTCCTTCGGTCATCCTAATCAGAGTTTGTAGATCATCATGCGACGTCAAGATGTCGTCCACATAACAGTCCTCTGTCAGGATCCGACGTTCTTCAACCATGGATGTGAACTGAGGCAGGTTTGCCGTCTCTCTCATGGCAACCTGAGCGATGCATCCGGCAGGCTTGTCACCGATGTTGACTCTGACAATGGCAAACACACCGATTTCATCTTCGGGGTTATCCCTCCAGAGGAATCGATGGAGATGGACCTCCTCGTCCTTCAGCCACACGGAATTATACATTTTCTTTACATCGCCAAGAGCAGCATACAATCTGCTCCTGAATCTAAGCAGGACACCTCGGATCGAGTTGAGGACATCAGGGCCTTTGTGCAGGAGGTTGTTCAGGCTCAACCCTTTGAACTCCTGGCTACTGTTCCAGACTATCCTCACTGGCGTTGAGCTAGAATGAGGATTCGGGGCAACCAGATGGCTGATGTACCAGAATGGGCCGTTCCAGCCCTTGATCTTTTCCTTCGTGAGCTCGATAGCTGCTCCTCTTGATACCATCTCGCGGATCTGCGCTCCATATGCCGCTTTCCACACAGGTTCTCTTCCCAGCCGAGCCTCGGTGTTCAGGAAGGTTGCTTCTACTGCTCGGCGGTTGTCTGGCAGAATCGCTGGGCTTACTTTCCATGGGTAGGCCGCATCCCAGTGCGGGGCGTCGCTGTGTTTGTCCGCTAGCACATAAGAGAGGCAGTCCTTTATCTTTTCCAAGTCCTTTTCTTCTCCAAGGGTCATCTCTTTGCCTCCCGGAGGGCACTTACTGCACTTGCAGCTCCCGCATTTCGGGTCACACGCTGCTCCAATACTATCCCATTTGAACCACTCAAACACTTCCTTATTTGTGACAGTGGTGCTGCTGAGGGTCACTTCTTCCATCCTCGTTGGGTCCTCACTCAGGTCTTTGGTGTCCACAAGGACCTCCTTGTACCCTCTTGAGGATGTTCTCATAGACCTTGCAAAGTGAGTCTCAGACTGGTGCAGCATTAGGTCAACCACCTCGAATAGATCAGGGTGAGTACCGCCAACAGTTTTGCCCAATGGGCTATTCCAGAGTACTAGATCTCCCTCCAACTTGAACGGCTGTGGAACTAGACGACCTTCCCGGTGACTGATCAGAAGATCGATGTTCTCAGGGCGGACTAGCTCTTCTGCAGCGACGTCAGGAAAGATCTTTTGCAGTTGTTGCGGAGTAACAGGCTGACTTATCTCCGCAATACTCTCCAGACCATAACAGAGCAGTTTGTGTTCCATTACCGTCCCCTTAATGGTCTTCACTCTTAGTCGAAGGGAGTACCTTTTGGTTGTGACTGTCGTTCTCATCCCTCCTATTCCATGAACAATTAACTTGATGCGCTCGCCAATCAGTCCAAGGCGCTGGGCAGCTTTGTTTGTTATATAATTGGTGTCAGAGGCAAGGTCAATAAGAGTGCCTATCAGCTGGCCTGAATTAGTTGTCACTTCCAGTAACATCATTATAACTGGGTACTCTTTCAGTCTACCTCCAGCAGTGCAGATCGTAGTTGAGGCTTTGTTGGAAAATGCCTTCCTGAATTCTGCTCTTAATTCCGGAGTGACTTTCGCCAGGAGCTCTTCTTGCTTGCCGGTCAGACCAAGGCCTTTTCTCTCCACCCTTTTTGTAACTTGCACCTCGCTGCCAGCGTCTTTCTCTTGAGCGATGGACTTGGGGCAGAGCAGATAATGGTTTAGCTCTTCTTTGCGGCAGTCTATTTTACTGCAGAGGAACTTCGGGTTGCATCGGCCATCCTTCAGATGGAAACACAGGTTATTGCATACCCCATGGGTCTTTAAATGGGCTTTCCTCCCCTGGATATCTAACTCTCTGAAGGCTTTGCAGGCAAACAGCCTGCCAGCGTGTGCCTCATCAGCACAGGCAGTGCACGAGCCCCAGCGTGGCTTCAACTGAGACTCTCTTCGGCCTGAGGTAGCTTTGGAGAATGCTTTCTTGACTCCTCCTTCGGGCTTATCTGCTGGGCCTTTAACTGAGGATCTTCCCTCTCTAGGGCCTACCTCCAGCTGATCCAGCTCCTCCAGGATTGCTTCCTGCTTCTTCAGGAAGCGCAGTAAGCAGTCGAAGTGGTTATGTGAAGCAAACCCATTCACAGACTCCATCTTGTGCGCAATCCATTTCTCCTTCAGAGAGCTTGGTAGTTTGCTTTCAAGGGACTGCGCTACCCAACGGTTCTTTATAACCTCCTCTTCTCCCAGGATCACAAGGTTACTAAGGGCCCGCTCCACAGCTTGGATTAGCTCAATTGCTTTCCTAGGGTTTTCTCCCTTTACAGGGGGTAGGCCCTGAACCTCCTCGGATATCTTCAGGACGATTTTCGCCTTGTTCCCAAAGCGGTTATTGAGGCGCCTAAACATTTCATCCGCTGATGCACAGCCAGACAGAACCAAGTCTTTCTTCACCCTGTCGTCGAGACTTGCCAGGAGGTGGAACCTTGTAACACCAGCCGTCTTCTGTGGGTTTCCCAGCTGTTCCAGCTCTTCCCACTCAGCCTTCCACCGATAGTAGTCAGTCATATCACTCGAGAACCTGGGCAGGCGTGTTCTTTACATTTACATTTACATTTAGTCATTTTGCAGACGCTTTTATCCAAAGCGACTTACAATTTGGGGAACACATGAAGCGATTCATCTTGAAGAGGCAATTCGGAAGTGCTTGTAACAGTCTCAGGCATTGTTTAAATAAGTACAAGCTAGCAAGGGAAGGAATAAGTAAGGAGAAAGAGTTTTTTTTTTTTGTGTGTGTAGGTTGAAGTCAAGTAGTGTCGAAAGAGATGAGTTTTCAGCTGTTGCTTGAAGATTGACAGGGATCCAGTACTCCGAATATGGGTGGGAAGATCATTCCACCAGCCAGGAATGGTGAACGAGAATGTTCTGGAGAGTGATTTTGAGCCTCTTTGTGATGGTACCACGAGGCGTCGCTCACTAGCAGATCTCAGATTTCTGGAGGGGATGTAGATTCTTAATAGTGAGTGCATGTAGGCGGGTGCTGAGCCTGTGGTTGTTCTATGAGCAAGCATCAGTGTCTTGAACTTGATGCGAGCTGCGATTGGTAGCCAATGCAATGAGATAAAGAGAGGTGTAACATGGGCTCTTTTGGGTTCCTTGAAGACCAGTCGTGCCGCCGCATTCTGAATCATTTGTAGAGGTTTGACTGTGTTTGATGGAAGTCCAGCCAGAAGAGCATTGCAGTAGTCCAGCCTAGAAATGACAAGGGCCTGGACAAGAAGTTGTGCAGCATGCTCCGTCAGAAAGGGCCTGATCTTTCTGATGTTGTGTAGTGCAAACCTGCAAGATCGAGCAGTCTTTGCAATGTGGTCTTTGAAGGTCAGCTGGTCATCAAAGATTACACCAAGATTTCTGACCGAAGTTGATGGGGTAATTGTTGATGAACCTAACTGGATCGTGATGTCATGCTGTAGAGTTGGAGCGGCAGGAAAGACAAGAAGCTCAGTCTTTGCCAGGTTGAGCTGGAGGTGATGTTCTTTCATCCATGCCGAGATGTCTGCCAGGCAACCTGAGATCCTTGCAGCTACCGTTGGATCATCTGGTTGAAAAGAGAGATAGAGCTGTGTGTCATCAGCATAGCAGTGGTAGGAGAATCCATGTGCCTGTATGATGGGACCCAGTGATGTAGTGTATGTGGAGAAGAGGAGGGGTCCAAGAACCAATCCCTGAGGAACCCCAGTGACCAGTGTATGTGCTTTGGATACCTCCCCTCCCCAGGCCACCCTGAAAGACCTACCAGTGAGATAGGATTCAAACCAGCAAAGTGGAATTCCAGCGATGCCCAGTGATGAGAGAGTGGAGAGGAGTATC
This sequence comes from Onychostoma macrolepis, assembly GCF_012432095.1. Classification (NCBI taxonomy): domain Eukaryota; kingdom Metazoa; phylum Chordata; class Actinopteri; order Cypriniformes; family Cyprinidae; genus Onychostoma; species Onychostoma macrolepis. The sequence continues at coordinate 20,676,042 of NC_081172.1, read as the reverse complement.
TGATGATTGACAGTGTCAAACGCGACAGATAGATCCAGCAGAATGAGGACTGATGATTTGGAATGGGCTTTTGCAATTCGCAGGGCTTCAGTGACCGAGAGAAGTGCAGTCTCAGTTGAATGGCCACTCCTGAAACCTGACTGTTTAGCGTCCAGTTTGTTGTTCTGTGAAAGAAACAATGAGACCTGGTTGAAGACAACACGTTCAAGTGTTTTCGCTATGAATGGAAGGAGAGAGACAGGTCTATAGTTTTCTATAAGAGAAGTGTTTAATGTAGGTTTTTTGAGCAGTGGGGTTACCCGAGCCTGCTTGAACGCAGTGGGGAAGATGCCTGTGAGGAGGGATGTGTTGATGATGTGTGTGAGTGTCGGTAAGAGCGTGGGAGAGATTGCTTGCAGAAGGTGCGAGGGGATTGGGTCAAGAGGACATGTTGTAGGATGGTTGGAGAGGAGAAGTTTGGATACTTCAGCCTCCGTCAGGGGACAGAAGGAGAAAATGGGAGGTTTAGCAGTGGAAGTGGTTGGTTGGGGGTCCTGTGTGCGTGGAGGTGAGAACTGATCACTGATCGATCTAGTTTTGTCTGTAAAAAAAGTAGCAAAGTCATCAGCTGTAATAGAAGTGTTTTATGTAATATGTTTTCCTGTAGCTCAAATAGTAGAGCATGGCGCTAGCAACGCCAAGATCATGGGTTCGATTCCCAGGGAAAGCAAGAGCTGATAAAATGTAAAAACTGTAACTTGAATGCAATGTAAGTCGCTTTGGATAAAAGCGTCTGCTAAATGCATAAATGTAAATGTAAGTGGTGGGAGGTGGTGGAGGGGACAGAGGAGAGAATTAAATGTTCTGAAGAGATTACGCATGTCTGGAGCGCTGTTTTACAGTCGCTGTGGTCGCTTTTAATTAGCACAACCACCAGCCAATCGCAGGGCAATGGCTCAAATCGAAACTAACACTTTGCACTTAAGTGCAGGAAAGGAGTTTAAGCTAAAGGGCAGTTATTATAATGATCAGTTAGTGCAATCAAAAATATAAACCACAACGAAAAAGCAGAATAGAAATAGGTAGGAAACGAACTATTCTTTCCTAGCAACAAGGAATTAATTTAAACAACAGAGCTAAGAATGAGTATTAAAACACTTACGCACTGCCGTATGTCTCTTCTGGTGACTAATCGCCTTCTCCCGGGGTCTAACAGTGCCCGAACAGTTTAAATAGTTTTTACAGTCGCTGTGGTCGCTTTTAATTAGCACAACCACCAGCCAATCGCAGGGCAATGGCTCAAATCGAAACTAACACTTCGCACTTAAGTGCAGGAAAGGAGTTTAAGCTAAAGGGCAGTTATTATAATGATCAGTTAGTGCAATCAAAAATATAAACCACAACGAAAAAGCAGAATAGAAATAGGTAGGAAACGAACTATTCTTTCCTAGCAACAAGGAATTAATTTAAACAACAGAGCTAAGAATGAGTATTAAAACACTTACGCACTGCCGTCTGTCTCTTCTGGTGACTAATCGCCTTCTTTCAAGGCTGATCTGTGGTCTAAAGCCGTACGTCCCAGGATGCAGGCCAGGGATGCTTTGTAATGGTGCATACGGAAGTGCAGCTGCTCCAGTACTGGATACAGGTATTACACTGGGGATTTGGGGCTGCGTGCCAGCTCTACTGGGCCCCTCACCGAACTCGCTCTGCTCTTCATTAGTACCTGATTCTTCAACCTTTTCCCTCCCATCAATCTCTTCTATCCGCTTCAACTTTTGCCAGCTCCGTACCCAGTCATGCAGTCTGTTGACCAGCTTGTATTGCTGCTGCTTATACACTGTTGTCTTGGCTCCAGGGACAAGACCTTCCCATTCAAACACCTTCTGCTCAAGCATTTTAATTCTCTCCACCAGGCCCTCTCTCAGGACTTGAAAATCGTCCTCCGATAACTCCTTCATATCAGAGTTCTCCACTTCAGTACATTTCTCCTCTGCACCGTCAGCGTACAATTTAAGGTCGACATAGGCGAATTTGGACCATAACGTCTCCTTAGCGAGCCGGAGCGTTTCTGCATAGGTGGCAAGGCACATCGCCATTTTCTCCTCTACATGAACCGCTTCTTTTCCTGCTTTTTCTTCCTCACTTTCCACCTCCCCTAGAGCATCAACATATTCAAGTCCAGTGTCGTGCAACTTTCCAAAGTCCACACCAAGTGCTCTGATCTCGTCGATAAGCACCCTTTTTTCTAGGAGGTCTACAGTGAGGGACAGCCTTTTGGCTCTCTTGCTTAAAGAGCTCTGCGCTGTTGAGCGCTTTCCTTTTAGGGCCACTAATTCTACCGCATCCATTTTCCTTTCCATGCACGGAGCAAGGCGCTGTTCCACAGAGGGGTCTATTCGGCCTATACCTCTTCCCTTGGTGCTCCTTCACTGGTCAATGCTGATCGGGCAATGGCAGACTTGGCTTAACGCTCTCGAACCGTTGGTTTATTACTGTTCCGTTTTTCTTCCCACGGAAAGGGCAACCCAGTGTACAAAGGATATTACTCGGTATTCCACATGTGTTTGTTTATTTATTTTTTTATTTTATTTTATTTTTTTGTTTTTCACAAAGGATAACCAGGTAATAAACCTGAAAAACAGGAAATGCAACATTTAAATTTTCATACATACTACAAACAGCCCCAGTTCATTACCTCAATAACAATAAGCAACAATAAATAACATTAGTCAAAAATACAAATATAATAATATTAAATGTACTATAATAATAATAATCATCATCATCATCATTACTTCATAATTTGTTTGTATGTACACGCTTCACACTTCAAACATAAAGCTAAAGAAAGTAAACATAGTACAACAACATAGCATGGCGACAGCAGACAACATGAATCATAAAGCAGACAAGAAAACATTTGAAATTAAGAGAGTTTACCAAGTGGCTGCACACCGGGTTGAAAGTCATTACAAATTAAATGAATCTCCCACTTCCTTTTTATAGTAAACACCGGTCACATGTTTCTCACAGGACACTCCTCTTAAAGGGGCACTACACTATAAACTGCTATTTGCAACATGTATACAATTTTTATACATTGATAAACATTGGATTAAACAAAAATCTCACAAATGACCGAACTCCGCAGAAAACACAACAAATATCTTATCTTATTTTATTTTTCATTAGGCTTTAACATGCACCAATTAAGTTTAAATGGCTTTCTTCACTTTAAGTCTCCTATCCATTTGAGTGTTTGTAACACAATGTATAAGAAACATTTAGCCAACAAAATCTTGGCTCTTGAGAAAACTGATCCCCAAGCAACGCTTGTAGGACTTTAAAGCCCTTTTGGTCTTAAAACTTCTTCAAAATTAAGCCATTTTAACACTACCCTTTTTGGGAATTTGTAAGGTAAACCTTGGCCTGACACACAAAAAATAACATTTAAAAACGTAAACATGAATGAACATAACATAAAAGAAACAATTGTGAGTGTAACAATTTTTTGAGCTGTAAAATAATAATAATAAAAAAGAGATAGTCTGATGTACACCAGTCTTGCTCAAGCTCACTTGCTCCAGTAGCTTGTTTTTGAGGAACTGTGCCTTGGATGACAACCTCTGTCCATTTAGATTTAGAAAGATCTTCTGCAAGACTTCAAAAGTGCATGGTGGGTAGCTCAGGTTCAAACAGTATATGAATCCAAATAATAGAGCACAAGCCTGTGAAATGCTACTCAAGTCACTGAGGATTTCCACACCTTCAATTAGGACACCAGTGTCCTGTGGGTCATCGTCAGGCAGCACTCCCTCCTTCAGTATGACATACACTCCCATCACAGTTTGCTCCATGGTACTTTGTGACTCAATGTCTGAATCCTGTGGGACCAAATAAATGAAAGATCACAAACAAAAATTAGCTCAAATATTTATTACAAGAATTTCACACTTATGCACTCACTGGTCACTTCATTCGGTAAACCTGTAAAGTAAACTTCAATTCAATACATGAGCTCTGCTGTGAATTCTACATTTACAAGGTTATAACTTCTCAGTTTTTAAGTTGAAACTGTCAGAAAGGTGATTATTCTACTATATGTTTATTATTGAGGTCACAGTGGGTGCTGCAGTGTTATTGCAGTGCATTATATTATAAGATTGTTATAATTTATTTGGCCACCATATTTAAAATGAATGAGGTGGCTAAAACATTAGAACCATCTTAGAATATAATGCACTGCAATAAAACAAAAGCGTGCATGTACAATTTTCTGATGTCGTTTATTTTTTTATTTTTTTTGTGGCATGCCTCTTCTGCCTTTCAGATCACTTTAAAACTTTAGTATTGGCTTACACAATTTTGTAAATTAGGCCCTAAGAGAGCTCAAACGATATGAATAAAAAATTAATTGGTTTAGTGCATCAACCAATTCACATAAGAACTTTGTCATGGTGTACCATCAGATTCCTATAAATGAACAATTTGTCCAGCTCAGTGAAGTAATGTGTTCTAACATGTCACTTTCTTGTTGTAGCAAATAGGAAAAAACACAACCCAAGTACAGAATATATGGGCTTTTGATTTTCTCCTCAACTCACCAAATATGCTTTCACTAGTTTTTCAGGGTCTTCATTCAAGTAGGTGCACAGAGACTTGATGACACAGGCTCTTCTGGTATGCATAGTGTCATCCTGTGGGGTGGGGACAAGATTAACTCAAACTTCAGTAGCGGCACAGCTTGAGTGTACTGTTTGGGAAGAGAATGCCAAACTAGGGCTGCACGATTCTTGCTAAAATGTGAATCACGATTTTTCTCCATGGGAATTGAGATCACGATTCTCTTACACGATTCTCATTTTTTCAACCAAAATTTATTGCACTCAAAAAAAAAAAAAAACACAGGACATTCAGTATAATAAAGTGCTGGAGTAACAAAAAATTGTCTCTTTTCTTTATTTTAGACCCCTTAAAGTGAATAATTTTAAAGCTTTAAGTTAACATTAACAATAAGAACATTAACAATAATAAATAAAAATATTCACATTCACACGGGGCGTCGGCGTCAACGCCTCTCGTTTACTTTGAATGGAGTGACGTCAAGCGTTGCCGAACTGAATTGTGAGTCCGTCACGTCGCGTCGCTTCACTGGCGTTTCTCGTGGCAGAAGTTGAAAACTTTTCAACTTTTCAAGCGCCAACGCAGGCGTCAGACAATCAGATCGCCTTATGCAAATACCCTAGTGCAGACGCTAGCCAATCCCGTTCATGCAACGGCCCGGGAGTATGTGATTGGCTGTTAGCACTACGATGACACGCCCTCCGTTAAGTGTTGACACTGATGCTGCTTTCAAGTGCTCCTGGGACGTTCGTACTTACGAGTTGACGAGTTGTTATTACAACGTCGGTTGCGTTCAAGTCACTTTGGTCGGAAAAAGATGGCGATTTAACTTTTCTACACAATTCAACTATTTTTTTTAACTCTACATCTACAAAATATTGAAAGAAGAATGTGCATCATTGTGTTTTTACTTTTTTCCATTTTTATTTAATTTATGAAGGTGATGTAAACTGAATAATTATATATTCTATTATATTTATACATTAATATAATATTTTGTGTATGTAACTTATATAGTTTTATTGTACATTACAAAAAATAATAATTTTATTCATTTCAACAACTTTACCGACGCTGCATATCTTTAGTCTTTGGCTGCGTCCATTGCATCCGAAATGTTTTTTCATTGACACGCCCCCAACTCGGAAACTCGGGGCTTAAAGAAAAGTTTCCCACTCGAAAAAACGACTTTGTGGTGGCGTTCATGTGCGTTCAGCTCGTAAATACGATGTGTCCGACATGACCATGTATCCGATGCACCATGACGCCCCTTGACGCCCCATGGGCGTGTACCGTTACAAATCCACCAAGTAAACTGACTCCGTTTAGGTCTGCCGCCTTGTTACACGTCATGTGAGTGACAGTGGAACGTGGCCAATGAGGGAGAGGAGAGAAGTGATCAAGATTTATGATTGATTGGTGAATTAATAGTGTTTTGTTATTGTGTGAGTGTGACCAATAACGCATGAATGCAGCATGATCTGAATGCAGGGAAATACACGGAAGTGAATCGCCGTCATTTAGAAATGAGATCGCATTTATGTATGAATCGAGATCGTGATTTTTTTTTCGATTAATCGTGCAGCCCTATGCCAAACTACATCTGTCTTTCCATCTGCATTGAGAATGACTATTAAAGCCATTTATCAATAGGCCTACAAACCTTGGAGATGGAAACCATGATCTGTGTGATTTTTTTTTTTTTTCTTTTCCTGATTGCCCGCCTTTTCTACTGAAGATCTCCATCAATCGTGCTCAGTTCTGGTCAAGCTCAGTGAAGAACATAGAAAGCAGTGGTACAGATGAAATCCGCAAGAACTCCCTATCAATCTGAAAAACATTGACAATGCATTTGTTAACTCTCATCATAACCGAAGTATGAAAATAAAAAAACCTGTTTTAACTATTTTTCTATCAGCAATGAGAGAGTTAAGACGACATGATGTACCACAGATATGGCCTACTCTGTTTTTTGATTAAAAGTATAAGAGCTGACGTGAGTTTTAATTCCTGCTCATGTCTTAAATGTGCATGGACAATTTAAATATACACAAACATAATGATTGCCGCTTCCAAAACAATGGTTTAGTTTATAATGCTTAAGTAATTTGTACGTACAACTCTCCTTTGCAACACACTGCCACATACATGTCACTGAAAGAGAAAGAAAAGGAAAGTTCAAGGATAGTTAGTTTGACAATTCTGTATGTGATTGTTAAGAAAAAACTACTTACCATGTAATAAAGGTGAAGTTCACACCAGAAGAGCATGGGGACAGCTTTATATTGTGATGTAGCCTATTTCTTTTTTTGAATAAAAAAAAAGGAACATTTCCGCTGTGAAAAAAAAAATAAAAGTGTATAAAGTTAACCTGCAAAACTGCAACTGATTTACCCTAATGTGTATGCTAAGGCCAGAAAACAGAAAAACACACAACAAGCAGTATTCTCCTAATTTCAAAGACTGACTTTAAAAACTGGGCCAAAGAAAATTACCACTAACGTTACTGGCTGCTGTTACTAAATATCAAGAGTTTTACTTATGTTTATAACTATATTCCCTAATATTTTTTTTTCCCTAAAAAAAAACATGCATACCTATTCATTCATAACTTTACCTGCAATTTGTTAGGACATTTCAAATATATGGTCGACTGCATCATATATATTACTTGACAATTTTTGCATACTGTATTCAATAAGCTGGGTAGCATTGTGGCATTTTGGAACTCTATTAAGTTTGAAAAGACAGAAATGTCTAGTTGTAGAACGTTGTAGTAATATTTCACCGATATACACACACGAAGGGCCAGGCCAACGTTAGTTAATTTAGCTAATAACAACAACAGTCCCTACTTGGCACACTAAACGAAATCTAAAACAATAATAATAATAATGAAATAGAAAAATATATATTTTTTATTTTTCTATTTTATTTTATTTTATTTTTTAGATTTATTAATAAAAACTCTATAAATGTTAGCTAGACTGAAAAGAGCGATGAGAAGTGTACATTGATTCAACATTAACTTCTGGTGTTTCGGATTTAACCGATAGGCCAAGTTACGTAAATGTACCCAGGTATATCATAAAAAATGGCACATTACGCTAGATACATTAACTTAAATTACAAACAGGAAAAACGGGTGCATGGTGTGTTTGACTCTGCATTAACTTTATCTCCCGTTTTCCCTTCCCATTGTTGGGGTAGAGTTCAGGTTTAACGTAAGTTATGTAGTTAATGGTTAGGTGTAGCTAGCATTGAATTGTGACATAAATGCACCAAATATCGACGAAAACACGGAATTTAGCCCAACACATGTGCTTAAAGCCTGGGAAAGTAAGCCTGCTTAGAAACATCGCCACAGTGTCTAATAACTTATTTTTAATCTATAATCCCACAGTAGTAATTACAAGCAGGTACATATCAAGTGCTTACCTTCAATATCAAGGATGCAGAATGATTACCGAGCAAACACAAAAACTCGGGAGGCCATGGCGGGTCTGCCTCCGAGACCTCGGCCCCAGCCCCCACCACGGTCTCTACGGCAGGAGCCCTACTATCCACCCCCCCCCAATTAGGGGTAGTTTGAGGCTGGCGTTCAGGGGGAGCGGGCTCTTGGGGGCGCTCTGGCAGCGCGGACTCTTGGGGGCGCTCTGGAAGCGGGGACTCCTGGGGGCTCTCTGGAAGCAAGGAGATAGGAAGACGCCTTCGTGGCGCAGGCACTGGGGGGCGCTCCGGAAGCGCAGACTCTTGGGGGCGCTCTGGAAGCCCAGAGATAGGGAGACGCCTTCGTGGCGCAGGCACTGGTGGGCGCTCTGGAAGCGCGGACTCTTGGGGGCGCTCTGGAAGCGCGGAGCTGGACGGGACCAGCGGGGACTCTTGGGGGCACCCTGGAAGCGCGAAGATAGGAAGACGCCTTCGTGGCGCAGGCACTGGGGGGTGCTCTGGAAGCGCGGAGCTGGACGGGACCAGCGTAGACGTAGGAGAGCTGGATGGGACCAGCGGAGACGTAGGAGGGCTGGATGGGACCAGCGGAGACGTAGGAGGGCTCTTGCGAGGAGCAGGCACTGGAGGGCACTTGCGAGGAGCAGGCACTGGTGGGCACTTAAGATTCTCTGGCGGGCTTGCCATACTCTTAGACGGCGGGCTTGCCATTCTCTCTGACGGCGGGCTTGTGTGGGCCGGGATTTCCCTGCGAACGGCGGCCGGGATTTCCCCGCAAATGGGGAACATATTTAAAAATAACGTAACCAAAATAAAACATTTTAAAAACGTTGTAAAAATACCAACCTGGAATGTTCTCTTTAAGTAGTAAAAAAAAATTTAAATATCGCGTTTGTCTACGACCAAACGAAACAAGACCAAACTGCAACTTTTGAAATATGTTATATTCAGGTGTTAAAATAACGTAATAAATGTAAAAACAGTACCAAAATACAACCAGGCCAAAAGTTTGTGTGTGTGGAAATTGGAAAATATTGTGATCAGTAGGCTACAACTGTCCATGGACGGCGATTTCTGTCAAACAAAATGCACAGAAATTAAGATTCTTCCAGAAATTAACAAAGTCTACAAAAAAAAAAAAAAAAAACAGGAAAGAAAGATACGCTGTGCAAAAACTAATTGTGTATGTTTTCTTTAGCTGCAAAACATTAACATTTGGCCAACAACGAGAAACCAGACTATATTAAAACTTTTTTAGGACGTTTTATTTAGGTGTTAAAATAACATAATCTGCACGTTGGAAAGAAACGTTTTTTGAATGGTAGTGTATGTTTGAGGTATTACTTACTAGTCATATGACTCATAATGTCTAAAGATGTTCTTCGACAGGAGATACGCTCCAACTCTAGTGTACAGCCATCAGCGTAGAAGAATCTAGGAACATAAATAATCTGTCACAGAGCCAACAATATTTATTATACAATGCCAGGTTTATAATAAATAAACTATAGCAGAGGTGAAATGCAGAAAAGAAAAAGAATAATTTACAGAATATATAAAAAATTTTTTAAAAAAAAATACATTTTTAGATTTACTTATTTAGTAATGCTCTTACAGTGTTAATTATGTTTGGGCATTAAAATAACTAACAAGCAAACAAACACACACACGTATGTATGTATACATACAGGTGCTGGTCATATAATTAGAATATCATCAAAAAGTTGATTTATTTCACTAATTCCATTCAAAAAGTGAAACTTGTATATTATATTCATTCATTACACACAGTCTGATATATTTCAAATGTTTATTTCTTTTAATTTTGATGATTAGAGCTTACAGCTCATGAAAGTCAAAAATCAGTATCTCAAAATATTAGAATATTACTTAAGACCAATACAAAGAAAGGATTTTTAGAAATCTTGGCCAACTGAAAAGTATGAAAATGAAAAGTATGAGCATGTACAGCACTCAATACTTAGTTGGGGCTCCTTTTGCCTGAATTACTGCAGCAATGCGGCGTGGCATGGAGTCGATCAGTCTGTGGCACTGCTCAGGTGTTATGAGAGCCCAGGTTGCTCTGATAGTGGCCTTCAGCTCATCTGCATTGTTGGGTCTGGTGTCTCTCATCTTCCTCTTGACAATACCCCATAGATTCTCTATGGGGTTCAGGTCAAGCGAGTTTGCTGGCCAATCAAGCACAGTAACACTATGGTCATTGAACCAGCTTTTGGTACCTTTGGCAGTGTGGGCAGGTGCCAAGTCCTGCTGGAAAATGAAATCAGCATCTCCATAAAGCTTGTCAACAGAAGGAAGCATGAAGTGCTCTAAAATTTCCTGGTAGATGGCTGCGTTGACTGTGGACTTCAGAAAACACAGTGGACCAACACCAGCAGATGACATGGCAGCCCAAATCATCACTGACTGTGGAAACTTCACACTGGACTTCAAGCAACATGGATTCTGTGCCTCTCCACTCTTCCTTCAGACTCTGGGACCTTGATTTCCAAATGAAATGTAAAATTTACTTTCATCTGAAAAGAGGACTTTGGACCACTGAGCAACAGTCCAGTTCTTTTCTCCACAGCCCAGTTAAGATGCTTCTGGCGTTGTCTCTGGTTCAGAAGTGGCTTGGTAGCCCTTTTCCTGAAGACGTCTGAGCGTGGTGACTCTTGATGCACTGACTCCAGCTTCAGTTCTCTCCTTGTGAAGCTCTCCCAAGTGTTTGAATCGGCTTTGCTTGACTGTATTCTCAAGCTTGCGGTCATCCCTGTTGCTTGTGCACCTTTTCCTACCCAAATTCTTCCTTCCAGTCAACTTTGCATTTAATATGCTTGATACAGCACTCTGTAAACAGCAACACCTTTCAGTAATGACCTTCTGTGACTTACCCTCTTTGTGGAGGGTGTCAATGTTCGTCTTCTGGATCATTGCCAAGTCAGCAGTCTTCCCCATTATTGTGGTTTCAAAGAACAAGAGATACCCAGAATTTATACTGTAGGGATGGTCATTTATTCAAACTCAAATATAAATATTCTAATATTTTGAGATACTGATTTTTGACTTTCATGAGCTGTAAGCTCTAATCATCAAAATTAAAAGAAATAAACATTTGAAATATATCAGTCTGTGTGTAATGAATGAATATAATATACAAATTTCACTTTTTGAATGGAATTAGTGAAATAAATCAACTTTTTGATGATATTCTAATTATATGACCAGCACCTGTATACACATATAAATTTTGCAAAAGAAAATTACAGATGCATGGTGATATAGGCGAAATATACTGTGAAAGATGCATGTAAAGTTAATTAATAAGCTTTCTTAGATCACCTGTGTTTTCATTATCTCTGTCGGCAGCTCTCTTCGGAAATGTTAAAATAAGGAACTTCTGTGACATAGAGGGTTTTTTCTGACACTCCTGAAATCACAGAACAAGTGGTATCAATATGTGTTTACCATGAAAGATCAAAACCTGTTTTAAACCTGTCATTATATATAGATCAATGGTTTCAGCCCATTTTCACGCTCTATGTAAGTGATGTATCCGATTAATTGTACAGTGCATACTTTTAGGTTAAATTAATTAGCTTACTTCCATTCATCCGTTGACAAATTGCCAGCAAAACCTTTATACATACATATATAAAAGCGCTCATCTACACATAAGATGACATTAAAAGCCCAAACTTTTATAAACAAGACCTCAAGTTAACGTTACCTCTTATGTTAGCCTTACGGTTGAGATGCTAACGGACTTTTCCCGAAGATACTAAACCATTTCTGATCAATTTAGTTAATTACTATTATTATTATTATTATTGTTATTATTTATTTATTATGTATTTAGTAATATTATTACTGCTAGTATTACTATTATTACTTATCACCTTCCTCACCCTCCATCCTCTAATGTTTGCTATTAATGCTATTATTATTATTATTACTGTTATCATTACTATTATGGTTTTTTACTATTGTTATGTCTGTTGTACTTTCTATTTATTTATTCATTAATTATTACTATTATTATTTTTTTTTCTTTTGTTTATATACTTCCACCTCCAGCACCCAGTCACACTTACACACACAGACACACTCTGTCACGAATCTGGTCTGCACTTCCGTTCACTCACCACTAGAGGTCACCCGCTTATCACATGGACTCTGGCACTTCACCATTTAACTACATTTCCCATCATCCATTACTGATCACAGCTGTCACCAATCACTCATTGCACCAATCACCCACACACCTGATCCTACGCACACACTGATCACATACATATTTAAGCCACGGACTTTCTCTCCCTCGTCGCCGAGTATTGTATGCATTATCGCTGCCCTACAGAGCCCCTTTAGTTTTCCTAACCTAACCTAGCCTAACCTAGCCTAGCCTAGCCTAGCCTTTGTTGGATTGTGTTTTCCCCTGCCTGGACCATCGCTAACGTTTTGGATGACCTCTCCTGTCTCGCCCCTTTGGATACTGTTCGCCGATCGTCGACCCACGCTTGTCTCTGTTTACTCTTTGTCTCGCCCATGTTATACCTGTTTGCCACTGTTTGACCCTGCCTGTTATGACCACGTCTCTGCTTAAAAGTCTGCAGATGGATCCACACGTCTCATGTCTCATCAGCCCCGTAACAGAATACTCGGCCACACAAGGATCCAGCGGCTTTTCTAGTGGACATTGGCCAGGTATGGACGCGGCGATCTTGTTGCTAGCCCTCAAGCAGGGTACGCGATCACTCGAGGGTTACATTACGGAATATTTGGCTTTGGCTAATGGCTCCGAATTACCGGACCAGATGTTAATAGATTTTTTCTGTGAGGGTATTAACCAGCCACTCAGGTCACGACTAACCCTTGAAGCTCCCTGTTCGTCTCTAAGTGACTTTATGGATTACGCTTTAATGACTGTTGGTTCAGCGTTTACTGTGGGTGTTGCGGAGGAACGTGACACCACATTCAATTGTATGATCACAGCCACGCTAGAGCACGCTCACAAAATGGCGGCCACCACAACACCCCGTCATGTCATTGCTGCCATTCATGAGTCAAGTCACAGTTGATCTTCATGAGTCAAACCAAGTCAAAGCTGATCTTCACAAATCAAGCCAAGTCACAGCTGATCTTCACAAGCTAAGTCAAGTCACCGTTGATCTTCACGAATCAAGCCAAGTCAAAGCTGATCTTCAAGAACCAAGTCAAGTCACGGTTGATGTCAGAGAGTCAAGCCAAGTCACAGTTGGTCGTCATCAACCGAGTCACGTCTCAGCTGATCATCCAGAGTCACAGCAGCACGTCACAGCTGTCCGTCCAGAGTCACAGCAGCACGTCACAGCGGACCCGTCTGCTCCGCCCTGGTGGTCTTCTGCTCCACCTGTTCCGTCTGCTCCGCTGTGGTGGTCCACTATCTGGCTCTGGTGGTCTTCTGCTCCGCCCTGGTAGGCTCCTGCTCTATCTGCACCGCCATGGAGGTCTTCTGCCCTGTCCGCTCCGCCCTGGTGGGCTCCTGCTTCGCCCTGGTGGGCTCGTGTCCCGTCTGTTTCGCCCTGGTGGGCTCCAGTCCCGTCCACTCTGCCCTGGCTTCCTGCTCTGCCGGCTCTACCTCGGTCCCAGATCACTCCGCTTCCACAAGGACCTGGCCCTCCATCCCTCCCCCTGTTCCACCTCCGCTCCACCTCCCTCCTGGATTATAGACTGTGTGGAGCGTCTGGAAGCCGCTCTTTGGGAGGGGCTCTGTCACCTGAATCTGGTCTGCACTTCCATTCACTCACCACTAGAGGTCACCCGCTTATCACATGGACTCTGGCACTTCACCATTTAACTACATTTCCCATCATCCATTACTGATCACAGCTGTCACCAATCACTCATTGCACCAATCACCCACACACCTGATCCTACGCACACACTGATCACATACCCTATTTAAGCCACGGACTTTCTCTCCCCCGTCGCCGAGTATTGTATGCATTATCACTGCCCTACAGAGCCCCGTTAGTTTTCCTTGCCTTGCCTAGCCTAGCCTTTGTCGGATTGTGTTTTCCCTGCCTGGACCATCGCTAACGTTTTGGATGACCTGATCTCGCCTTTGGATACTGTTCACGATCGTCGACCCACGCTTGTCTCTGTTTACTCTTTGTCTCGCCCATGTTATACCTGTTTGACCCTGCCTGTTATGACCATGTCTCTGCTTAAAAGTCTGCAGATGGATCCGCACGTCTCATGTCTCATCAGCCCGTAACACACTCATACTCACTCACACAAATCATGTTGGCTGTCATGTATGTTTTGTTGACCTTGGTTATTTTGTATTTGATTTGTCACCTGTAAATAGTATGTTTATTTGCATAATAAAAAATAAATAAATAAATAAAATGTTTAATTATACTGTAACAAGAACACCTTAAAATAAAGTGTAACCGAATGTAAAAAAAGGAAAAAATGGACTAAACGATTCTTGAAGCACATAATTTGCCTCTATGATTTTTTTGTATTCGAGTTACTCGAGGAACCGTTCAGCCCTAGTTTTATTCAAAACTCACTTTAAACGATTTCTAAGATTTTCTCGATTAATATAAATTTTACTTTAAACGAGTTTTGAGTAAAAGCATATATTAATCTCAGAAATTGTTTTATGTAGCTTGATGCTAAAGCTAGTCTTCAGTAAATAATGGGCAGGAGAACAAACTGGCGCTAAAATTAGAAGAAAGATGCAGACGGACGAGACAGGCGTTAATGTTGCAAAACCAGCTGAAAACCAAACCCCGTCGTATTCGGCTGAAGTTGAACTCAAAGGAAATGAAGTGAACCCCTGGCCATGTTTATGCTCTATTAAGCTGTGTTTGCCTAGGGAGACCATAGCAGCTTATAAAATCTCCACATCAACCCTTCGCGAGCATGTAGAGGTAAAGTAAATCCATGCATCATTGCACTGGTGGTTAAAATGAAGCTTTGGCAGTTTAGCAAAAAGGTTTTGCACAAATTAGCCAAAAAGACTGGTGCAGGGTGTGCGATATACACTATATTGTCAAAAGTATTGGGAAACTCCCTTCTAATGAACGGGTTTGACTACTTTAGTAATTTCCATGAGTACAAATCTGAATGTTTAAGCATATAATGATATTCTAGGGAATTGTGTGCTTCTAATGTTAAAGCAACAGTTTGGACAGGACCCTTTCCTATTATAACATGACAATGCCTCTGTGTATAAGGCAAGGTACAAAAAGAAATGATTGATTTAGTCAGTGTGGAAGAACTTGACTGGTCTGCATAATTTTGTTTATATTGATTTAATTTCCTGGTAACAGCCCAAATGTCTTATTATTCTAAATAACTGATTCCTTTAATTAAAAACAACTAGTTTGAGATTTATAGGCCTATCCCAGGGGTGTCAAACTCAGTTCCTGGAGGGCCGCAGCCCTGCAGAGTTTAGTTCCAACCCTGCTCCAACACACATACCATGTAGTTTTCAAATAAGCTTAAATGATTGGATTAGCTGGATCAGATGTGTTTAATTAGGGTTATATCTATACCGTGTAGGGCTGTGGCCCTCCAGGAACTGAGTTTGACGCCCTTGGCCTATCCCATTTTTGCGTCCCTCCCACTGTTAAAATGTAACTAAGTAATTTTTACTCTGAGTAAATTTTAAATGAGCTACTTTTTACTTTTACTTGAGTAGATTTTTAGACTGGTACTTTTACTTGTACTTAAGTAAAATTTCATTAATGTAATGGTACTTTTACTTGAGTAAAATATTTTTGTACTCTTGTGGTGGTAGGCTACTTGGAGAGCCAAATATTTCTGTGGTGGTATTATTATAAAATAAGGTTATTGTGACTTTTTTCTCAGAATTTCGTGATACAAACTCGCAGTTCTAACTTTTTTTCTCAGAATTGTAAGATATAAACGCGCAATTGCAATTTATAAAGTCATAATTGCGAGATATAAAGTCGCAGCGCCCCTGGGTAGGACCTAAAAATCCCAGTGATGTCATAGGTTGTGAATGGTAAAATTATATTTAAAGCCAGCACTATTTTTTTTTAAGGGGATGACTGCTGGTCAATGGATTGACCTCTTTGAAATGTCAGATTCAGTTACACCTTCTAAGGTGTTGTTCAAAGTAATTTTTCCCCTTGTTTACAACTTTGTTTGGTTACAGAATGAATCAGCTTTTTTTTTTTTTTTTTTTTAAGTCAGTTCTTAGCTGCCACCTTGTGGCGTAACTATAGCCTACACTGTTGTTGATAAATCGTCTTCATTAACATACAAAACGTTTCTCAATAATGTTAACATAATGTGAAATATCATATGGCTCTGATCGCAGTAATTTAAACTAGTGCTTAAAGGCCTGGAAAGTTCTGGAATTTAATTTCACAGTAAACCATCTCTACAAACCCTAGCCATTTTTTCCCCCAACACATCGACCTGCGCCCCTGCAAGTAGATTAGAAAATTAATTGACATCAATGCCTGCATTTTAGGCTACTTATGTTTATTTAAAGATGCATTATAGCCTATATTTAATTATATTTGTATGTATTTTTTAAAGCAAAGTTCAGAAATGCTATAATACACAAAATACTTTTTCAATATAACTAAATATAAAAATGTGCTGTGCTGTTGTTGGCTGCCACAGTAATACACAAAACCCCTTTTCATTCATGATATTGATATTTATCAATCAAGCAAGTAGCTAAGCGCACCAATATTTGGCCTGGTTTTTGGTACTGTTTTTACGTTTTTTAAACGTTTCTTTCCAACGTGCAGATTACATTATTTTAACACCTAAATAAAACGTCCTTCAAAAGTTTTAATATATAGTCCGGTTTCTCATTGTATAGGCCAAATGTTAATGTTTTGTAGCTAAAGAAAACATACAATGTTAGTTTTTTTTTTTTTTGATTTTGTTAATTTCTAGAAGAATCTTAATTTCTGTGCATTTTGTTTGACATAAATCGGCGCCCATGGACAGGTATTGTGCCCTACTGGTCACAATATTTTCCCATTTCCACACACACACACACACACACACACACACACACACACAAACATTTGGCCTGGTTGTATTTTGGTACTGTTTTTATCTTTTTTTTTAACGTTTCTTTCCAACGTGCAGATTACGTTATTTTAACACCTGAAAACAAAGTCTTTCAAAAGTTGCAGTTTGGTCTGGTTTCGTTTTGGTCGTAGACAAACGTGATATTTACGTTTTTTTACTACTTAAAGAGAACATTACAGGTTGGTGTTTTTACAACGTTTTTAAAACGTTTTATTTTGGTTACTTTTTTTTTTCTTATTTAAAATGTTGTACTTCAACATTACCTAATTGTAACCAAAATACAACGTTGTGAAAAGTTGTAAAAAATGTTTTGTGTTTGCTGGGTAATTACTATTTAATACAATTATTATTGATATGTGTCATCGTCCTAACCCTCCAACTTCCCCTCATTTCTGATCAATTTAGTTAATTACTATTATTATTATTATTATTGTTATTATTTATTTATTATGTATTTAGTAATATTATTACTGCTAGTATTACTATTATTACTTATCACCTTCCTCACCCTCCATCCTCTAATGTTTGCTATTAATGCTATTATTATTATTATTACTGTTATCATTACTATTATGGTTTTTACTATTGTTATGTCTGTTGTACTTTCTATTTATTTATTCATTAATTATTACTATTATTATTTTTTTCTTTTGTTTATATACTTCCACCTCCAGCACCCAGTCACACTTACACACACAGACACACTCTGTCACGAATCTGGTCTGCACTTCCGTTCACTCACCACTAGAGGTCACCCGCTTATCACATGGACTCTGGCACTTCACCATTTAACTACATTTCCCATCATCCATTACTGATCACAGCTGTCACCAATCACTCATTGCACCAATCACCCACACACCTGATCCTACGCACACACTGATCACATACATATTTAAGCCACGGACTTTCTCTCCCTCGTCGCCGAGTATTGTATGCATTATCGCTGCCCTACAGAGCCCCTTTAGTTTTCCTAACCTAACCTAACCTAACCTAGCCTAGCCTAGCCTAGCCTTTGTTGGATTGTGTTTTCCCTGCCTGGACCATCGCTAACGCTTTGGATGACCTCTCCTGTCTCGCCCCTTTGGATACTGTTCGACGATCGTCGACCCACGCTTGTCTCTGTTTACTCTTTGTCTCGCCCATGTTATACCTGTTTGCCACTGTTTGACCCTGCCTGTTATGACCACGTCTCTGCTTAAAAGTCTGCAGATGGATCCACACGTCTCATGTCTCATCAGCCCCGTAACAGAATACTCGGCCACACAAGGATCCAGCGGCTTTTCTAGTGGACATTGGCCAGGTATGGACGCCAGCGATCTTGTTGCTAGCCCTCAAGCAGGGTACGCGATCACCGAGGGTTACATTACGGAATATTTGGCTTTGGCTAATGGCTCCAATTACCGGACCAGATGTTAATAGATTTTTTCTGTGAGGGTATTAACCAGCCACTCAGGTCACGACTAACCCTTGAAGCTCCCTGTTCGTCTCTAAGTGACTTTATGGATTACGCTTTAATGACTGTTGGTTCAGCGTTTACTGTGGGTGTTGCGGAGGAACGTGACACCACATTCAATTGTATGATCACAGCCACGCTAGAGCACGCTCACAAAATGGCGGCCACCACAACACCCGTCATGTCATTGCTGCCATTCATGAGTCAAGTCACAGTTGATCTTCATGAGTCAAACCAAGTCAAAGCTGATCTTCACAAATCAAGCCAAGTCACAGCTGATCTTCACAAGCTAAGTCAAGTCACCGTTGATCTTCACGAATCAAGCCAAGTCAAAGCTGATCTTCAAGAACCAAGTCAAGTCACGGTTGATGTCAGAGAGTCAAGCCAAGTCACAGTTGGTCGTCATCAACCGAGTCACGTCTCAGCTGATCATCCAGAGTCACAGCAGCACGTCACAGCTGTCCGTCCAGAGTCACAGCAGCACGTCACAGCGGACCCGTCTGCTCCGCCCTGGTGGTCTTCTGCTCCACCTGTTCCGTCTGCTCCGCTGTGGTGGTCCACTATCTGGCTCTGGTGGTCTTCTGCTCCGCCCTGGTAGGCTCCTGCTCTATCTGCACCGCCATGGAGGTCTTCTGCCCTGTCCGCTCCGCCCTGGTGGGCTCCTGCTTCGCCCTGGTGGGCTCGTGTCCCGTCTGTTTCGCCCTGGTGGGCTCCAGTCCCGTCCACTCTGCCCTGGCTTCCTGCTCTGCCGGCTCTACCTCGGTCCCAGATCACTCCGCTTCCACAAGGACCTGGCCCTCCATCCCTCCCCCTGTTCCACCTCCGCTCCACCTCCCTCCTGGATTATAGACTGTGTGGAGCGTCTGGAAGCCGCTCTTTGGGGAGGGGCTCTGTCACGAATCTGGTCTGCACTTCCATTCACTCACCACTAGAGGTCACCCGCTTATCACATGGACTCTGGCACTTCACCATTTAACTACATTTCCCATCATCCATTACTGATCACAGCTGTCACCAATCACTCATTGCACCAATCACCCACACACCTGATCCTACGCACACACTGATCACATACCCTATTTAAGCCACGGACTTTCTCTCCCCCGTCGCCGAGTATTGTATGCATTATCACTGCCCTACAGAGCCCCGTTAGTTTTCCTTGCCTTGCCTAGCCTAGCCTTTGTCGGATTGTGTTTTCCCCTGCCTGGACCATCGCTAACGTTTTGGATGACCTGATCTCGCCCCTTTGGATACTGTTCGCCGATCGTCGACCCACGCTTGTCTCTGTTTACTCTTTGTCTCGCCCATGTTATACTTGTTTGACCCTGCCTGTTATGACCATGTCTCTGCTTAAAAGTCTGCAGATGGATCCGCACGTCTCATGTCTCATCAGCCCCGTAACACACTCATACTCACTCACACAAATCATGTTGGCTGTCATGTATGTTTTGTTGACCTTGGTTATTTTGTATTTGATTTGTCACCTGTAAATAGTATGTTTATTTGCATAATAAAAAAAATAAAATAAATAAATAAAATGTTTAATTATACTGTAACAAGAACACCTTAAAATAAAGTGTAACCGAATGTAAAAAAAAAAGGAAAAAAAATGGACTAAACGATTCTTCGAAGCACATAATTTGCCTCTATGATTTTTTTTGTATTCGAGTTACTCGAGGAACCGTTT
Source organism: Onychostoma macrolepis (assembly GCF_012432095.1). Lineage (NCBI taxonomy): Eukaryota > Metazoa > Chordata > Actinopteri > Cypriniformes > Cyprinidae > Onychostoma > Onychostoma macrolepis. Next base: position 20,655,772 of record NC_081172.1, on the reverse strand, counting down.
CAGCCCTAGTTTTATTCAAAACTCACTTTAAACGATTTCTAAGATTTTTCTACGATTAATATAAATTTTTACTTTAAACGAGTTTTGAGTAAAAGCATATATTAATCTCAGAAATTGTTTTATGTAGCTTGATGCTAAAGCTAGTCTTCGTTCTGACTCATCAGCTTACGTTTAAGTATGTACCTGCAAATACATCATTATGTGATAGAAGATACTGCTCCAGACAGTCATGAATATGCTGGGAACTGTTTGCCCAGGCTGTGGATTAAAGATAATAATGTTGTAAATAATGTTCATTTTCCTACGCAGACCTATTGTTTCGCTTCAGAAGGCCTCAGTGTATTGTCAGGAGCCACAGGGATTGATTTGGTCATGTCTGTATTTGTGTTTTTGACACTCAAAAACCAACAGCCACGGGTGTGCATTTTATGAATTACCAAGAACAACAGTTTCACCAAAAAATCTTCTTAAAAAAAAGAAGTAATTTGCATCTCGGATGGCCTGAGGGTGAGTAAATTAACAACAAATTTTCATGTTAAGTTAAGTTAGTGACGTATTGTCAAGTATGGTGACCCATACTCGAAATTAGTGCTCTGCATTTAACCCATCCAAGTGCACACACACAGCAGTGAGTAGTGAACAAATGCACACACACACACACAGTGAGCACACACCCGGAGCAGTGGGCAGCTCCCGGGGAGCAATTAGGGGTTCGGTGCCTTGCTCAAGGGCACCTTAGTCATGGTATCGAAGGTGGAGAGAGTGCTGTTCATTCACAATCCCCACCTTCAATTCCTGCCGCCGCAAGAATCGATCCGGCAACCTTCAGGTTACAAGCCTGACTCCCTAACCATTAGGCCACGACTACCCCCCAAAGTAGTACACCCCCCCCAAATTTTTTGGTAAACCATCCCTTTAACCCAAATGTACTGCCAAGATGTCCCCCAAAACATACAAAAAGCTGCTCAGAGCGTGTGCAGTTCTTAGTGTGTTCCATATCTCATCAGGAGGAAGTGCTTACAAGCTCACCACAAGATCCCTGAATGGGGCAGTGGGAACTAAGGCACATAGCTGGGCCGGGGCCTCAAGACAACATGAGAGTCTGTCAGTCCGAACTCCAGTCACACTTCACTTACAGAGAGCGCTTGTAGGTCCCCAACCCTCTTGATGGAACTAAGCGCAGTCAGGAGTGCCCATCTTCAAAGACAGAGGCACTAAGCTTGGAAGACTGTAAGGGCTCAATTGGAGCTCTCAGTGGGACCTGTAAGACCAGAGAGATGCTCCAAGAGCATCTTAATGAGGAGATTCTTATTCTGTTTGCAATGAAAAAAGTAAATAAATACATTTCTGAACTATTACCTGAGGCACACCCTTTTAAGTTATTCCACATATTTCTCATCTCAGATACAGTCTGGACAAATGAGACATAAATGCTTTTCTTGTTCAGGGTGTGAGAATATAGACAGAAACACCCATATAATGACAATTTTTCCTCTCTGTTTTCTGGAGTTGGCCAGTAATTTCAGACATTCCAAGCAAAACCTATTGTTCACCCTCAGAATTCCAAAGGCATGTGAAAAAACAGATACACCCAACAAGATCTTATAAACACAAATGAAGAACAGAATCTAGCCAAATTCCCACACAGTATTAGAGGACAGAAAATTAGTAAACAGTTATAGAATACTCAGATAAATACAAAGTTTGAGAATTTGCTTGTGTCCATAATAGCAGATCTGTGCCAAAGGTCCTTGTCATTAGTGGTGCTTGCCAAAGGCGAAGCATCACTACTACTATTCTGTTTAGGAATTATATATCATTCATACCGGCAAGCAGCCTTTGCAGTATCATCATTGACAGCTGCCGAGCCACTCCCTAGCAACCAAACAGAGTACCCTAGCAACCATTTAGCAAGACCTGTTTTGTGCATCAGAACATCGTAGAGACATGGGAGCAGTGTTGGGGAAAGTTACTTTTAAAAGTAATGCATTACAATATTGCGTTACTCTATAAAAAAGTAATTAACTGTGTTTTTTACTTTTTATGGAAAGTAATGCATTATGTTACTTTTGCGTCACTTTTTGTCACCTGGACTGGGCTCACTTATTTATTTTTAATAACAGAAAACCCAAAAGTTATATTTTTGGAAACTGTAAAGGCCCTTTCACACAAAGAATGAAATTAATAAGCCTCAGGCTGAAGAAAATGCCTCTGCCTCTACTCTTACTCCCAATTTCTCTTAACACCGGGACAAGAAAGGTGTCAGTGAATAAATAGGAAAACAAAGTAACTTGTGTTACTTATTTGAAAAAGAAACTCAGATATGTTCTTGTTAATTTAAAAGTAATGTGTTACTTTACTAGTAACTTGAAAAAAAGTAATCTGATTATGTAACTCACGTTATTACATACATTAAAGAAATACAACAATAAAAAATAAAAAGTTAAATATATTCTCCACAATCCAAAACACACATCTTCCACTTTTTTAATATCTAAAACACCTACAAAACACCTACATTATAAAAACGTATTGCTCATTCAATTAATTCCTATGCCTCAACCTCCTATAAGTACAAAATTACCTGCCTTTTAAAATAATTTTTTGTGTAATTAATGACACTGGTAAGAAATTCCATAATTTCATTGCCCTGAATGTTACTGTGCATTTAAAAAAATAGTTTTAGCATAAGGGAGTAAAAATCTACCTTCTGTTGCCCGTCTAGTAACATATTCATGTGACTGAACATTAAATTGTAATTTATTATGCTGTAGTATGTGGGACTCACATCACCTAAGACATTGTGATTTTGGGTCACACGTCACTCAAGGTGCGGTTATGAGTATATCAGAGGTTTGGTAAGTTTATAATTACGTTCCACAAGTGGGTGATCAGTCCGGCGGTAGAGACGTCTTCCACTGATGATGCAGACTGCGTGCAGCGGGGAGGGCACAGAGTTGTGTTCCGGTAGCCGTCAATTTTGACCTGGAGGATGCTGAACTTTTGTTGTGCCACAAAGGGTCCTTAGAGCATGGACCAGGCAGCTGGGTCAGATGGGACTTCACGGGGTCCTTTGCAGCCTGGCTGTGTCGTTGAGGAGCCGTGGGTTTCAGGCAGTGTCTGCCACTGCGGAGGTCCTTTGTGGACTGGGCTGTGCTGCTTTCGGAGCGGCAAGAGTCAGACAGAGTCCGTCACTGCTGGGTCCTTTGCAACTGAAGGGCAGCCAAATGCAATAAGGAAGGTTTGCTCAGGAGCTGAGTTAAACCTTAGCTGTCTTGAAATCTCTTTCCTCGTCAGGCCAGAGACTCAAAACGTTGTATCTGCTACTGTCTCTCTGGATGAATCAGAGACTCATAACTTTGGTGTTTCTGTTAATGTCTCTCTAGATGAAAGACTCAGAAATGGGGAGTGTTCCTGTTGCTGCCTTCCCGGTAACAGGACTCAGACTCAGAACAAGGAGTGTCTTTTGGGAAGGTATCTCTTTTTGATGAGGAGGAGATTGGAATCTGGCGCCTCTCCGTTTCAGGAATGTGATTGGCCACTTGTGTCCAAGGTGGCCATGATGTTGCCCACCCTAGTGTGGAACTCATTTGCATACAGTGGAGTACAAAGTTAAACAGTGTCTTTAACATTTCACCCATGCAATATTTCTTTACCAAACCTCTTTCAAACTATTATCAGCATCATGAGGAGCAAAAAGAGTCCAAACATGATAGGAAACTGTTGAACTATCACTTATTCATACCATAATATGTTAATAGGCCTGCTTCCGTGAACTGTTGTGTTAACAGTCAATGGCCATCAACATAAACTGTACTTCATCTGAGGATGAAGTGAATCCCTTGCAGTTTGCATCCATTTAAGGTCTCCAAACATGGGTATGAATGGATTTGGATAGATCTGTGTGGCCTTTCTTTGTTTCGGCCACTGCAGTTGCATCCAGAGATCTGGAGGAATTTTTATGGCAGTCATTTCCTAAACCTTAGGATTGGGTGTGATGGTGAGGGTCAACCCGTAGTCCAATGAGAAGTCCTCTCTTAGGTGGTCGTGGATGCAGAAGGTCTCCCTTCCTGTCCTGTTAGAGGTGTCTGGCAGTTGTCTTGGCATCTTATCTGATGGTTCTGAACATCTTTTTATGTTCCTCCACCAAGATCCAATCACAGTGGGGCACATCTCCCTCCACACCGGCAGTTAGAGAGGGGCCCTGCCATAAACTGGTCCTTGGAATGCCAGTTTGACTGTTGTTCACTACATTCTCCTCTGCCCGGACTGATCAAGGACCCAAAGTCGTTGATCGGGTCCGTGTACTGAAAGAGGAACAGCAGGAACAAAAACACACCTCGCCTCATCCTTCAACCATTGGCATTTTTGGAGTAAACTATAATTCAATAGTTTGTATACACAACTAAATTTAGTGGGTATACTAGTGATATCTTGTATCAGTACTACTAACAGGTTACAAATAATTCTACATGTAAAGAAAGAAAGATGTGGTTAGTATCAAGGATTACCCTAGAAGGCTATTTAGTGAGCGGGTAGAAAGAATAACTTCTGTCCTACTTCTATCTAGTCAGCGGTACCTGTCATAGTAGGGGAAGCTCAGGAAGTGGTCTGCACATAGCGGATTTGAGCTCAAGAGCTCCACTCAGTCTCATCCTTCTCTGTTCTGACATTCTAGCCTGCAGTTTGTTGATTAGCTTGCACAGTATCCACCCCAGGGGGCCCATTGTACCCCACCCACATAGTGTTAGAATAAGCATAAGGCTGTCACTGATATCCCTTCTCCAAGTGAATGGTACCTTCTTATGTTTTAATTCTACAGGTGTAGCTTGTATGCTACCTAATTGGAGACTTATCTTTGCTAATTTAGGTCCCCACGTCATGCATGTCTGTGTCAAGATGGTATAGAACCATGTGTTCAATGTGGAGAATTGCTCCTATTGGGATTTGAATTAGCATAGTGTCACGGGCAGAGGTGGGTAGTAACGAGTTACATTTACTTCGTTACATTTACTTGAGTAAATTTATTGGGTAACTAATACTTTTAGAGTATATTTAAAAATGGGTACTTTTACTCTTACTCAAGTACACTTTTAGTGAAAAAACAGTACTTTTACTTCGTTACTGTGGGCGACGCTCCTCTCGTTACTTTATCTTAATGCATTAAAAATCCTTCAATTTATTCCAAGAGCGCCGTCTACTTTTTTTTTTTCTGGGCAATGAGCGATGCCCGTTCGCGAATGATTCATTCTTTTGAGTCAATTCTGTTCGAAGGCTTGATCAAACCAGTTGGCAGACCAGTGAATCGGTTCGCGAATCAGTTTGAATGATTCGTTCAGTTCCCTGCCGCACGCGCGGAGTCGTCTGAAGCGGTTCTCACTCAGAGTTGTAACATCAAGAGCGTTGAAGACGTGGGTTTGGATCTACAGTCAGTTTAAAGCAAATCTGCAAAGGCTATTGCTAGCTATGAAGATCTTTATTAGACGAACACCGCGTGTGATGTCGTTTCCACAGGTATAGATTCGATTACAGTACACGATACCATGACATACCAGTTTGTTGTACATGTACCTTCTATACAATGTATAATTTATTCATTAAATAAGCTGTCACAGAGTATGAAATAAACACCCGCCAAACCCGCGTTAGTTCCAGGAGGAATGCCTTGCCAAGACACAATTAATATTGATATTTTCACAATATTTACGCTTGCAGAAATAAAGGCTAAATTTGTTTACATTTTGCAGAACAGACGGAAGAAGATCCATCAATGTGCATTTGTTTCGTTATGTTCAGATGTTCTGTAGCGGACATGTGAGGAGTTTTCACTCTTCTCCGTGTCAGAGGTTATATACATTTATAATACATAATTAAACTTTTAAATATAATTTAATTTGACTCAGTGATGCCAATCAGAATTTGTATCAGCTGTTACTCCAGGTTTCAGAGTCATATGATCCTTCAGAAATCATTCAGATATATTGATTTATTACCAGTGTTGTTGAAAAAAACAAAAAACAAAAAAACAGCATATGCTGGTATGGTATGTTTTGAAGCTGGGATGTTGGTTTGTGCTGGTCTTGAGCTGGTGCTCAAACCAGCATCCCATGCTTCAAAACATACCATACCAGCATATGCAGGTTTTTTCAACAGGGAACAGTTTTGCTGCTTAATATTTTTTGGAACCTGTGACATTTTGTTTGGGATTCTTTTATGAATAGAAAGCTAAAAAAGAACAGCATTGATAATAAATCAGGCTGATAAAAAAATCTGATTTGCATCACTGAAATAAATTACATTAAAAAAAAAAAACATTAAAAGTATTTTGAACGGCAGTGTGTGTGTGTGTGTATAAATTTTTTTTATCTAAATATCTATATATCTAAATAAAAATATACTATATTCAGTATATCCAAAGTAACTAGTAACTAACTACTTGAGTAGTTTTTTTATCCGATACTTTTTTACTCTTACTCGAGTAACTATTCAGACTATTACTTTTACAAATATTTCTTCAAGTACGTTTACTTTTACTTGAGTACAGTTTTCGGGTACTCTACCCACCTCTGGTCACGGGGTGAAGAATCACACGACAAGTGAATGCAAAATAAATGCCCCGGAGGGTGGATTTATTGTTATTCAAGCAGGGTGAGTCAAGTGAAATGAGTGCCTCTGTGCTGTTCGTGCTCTCTCTCCTCCTGTTCCTTGGCCGTGTGATCGTGCTCCGTGATTCGTCCTGGATTTAGGGGTGTGCCGCTCGGTCAGCTGCTGCTGTCTGCGGGAAAGATCAGAGAACGACGTTAGTCCTTGCCTCATGGAGAATGAACTCCCTTGTGGCTTGGCTCGGCGTGGTTTTATAGCCCGGCCTATAACGAGCTGCAGCTGTGACCGAGCGGCCGGTGATGAGGGAGTGCAGGTGTTCCTGATCCGTTTCCAGGGTGACGCTGATGGGTAATCGGGACGCTCGTCACACTCCCCCCCCCTAAGCGTCGTCCTGGTCCTGTTGAGAATGTGAATTAGTAGGGGAGAAATAGGGGGTGGGTGGAGAGTGACCCCTGACAGACCTGCGAAAGCTGCCCATATCCGAGAGAGTCCGTCGGCGTTGGTGTTGGCAGCCCCGGCCCGGTGGCGCACGTCGAAGTGGAAGTCCTAGAGCACGAGGGACCAGCGAGTCACCCTGGCGTTGGTGTCCTTGGCGCGAGCCATCCACTGTAGGGGCGCATGGTCGGTGACCAGGGTGAACTTTCGGCCGAGGAGATAGTACCGCAGCTCCAGGACTGCCCACTTGACGGCCAGGGCCTCCTTTTCGACTGCGGCGTAGTTTCTCTCGGCGGGGGACAGCTTTCGGCTGATGTACAGGATCGGATGCTCTTCACCTGCCTGGACCTGTGACAGGACGGCTCCGAGCCCTGCATCGGAGGCATCCGTCTGGAGCAGGAAGGGGCAGCTAAAGTCCAGCCCTCCGGAGTTCCGACAGCACCTCACGGCCTGCATCCGGGCACCCGAGGGTGGCACGGGCGGGTTAGCGGCTCGGAGAGCTGCGATCTCCTGATCCGTCTGGCCTTGCCGAGCGGCGAGATGTTCGGCTATTTGCTGCTGGCGGATGCTAACCTCGGTGAGGTGTTTCAGGAGTTCTTCCATGTCTGAGGAGGGAGGAGCGCGCACCTAAAGAAAAACAAACAGAAAGGGAAAAAAAAAGAAAAATCGGGTGGGTGAATAGCCAGGTAAGTGATTCCGCTTGTCGGTGATCCTTCACTCTCATGCCCGCATTCTCCACCACTTGTCACGGGGTGAAGAATCACACGACAAGTGAATGCAAAATAAATGCCCCGGAGGGTGGATTTATTGGTATTCAAGCAGGGTGAGTCAAGTGAAATGAGTGCCTCTGTGCTGTTCGTGCTCTCTCTCCTCCTGTTCCTTGGCTGTGTGATCATGCTCTGTGATTCGTCCTGGATTTAGGGGTGTGCCGCTCGGTCAGCTGCTGCGGGAAAGATCAGAGAACAGAGTTGTATGTTGATTTATGGCAAGGATCATGCCCTCTAATGTCCTATCCATCTGCTGAAGGGGAGCTCTATGAGGGGGGTTTGATGGTTGAAACTGACAACAAACTAGGCAACCCTGGATATAAGCTGCGATGTCTTGTTTCATCTGTGGCCAGTATGCTACCTGACGGAGGGTCTCATGTGTTGCCTTCACCCCCCTGCGGCCTCCACAGGGTTCGTCATGGGCATGCAGGAGCATAACCCCCCTGTTAGCTGTTGGGACCACCCACCGAGGGGGTGTGTTCTCTTCAGGGGCATATACTAGCAAACCCTTCTCTAACCTCAGATGGTGTCTGATAAGGTACAGAGTTTTCAGGTCACTTGACTCTGCCAAATTTTGTTCAGTTATGGGATGCTTGACTGGGTCAGAGATGAATAGGTGGATAGTACTGATCACAGGGTCTTGCTGTTGCATAGCAATAAGATCAGTATCTGCTAGCTCTCTGCCTATCACTACAGTCTGAGGAGTGTCAGTGGGGGCTGTCACTGTGTTCCTTGCTTGCCTGCGTGTGACAGCATAACATTTACAAGAGGAGGCTCTGTTGTCGGAAGCCACTCCTCCTGGAACTGCAGAGGTAAGATGTGTCTTTAGATGATTTTTGAAAATGGCTAAAGACTCAGCTGTTCGAATTGAGATCGGGAGGTCATTCCACCAGATGGGCACAGTCCAGGAAAAGTCTGTGAGAGAGATTTGGTACCTATTTGTGATGGCACCACAAGGCGTCGTTCACTTGCAGAACGCAAGCTTCTGGAGGGTGCATAAGTTTGAACTAGTGAGTTTAGATATATTGGTGCAGCGCTAGTTGTTGTTTTATAGGCAAACATCAGTACCTTGAATTTGATGCGAGCGGCTATTGGTAGCCAGTGCAACCTGATGAAGAGAGGGTAACGTGAGCTTTCTTCGGTTCATTAAAGACCACTCTGGCTGCTGCATTCTGAATCAGTTGTAGAGGCTTGATAAGGCCTGCCAAGAGCGCATTACAATAGTCCAGTCTCGAGAGAACAAGAGCTTTGGACAAAGAGTTGTGCAGCTTGCTCTGACAGGAAGGGTCTAATCTTCCTAATGTTGTATAAGGCAAATCTGCAGGACTTGTAGCAATATGGTCTGTGAAGCTTAACTGATCATCTATCATAACTCCAAGATTCCTGGCTGTCCTGGAAGGAGTTATGGTTGACGAACCCAGCTGTATAGAGAAGTTGTGGTGGAGTGATGGGTTGGCTGAAACCACGAGCAGTTCTGTCTTGGTGAGGTTGAGCTGAAGGTGATGGTCTTTCATCCAGCTAGAGATGTCACTCAGACAGGCTGCAATGCGAGCAGCTACCGTCGGATCATCTGGTAGGAATGAGAGGTAGAGTTGAGTGTCATCAGCATAGCAGTGATAAGAAAAGGCATGCTTCTGAATGACCGATCCCAATGACGACATGTAGATGGAGAAGAGAAGTGTTCCAAGCACTGAGCCTTGAGGAACCCCAGTAGCCAGAAGTTGTGACTTTGAAACCTCACCCCTCCAAGACACCCTGAAGGACCTATCTGAGAGGTAGGACTCGAACCACAGGAGCGCGGTTCCTGAGATGCCCATCTTTCTGAGAGTGGACAGGAGGATCCAATGGTTAACTTTGTCGAAAGCAGCAGACAGGTCCAGTAAGATGAGTACAGAGGATTTGGAAGCCGCTCTTGCCAGTCTCAGGGCTTCTGTAACCAAGAGTAGGGCAGTCTCAGTTGAGTGGCCGCTTCTGAAGCCAGATTGGTTGTTGTCCAGAAGATTGTTCTGTGCAAGAAACAAAGAGAGTTGGTTGAACACAACTCGCTCAAGTGTCTTTGCAATGAATGGAAGAAGGGATACTGGTCTGTAGTGTTCTAAAAGTGCTGGATTTAGAGAGGGTTTTTTAAGCAGTGGGGTTACCCGAGCCTGCTTAAATGCTGTGGGAAATGTACCAGTGTGAAGAGAGGTGTTGATAATGTGAGTAAGCACAGGTATGACTGAAGAAGAAATGGCCTGAAGGCCAGTGGGGATAGGATCTAGCGGACAGGTAGTGGGATGATTGGAAAGGATGAGTTTGGAGACCTCCGCTTCCGAGAGAGGAGAGAAGGAGGTGAGAGAGTGTGTATTTGTCGGTAAGAAGTTATCAGTTTGTGGTGGGAGGAATTGGTCACTGATGGTTCTTGTTTTATTTGTAAAGAAAATTGCAAAGTCATCAGCTGTAAGAGTTGATGAAGGAGGAGGGGGAGGAGGATAGAGAAGAGAAGAGAAAGTTTTGAAAAGTGTGCGAGAGTCAGAACAGTTGTTGATTTTGTTGTGGTAGTATGTCGTTTTAGCAATGGAGATATTTGCAGAGAAGGAAGAGCGGAGTGACTGATACGCACTAAGGTCAGTAGAGTTTTTAGATTTGTGCCACTTCCTCTCTGCAGCCCTTAGTTTAGTGCAATGTCAACGGAGAACATCAGACAGCCAGGGGGCAGAGGGGGTAGTGCGTGCTGGACTGGATGAAAGGGGGCAAAAGTTGTCCAAGCAAGATGTTAGAGTGGAGCAAAGAGTGTCAGTAGCAGTGTTTGTGTCCAATGCTGAAAACTGAGAGGGTGAAGGAAGTGCAGATGAAACCATTGAGGAAAGGCAAGCGGGAGAGAGAGAGCGTAGGTTACGGTGAAAGGTGACCTGTGGGGGAGTGTGTGTTATGTCAGGAGTTAGTGTGAGGTTAGAAGTGATGAGGAAGTGGTCTGAGGTGTGCAGTGGAGTAACTAATGTGTTGTCAGTGGAGCAGTAGCGTGTGTAGATGAGGTCCAGTTGGTTACCTGATTTGTGAGTAGCCATGGTAGACACTCGCTTGAGGTCAAATGATGTGAGAAGAGTGTTGAAGTCAGCAGCCTGGGGTTTTTCTAGGTGGATGTTGAAGTCACCAAGCAGTACCAGAGGAGTGCCATCCTCAGGAAAGTTTGAGAGCAATACATCCAACTCCTCCAAGAAGTTACCCAGTTGACCTGGGGGACGATACACAACTACAAAGTGGATTTTAACAGGGTGGGTAATAGTAATAGCATGAGATTCAAATGAACTGTTGCCTGTAAGAGATGGTAGAAGATCAAATTTCCAATCATTTGAAATAAGGAGACCCGTACCTCCAGTGGGAAAAAGTGAAATTAATGGAGAGAGCTACATCATAATCTTGTAGTGCCATCATCCATGTAGCAATGCGACTGTTTGAGACTCTCCCCTCCCTAAGCCTCTGGCTGTTTAGGAACTGGACTGGTTGATGACATGTCTCCACAATGACTTTCTGGCCACCATTGTAGCTACGGAAATGTTCAATTGCCCACACTGTAGTGAGCAGGGCTTTCTCACAGTCTGAAAACTTCTACACTGAAGTAGATGGGCCCCTACACTGCTGAGTGCTCTGCTAGCATAGGCAACAACCCACTTGTCTTGGTCATGTTTTTGGGAGAGTGCTGCGCTGAGGCAGTGTTCAGAAAAACCAACCTCGAGGAAAAACTCCTTGTCTTTGTCAGGGTAGGCAAGGCATGGAGCAGTGCACAATCTCTCTTTCAGTTCTCCCCCCAGCTAAATTCTCTGCCCTTCTGCAGCAGCTCATGCAATGACCTCGCTATGTCTGCGTAATCTTCTATAAACTGACAGGAGTAATTGCACACTCCCAGAAAGCTACACAGTTCAGAGATATTTGTTGGAGGTTTGATATTCTTTACTGCTTCAATTCTACTGGTCTGGGGTTGGATACCATCAGGACCAACAGTCAGTCCAACATACTCCACTTTTGTTCTGCACCACTGTCCTTTGGCTAAAGACAGTTTAGCGCCTGCCTCAGTGAGCTGGGTGAGGACATGCTTTATCTCAGCTAAATGATCTGACCAGGTCTGACTACGCATAAGGACATCATCAATATAGATCACACTGCCGCGTGTAGCTGCATCACCCATTGCCTTGTGTAGAAATATATTAAATTCTGTGGGGGAGTTTGAATAGCCAAATGAGCACCTGTTCCAAGTGAACTGTCTACCTCCAAATGAAAATGCTAGCTTGTACTGATCTGCAGGGTCTACCTTCATTGTCCAAAAACCATTTGCCACGTCCACTGTGAAGAAATATTTGTCTGTAGTAACCTTCGCTAGCTCTTGGTCCAGATGTATCATGGGCCAACGTGACAGGGGAACCTGTTTGTTGAGCTGGCGGTAATCTACAGTTAAACGCCACTTCCCACTTGGGTTTAGGACAGGCCAAACTGGAGAATTGTAGGTGGAGTTGCACTCACGTATTATCTTTTTCTCTAACAGGGAATCAATAATTTCCTGAATAGAGTCAAAAGCAGCAAGTGGAATTCTGTACTGCCACACAAATGTAGGCGGGGCATTTGGATCTGTGGGGATATGGACAGTGTGGACATCTGTGACACCACAATCATAAGAATCCCTAGAAAAGATTTCCCTATGCTCATAATACACCTGTCGTAATTCCTGATGCTGGATCTCTGTGTCCAGAGCATCTGCCTGTGCTAACTGTTGTTGCACCTCTGCCTCAAAACCAGGGTATGGTTCAGTGCACGGTTCCACATCTTGCTTATAATTCGGTGGTACAGATGGCTCCTGGGCCCTCACAGTATGCACCACTATTTCACCTTCACTGTCAAAGTCTACTCTACACATAGTCCCCCCCATCACAGCTGGGTGGGGTGTGATGAAATCATTTTGGTAGGGTAGATGAGATACACTTGTTCATAGCTGTCTTTCTCTATTGGCAAATCAGGAAGCTCTCCTATGACTGCAATAGTTAATTCAAAATCATGAAATGAGCTATCAATTATGTACCTCAAAGGAGTGAGTGGGGGAATATGGATACTTCCTCTTGTGAGGTTTTGTACCAGAAGGTAGGTTGATCGGTTGTATAGTTCAAGCTGTGGGTTACCACAGATCGTGAGTCCCAATTTGCAAAATTTAGCAGAGTGCTGGAAAAAAGCTAGTACTGTCTGATTCAGTTCTTGACCCCTTTTTATGATTAGCCTGATGGGGACCTCTGCCGTTTGGGCAGGAACCACCGTTTCAAACTCATTCATTATCTGACATGCTTGGGGAATTGTCTGACTGGAAAGCATGTTGCTAGCATCACCGGATAGCACATTAGGATCAGTATCTGCTCTGGACCACAACACATTGTTGACTGTGTCTAACAGCACTTCCAGCTTTACTAACACATCAGAACCGATGTATACTGAGTGTGTCAGATCAGGTACCACAAGCATGTAGTGCTTGAACTGTTTATGATCAAGCCCAAGGGAGACTGAGCAAACTCCAACACTCTTAACTATTGTCAGGGGACAACTGGCTAGCCGCAACTGCTGTTTCTTCTCCACCATGCGAGTTAAGCAACATTTCTCTTGTAGCTGCTTGTAAAGTTCCTGACTTATTGCTGACTTCTCTAACCAGAGTGCAAACACAGCATCCTTGACAGGTACATCATTGACATGTATACCCCCTACCACATGTGGATTATACACCTCAGTGTTACGAGGTTCCAGGGCACACAAAAATGCATCTTTCTTCTCTAACAGCTGCATGGGCAGCCTGTTCTCATGAGCTGAAGATTTGCAAGTCCCTCACATCAGATGCTTCTCCATTGAGACTGGAATCCTGCATTGTCTTTTGTCTAGTGTCAGATGTTTTCTCTGCCTCGACTGCCTTACAAAGCTTCTGACTAGAGCTAGTTTCTCTGATGGGCTGTGGGATTCGGACCTGCACCCACAATTGACAGCTTGATCAATCAAAGGTGCGAGTCTATTTAACAAATCCTGGCTGATAAGAAGCTGCTCCATGTTAAAACCAACAACATAGAGAGGGTGAACTATTTTCATTTCACCAAAAGCTAACTCCACCCACACCCTCTGGTTAATAGGGGCCTGGTCCTGTGTGTAGCTGGTTATCTTGATTTGACAGCTCTCTACCTTAAGCCACTTTCCTAGCGAGTTGGTTGCTTGGGTAAGCTCTTTAAACAGTCCAGGTGACACCAAAGAAATTTCTGAGCCAGTGTCTAGCAGCGCGTTACATACTAAAACACCTTCAATGGAAACAGAAATGTAAATCCTTCCAGCCCTACCCTTTTGTGTCAAGTCACCAAGGAATTGACAGAGACTGAGATTGGGTCTGCTGACTTTGGAGTGGTTGGGCCTCACAATCTGTTCCCTACTTTCCCCTTCCCCCGGTTCTTCCCCCCACCCTATGAAGTACACTTTAGGTGGGGGAGGGGAGGGGTCCTGGACTAGTCATTGCTTAGAAGGAGGGTCCTTCTCCTTCTTGGAAGTGTTCTCCTCAGACTTAAGGTCTTGGAGGGCTTTAGCGAGCATTTTATGAATTTGCTTAAAATTATCACTGTCCCTTTCTTCAGTACCTTTGGACTCCTTTTTCTTTTGACTACCCTGTTTGTGACTGTCTCTTGATCTATCTCTGGCTCTCCTATGCATTTCCTCTCTGTGTGCATGTCTGCCTCTCTTGTATCCTCCATTTCCTGAGGATTTATGGCCCTGGGCTTCCTGTGTGGACTCACCAGACTTTGGCCGAGAGGAGCGGCTGCTCCGGGCAGGTCCACTTTGGGGAAGCTCTGACCGTTCTAGCTCCAGGGGAGGCTCACTGTCATGTCGGAGTTCAAACACATGAGCACCTGAATCCCTGTCTTTCTTGTCTGTGTGCAACTTCTCATTCTCCCAGGCTCTCATGGTGAGCTGTCTTAACTCTGCTGCAGTCATGCGATCAACATCTACCAGTAGTGAAAGGGATTTCCTAATGGTAGGATGCAAATTACTCGCAAACAAGCTCTTAAACATCACATCCTCTTCAGCTCTAGGGGAGTCTGCACCAGGAAAATACATTCTGTGTAAGCTTTCATAATACTCTCTGGGTGACTCATAGCGACTTTGCTTAGTCTGCAAGGCGGAGAGTCTGGAAGTAGATGGGTTCTGGTACATTGTATATTCTGCTCTCAGGGCCCTACACAGTTCATGGTAATTGCCAGCGATGGCTGGACTTTGTCTCTCGATGAAACCATGGACAGTTTGAACTGTTGTTTCCTCAGAAGGAGGAGTATATCTGCCATAGTGGCCTCAGGGATATAGGACAATGCATAGTTTACATCCTCAAGGTACAACTCTATATTGCTTCCAGGGGTATCAGGATTAAACACTTCAATGTCACGTGCTAATTCCCTAAGCTGTCGCAGTCGGCTATCCTTGGATAGTGCTGGACTGGGAAAATCAGGAACGGGGCGACTAGTTTTTCCCCATGCTGGGGAGTCAGGGTCTATTTCATGAAAATGGCTGGGACTGGAAACAGTAGTTGGGCCACCAGCAGCTACAGCATCACCATGGGTTTGATAACGCTGCCTCTGTGAAGGGCTTCCCCGTAGGAGATCTTTTACTGCTGAGCCAAATGAGCTGAAGCGCACACTATGTGGTTCAGGTTCAAGGGGCGTGTACCTACTTATGTCGAACTGCTCCATTCTTTTACCTATTTCCTCTAGCCTCTGCTCTGCAACCACAGCTTTGTCTGCCCGTTCTCTGGCTCTGGCAGCCATCCTGTCATGATTGTGTTGTACTTCTAACAACTTATTGTCTGCTCTACTTAAGTCCTCCCTAAGTAGGGTCTGGGCCTGTTCTGAATGGTACAGCTGTTGTTTAAAAAATTCAGACTGCTTACGAGCATCAACATAAAGTTTGTGTTCTCTTTCTACGTCCATTTTCAGGCTAGAAATTTCAGACATGGCCAACTCTAATTCATCTTTGGCCCGCTTTTCACTCATACCCACTAACCTTAGATCATTTTGAGCCTGAGCCAGTTCTGTTTGCAGAGTGGCTAGGTTCTGGCCCCTGGGTATGGTGGCTGGACTTGAGTGCCCATTCTTGAGTTGTTCACACTCAGTTTCTAGGTCTAGATTTTCATCTTTCAACCTTTTAATTTCTGCTTCTTGGCTGTTAGTAATACACTGCAAGTCTTCTTTCTCTGCAGATAGCCTAACAGTTTCAACTCTCAAGCAGTCGTTTGCCTGATGCAGATCAGCCAGCTCACTCTTTAGCTCCTGGATCCTCATATCCCTGTCTCTCATCTGTTCTTTGGCAAGGGATACTCTGTCTATAGCTTGGATTAACTGAGCAGCCCAATTTAGTGCTAGACTAGAGAGGAGTTTGGCTAGCGAGGGACCCATTAAGGCCTGGCCCGCTGCTTCAGCTGTGAGCTGTGCTGTCTTGTGACTGATTTCATCATAGGTTAAGCCCTTAAGCGTCTCTAGGTAACCTGGATTCAGAGAACTGGTCAGGTCTACAACCAACTGTTCAGGCAGGGTTAATTCAGCCATCTTTTACAGATAACTTACTGCACTTAGTAACTAATCTGTCTTAACGTTTGCCACAAAGGTGTTACTAGTTCAAATCACTGGGACAATGTAATTGACACCCTCACTAGTGATGAAACTTTAGCACTTGGCTGTGATTTGTCAGAGGTAATTATCCTTATCTGACACTTATCTAAGCTTCAAAAGGAAACTTACTTGATAGTCTTACAAGAAATAACAACCCTTTGCTATACTCCAGTAGCATTAAGCTATAATCTGTAATTACAACTTCTGCTAACAGTACAATTTCCCGAGTGAGGAAACCCTTACCAGATCTATGCCACTGTAAAACGGTCCAAAGCTTAAACCACAACTCTTTTTACTGCAAACAATTCAACTACAACAAATCCTGTTTATAAATAGTACCACAGAGCTGAGTAAGAAAAAGTTTCAAGTTTCAAGTTTCAAGTTTGCTTTATTTATATAGCACATTTAAAAACAGCAAGCACGGCTGACCGAAGTGCTGAACAGATAAAGACATAAAAACACAGGACAACCCACAGATTCATACCATAAACTCACAGTGAATTAAAAGCCAAAGAAAATAAATAGGTTTTAAGAGAAGATTTAAAAACAGTTAAAGACTGTGCCGATCTGATATAGGCTGGAAGGCTGTTCCACAGCCTAGGGCCAGCAACTGCAAATGCTCTATCCCCTCTATGCTTTAACCGTGATCTGGGGACAGAGAGAAGTCTTTGATCACCAGACCTCAGATTTCGAGTCGGATTGTATGGATGTAGTTGATCGGATAGGTAGCTCGGTGCCAGATTATTTATAGATTTATAAACATAGAGAAGAATTTTGAACTCAATTCTGAGATGCACAGGTAACCAATGTAGCGATTTCAGAATTGGAGTAACGTGATCAAATTCACGATGTCCTTTGAGGAATTTAGCAGCGGCATTTTGTACTAATTGTAGACGAGCAATGGAAGATTTAGAGATGCCAAGATAGAGAGTTGCAGTAATCCAAGCGAGTTGTAATGAGCGCATGGATAGCAATCTCTAAAGTTTTCACAGATAGAAAAGATTTAATTTTGGAGAGAAGACGTAGCTGGAAAAAACAGGAACTAATAACCGCATTTATTTGTTTATCAAATTTAAGACTCTGATCCCAGAAAACACCTAGGTTCTTAATACAGGAAGAAGTAAAAGGAGCAAGGTAGTCCAAATCGATACTTCTGCTTCCTGAATTTTCACTAGGGCCAAAGACTATAACCTCCGTTTTTGATTCATTTAGACATAGAAAATTTTGAGAGAGCCACGTTTTCACTTCATCCAGGCATTCAAAAAGAGGTTCCAGAGCAGCATGTTTATTTCGTTTCAGAGGTATATAAATTTGGGTATCATCTGCATAGCAGTGAAATGATACACCATGCTTTCTGAAAATAGAGCCCAAAGTAAGTAAATACAAAGAAAAAAGAATGGGATCGAGAATTGAACCCTGCAGCACTCCACAGGAAAGTTTAGCAGGCAATGATGAAAAATTGCCCAATCTAACAGAGAAACTTCTATTTGTTAAATATGATTTGAACCAGCAAAGAACAGTTCCCCGGATGCCCACAAAATATTCCAGTCGAGATAAAAGAGTTTTATGATCAACTGTATCAAAAGCCGAGGTTAAGTCTAACATAATTAGGATAACAGAGTCACCAGAGTCAGTCGCCAACAAAATATCATTAAAGACCCGTAATAAAGCAGACTCTGTGCTATGCAGAGACTTAAAAGCAGACTGGAAGGTTTCAAAAATATGATTTGCACAAAGGAAAGACTGCATTTGAATAAACACAGTTTTCTCAAGTGCTTTTGTAATAAACGGAAGATTTGAGATGGGACGAAAATTATTAAAATTACTAGCATCAAGAGAAGGTTTCTTAAGAAGAGGAGTCACAGTAGCCTCTTTGATGCTATCAGGTATAGTCCCCGAAACTAGACATTTATTTAGAAACGACACCAAACTAGGGCCAACCGAATCGAAAATTTGTTTTAAAATACGTGGAGGGAGAACATGATGAGAGCAAAAAGAAGGTTTCAAATGATCGATAGTTTCTTTGAGAGACTGGAGAGAAACTGGATCAAAATCACTCCATATGGCTGAAGAGCAGCAAAATTCAGGTGAAACATTAGCAAGTGGTTGCAACTGAGATCTCAGAGTAGTAATCTTATCACAGAAAAACCTTGAGAAATCTTCACATAATGACACTGAGGGATTCGAAATCGCATTTACAGGAGGATTTAACACAGAATTTATCACAGAAAATAAGACTTTAGAGCTATGCTGATTCTTTGCAATTAAATTAGAAAAATACCTAGATTTAGCGGATTTCACTGCTTTCTGAAAAGTAGCAAAACAGTCTTTAAGCATTTCATATGAAATTTGCAATTTGTCCTTTTTCCATTTTCGTTCAGCTCTTCTACAAGCTTGCCTCAGAGAGCGGATGTTATCATTGAGCCATGGTTC
Source organism: Onychostoma macrolepis (assembly GCF_012432095.1). NCBI lineage: Eukaryota > Metazoa > Chordata > Actinopteri > Cypriniformes > Cyprinidae > Onychostoma > Onychostoma macrolepis. Next base: position 20,636,892 of record NC_081172.1, on the reverse strand, counting down.
AGATTTAGGTTTAGACTTCTTAGGTTTAAGAGGAGCAATGGTATTCAAAACCTCTGAACAGGCAGTATTAAACAGACTAAGATGCTGTTCAGCATCCAGGTCAGGCAAAAGTGACTCCAAGGACATAGACAAGCACACCTTGTTAAAGGTGTTTGAGAAGTCGTCACAGAAGTGGGAAGAAAAGGAACGAGTCAGTTGTACAGTAGGAGTAATGCAACGTAAATAATACAGGCAAATGATCTGAGAGCAAAGTATCAAAAACTTGAGCATCAGTAATAGAAAAACCATGAGAAAAAAACAAGTCCAAAGTATGTCCGTGTGTATGTGTAGGATCTTTCACCCACTGAACCATATTGAATGAATCAATGAGACTTAGAAACTCCATTACCAGAGGTTTAGACTGACAGCACACATGTATATTAAAATCACCTAGCAGAAGAATATCGTTATACTTTGTTATGCAATTACCCATGAAAGCAGTAAATTCATTTATAAATTTACGATGTCCTTTGAGGAATTTAGCAGCGGCATTTTGTACTAATTGTAGACGAGCAATGGAAGATTTAGAGATGCCAAGATAGAGAGAGTTGCAGTAATCCAAGCGAGTTGTAATGAGCACATGGATAGCAATCTCTAAAGTTTTCACAGATAGAAAAGATTTAATTTTGGAGAGAAGACGTAGCTGGAAAAAACAGGAACTAATAACCGCATTTATTTGTTTATCAAATTTAAGACTCTGATCCCAGAAAACACCTAGGTTCTTAATACAGGAAGAAGTAAAAGGAGCAAGGTAGTCCAAATCGATACTTCTGCTTCCTGAATTTTCACTAGGGCCAAAGACTATAACCTCCGTTTTTGATTCATTTAGACATAGAAAATTTTCTTTCAACCACTGAACCATATTGAATGAATCAATGAGACTTAGAAACTCCATTACCAGAGGTTTAGACTGACAGCACACATGTATATTAAAATCACCTAGCAGAAGAATATCGTTATACTTTGTTATGCAATCACCCATGAAAGCAGTAAATTCATTTATAAAGTCTTTAACTAGGTGAGGGGGCCGATACACCAGTGCTAACAAAACAGGAACATTCAATTCCAGTCGCAACAACTGTACTTCAAAGCTACTGTAAACAGCAGACGGAACAGGATGACAGTGCATACTAAAACTGTTTTTTAAAATTACAGCTAGACCGCCCCCGCGGCCTGAAGAGCGGGGCAAATTAAAAAATGTGCAGCCTGAGGACTCAGATCACCAACCTTAATCCAAGTTTCTGTAATGAACATAAAATCCAAGGCATCAGTAGTGAAAAAGTCATTTAATAAAACCGTCTTATTGACTAGCGACCGAGCATTAATCAGAGCCATCCTGGAAATCGTTGGAGAAATAACGGGAGTAGAGGCTCTGTTCAACAGAGCCTCTGTCCCACCGCGGCGAACACGGAGAGGTAAGTAGCGAGAGGTCGCAAATGGAGAATCCAGGTGAATGGGTCGAAGCCAGCAAGCAGGATGATCCAGCGAACGCCAGACAGCACAGCGGCCATTGCCTAAGTTCCGCGTCATACGGAAAAAGCTGGAAACGCGGCCCGTGCGCAACTCCATTTTCAGTTTCAGTTTCAGTAAATGTTATCTAAACAGGTTAGAGAAACATAGGCTGCAGGTATAAACTAAGCCAAGGTCTTTAGGAAAGAGGTTTGGTAAGTTTATAATTACGTTCCACAGGCGGGTGATCAGTCTGGCGGTAGAGACGTCTTCCACTGGTGATGCAGACTGCGTGCAGTGGGGAGGGCACAGAGTTGCGTTCCGGTAGCTGTCAATGCGCTGACCTGGAGGATGCTGAACTTCTGTTGTGCCACAAAGGTTCCTTAGAGCATGGACCAGGCAGCTGGGTCAGATGGGTCTTCACGGGGTCCTTTGCAGCCTGTCTCGTTGAGGAGCCGTGGGTTTCAGGCAGTGTCTGCCACTGCGGAGGTCCTTTGCGGTCTGGGCTGTGCTGCTTTCAGAGCGGCAAGAGTCAGACACGGTCTGTCACTGCTGGGTCCTTTGCAACTGAAGGGCAGCCAAATGCGATAAGGAAGGTTTGCTCAGGAGCTGAGTTAAACCTTAGCTTGAAATCTCTTTCCTCGTCAGGCCAGTGTAGGGAGCGAATTTATTTCCTTATAAAATTAATTCTGAGGCCAAAACTCAGGAGCTCTCCCAAAGACAGATGCCATGCAATAAAGCCATGAAACTAACCTGGAGAAGATATCTCCAAAGACAACGAAAGATCTCCAAAGAGAACAAAAGATCTTCAAAGAGAACAAACACCACCCTGACCAAACTTATCTCGTTGATCATTTACGACCCCATTCTCCCCCTGCCCTCTCTACCTCTCTCTCTTTTCCCCCAAAAAAGCTTCACTCAAAGTTCATTGAGAATAGCTATATACCTATCATATATCGTGTGAACCCGTTGTTTTTCACCTTCATGTTTGGTATCATTTTAAAGGTCTCTGTGTGATTGGTAAAATGGTCTCAATTTCACAGTAGTCACTTATATTATGGGAAATATTGGAAACTTAAGTGAATTCTGCACCTCTGTTGTGGGGGCGGTCTCCTTTCAAAACCTGATAAACATTGCTCTACAGGTGTGACCATTTGGGGCACGAGAACAGCTCCTAGAGAGGTTTCTCATCCCCCATACACAGATCTAATCTGTTTTGGGGCAGAGAATAAATGTTTATGGGTCTTTTGTTCTGGTAGTATTTAAGGGAAAGTTGCAAATCAGTCAGCGCGATTCTGTAGTCAGATTGGCCCGTAGTGTGGAGGGTATTTAATATGTTCCATACTATGTATTTTCTTCTTGAAATCAGGTAAACATTTTACTCTTAGATTCATCTTTGAACAACTGATGCTATGTATTTTCTTATTTTTGAATTGGCTTCTTATTGTTTTATGTAATTGGCACGACACATTTACCTGACTAATAATAAATAGTTATATTTGATTTTTTCTGAACGGTCCTGAAATCATTATGACTATTAGACTGTGAGGAGGCTTTTGTTACCGCAAATCTACGGCCAGGATAGGTCAAACTGAAGGCTCATGAATGAACGGAGCAGTAGGCACGTCATCGGAGACCTCAGATTTCTGTCTATCACCGATGTTGGCAAGTTGTACGGGAAAAGACTAAGTAAACTACACTTTTTGTCATAAGCAAGCAGCTGGCGGCAGACGATTAGGTATTAGTCTACCTACACCCTCTGACTAACATCGGAATGCCGAATTTGGACCTCTCTGGGGTCGGCTGTCTCGCCGGCGAGACAAACTCGTTTTTTTTAAGATCAGTGCAAAAGACACTAAAAATACTCTGTTGATTTTGGTCACACAAATAAGTTTTATACATCAATCGAAACTGTTAAGTGTCTACTTTTTTTTGGGTACACTCACAATAACAACACAACTTTGTGCTTTTGGAAAAATAATAAAACAAACAGGGTGCGCTCTCTGTCTTCTCCTTCTCCGCGAACTGTTTTTAGAAACGCGTCACTAAAATGAACTGTAACTCAGCAAATACTCAGCACACAGACATGAGGGTTATATCTATAGAAAGCTTGAAGTGTATACTTTGAAATGAAACAAACATTCTGTGATGAAGTAATCTGTATGAAATCAACACGATGTTCAATCTGTCCCGTCTGACTCATTATCTCTAATGTGACCCCGCCCTCGCGCTACTCGCGCTGTTCATATGTAAATAGCCACGTGGTAAGTCTTGGCGTGCAAACGCCAACAACACAAACAAAGAGGAGGTCCTTCATGGCGGCTACTGTTTGTTTCTGGATGAAGACGCGCTGAGTAAAAGCAGGATTTCCCTCGAAAGAAGAACACGATTTCATCCAGTAGAGGAGAGCAATCTGATGAGTAAGTAATGTTTCTTTTTTTTGCATTAGTTAATGTTTTATTGTGACATAAACTTAAACACATTTTACTAGTTGGGTTTTTCCCAAACGACAACATGATGAATGCTACGCGTCTAAGAATGTTTAGACCATGTTTATTATTAATACTCTGTTCACAAATATATTTTAATAGCGTGCACAATAATAATTAGTTTCTCAGATATAAAATATAATTTTTTATAATACAAAGTACATCCTTTTATTGTACAAAGCATGCTTGAGTCTGTGGCTACATAATCATATCATAGACTACTATAAAATAATTCATACTAGACTATATGACTACAAAATCATAGTTGGGTTTTTCCCAAACTATAATTCCTGACTACAGTGTTTGAAATAGTGTAAAACATTTTGAATATGAGGGGCAATTCATTGTATTTAAATTTCTTATGGCGCGATGATGTTTTCATGCTCTATATAAAACAATAAAAGTAATATGCGTGTACACTGTAACATGATGAATGCTACGAGTCTTAAGTATGTTTAGTACATGTTTATTATTAATAGCCTACTCTGTTCAGAAATAGATTTTAATAAAGTGCTAAACAATAATAATTAGTTTCTCAGATATAAGATTTCTTTCTCTTTTTTTATGATAGTACAAAGCATGTGTGAGTCTATGGCTACAAAACATATATATACAGATGTTCCTGATATTAACATGCTCACAAATGTTTTTTTGTTTGTATTTTATTGAATCAGATACCAGCACCAGATGTATCCTGATGTCTCTTCAAACTGTTTTCCTCTGAGAGCGCTGTACCGACATCAGATGTTCAACTACACTGATATTCTATGTTAAAACAAGCTCCTTCTCTACTGATTGTTTTTTTTCTTCTTGAAAGAAGTAGAAACACTTAAATAAAACGCATAAATATCAGGTATGATTTACTTGTTTCACTTGTTGAACAGAATCTGTTGCAGGAATGACTCAAAGTCTGTTCACATCTCTGTGGTTAGATCAGTGTGCACAATAATGTGTCTTTGACCTTCATTATGTATGTTTTGGTTATACTGTGTTGTAAATAAAATACAAATAATTTAAAAACCTTTTTCAATCTCCTCACATTCTCTCTTACCTGCCTCACAGTCACAGTCACACTGATGGGCCATTAGGGGCCCATAGGGGAGGGCCCTTTGTCTCTCAGGTGAAAATCACTTAATATTCATGGCCATTACCACTCCCTCGCATATAGACCCTCGATCACAAAACATGTCTTGAAAATTTTAAATCAATATATTGTTTTCTGTGAATGAGTAAGCAGAATGATTTTCACATAATTCTGAAGTAAATATTCTAGCCTACAAGACCGATTACTCAAAAGTCTTATTCACAACTATTTAGTGTGGGTTTTAAGGCCTTATTTCAGCTACATTTTTTTTCCCAAAACTTACTAACCACGCATAATATTTTTTTTCTAAAAAATGCAAACATGCACATCCATCTTGGTCACATATTATTGTAGCACAGTTTATGCTGAATACAAAAAAAATTACATGTCAATAGTATGTTTTAAGTAGCTGAAATAAGCACAAATATCAGGGCATGTCAAAACATCTCAAGGGCCCCAAAATGACCTCAGACCCCAGAGGGTTAAGTATGGGTGTGTGAATGAGGTGCAGGTGTGGCAAGGTGATTAGGCCCAGGTATGAGGGATGATGGGAAACTGAGTACGAAATGGGGTTAGTATTCAGGGGATGGTTCCCTCTGGTGGCCGAGAGGGAGTAGTGCGGGAGCTTCGATTGTAACAGAGCCCTCCCCCTGCGAGCGGCTCCTGACGCGAGGAGGCAGACGACGCCGGGGTCTTCCACAAGGTCGAGGGGCCGGCTTCTCCGGGTGCAATCTGTGGAATTCCTCTGTGAGAGTGGTGTCTAGGATGTCGTCCGAGTTAACCCATGATCGCTCCTCCGGACCGAACCCCTCCCAGTCGACTAGATACTGTAGTGTACTGCCCCGGCGTCTGGAGTCTAGCAGTTCATGCACTCGATACGCCTCCTCGCCGTCGACCAGAATGGGCGGGGGAGTCTGCGGCTCAGCTCCCTCCTCCGGTCCCCCTCTCGGACCACCAGCGGGTTTCAGCAGAGATACATGAAAAGTAGGAGAAATGCGGTAATGAGAAGGCAGTTCTAACCGAAATGATACAGGGGTAATTTGTCTGGAAATCTTGAAGGGCCCAACATACCAGGGACTGAGTTTCTTGCATGGGAGGGAGTGCAAGAAACAGCTACAGCTTTCCTGTAGCTCAAATAGTAGAGCATGGCGCTAGCAACGCCAAGATCATGGGTTCGATTCCCAGGGAAAGCAAGAGCTGATAAAATGTAAAAACTGTTACTTGAATGCAGTGTAAGTCGCTTTGGATAAAAGCGTCTGATAAATGCATAAATGTAAATGCATGGAAGTCGGAGGCGAAGATCCCGGGTCGAGTTTTGAGCATATTCCGCCCACATCAAATATCGACTCCACTCTGTCTGTTGTTGTTGACAGTAGGAGCGAAGGAAGCAAATGACCTCTTGATTGAGACGCTCGGTTTGACCGTTGGATTGTGGATGGTATCCTGAAGTGAGACTGATATTGACATTTAGACTCTTAAAGAAACTTGACCATACCCTTGAGGTGAATTGAGGGCCTCGATCGGAGACAATGTCGTCAGGAAGACCGTAATAGCGAAACACCTGGTTGCACAGTAATTCAGCTGTCTCAAGAGATGTAGGCAGTTTAGGCAATGGTATGAGGCGGCAGGCTTTGGAAAATCGATCCACAATAGTGAGAATGGTGGTGTTACCATGGGAGTTGGGTAGATCCGTGATGAAGTCTATGGCAACATGAGACCAGGGACGCCGCGGCGTGGGAAATGGCTGCAACAGGCCGGCTGGAAGTTGTCTGAGTGATTTAGTGGTGTTGCAGATGTCGCAATTGTGAATGTAATTGGCTGTATCAGTCAAAAGCGTGGGCCACCAGAAGCGATTCCGCAGGAGTTGTTCCGTAGCCGAGATCCCAGGGTGGCCTGAACTGGGGTTTGTGTGAACCTGAGTGAGCAGTTGCTGACTGAAGGGTTCTGGAACGAATGCACGGTCGACAGGACATTCTGGAGGAGGTTGAATCTGTTGATTAGCGTGGTTGATCTCGGTCATTATATCCCACTGAACGGGAGCTAGCAGAATTCTTTCGGGAATGATATTTTCGGAGGAGCCAGAGAGATCTCTACCTTCAGTTTGACGGGAGAGTGCATCTGCTTTGGTATTCTTGGTGCCAGGTCGATAGGTTACAGTGAAGTGGAAACGTGTGAAGAACAGTGCCCATCTGGCCTGCCTGGGATTCAAACGTTTGGCTGAACGCAGGTATTCAAGGTTCTTGTGGTCGGTGAGAACGATAAATGGGAGTGCAGTCCCCTCCAGCCAGTGTCGCCACTCCTCCAATGCTAGTTTTATGGCCAGTAGTTTGCGATTGCCCACATCATAATTCCGTTCAGCAGGAGAGAGTTTGCGGGAAAAGAAGGCACAAGGGTATAATATAGCGGGCTCACCATGGCGTTGGGATAACACGCCTCCCACCCCCATATTTGAAGCGTCGACCACAACGCTGAATTGGCGGTCTGGGTCAGGGTGTCGAAGGATGGGTGCGGAGGTAAAGCGAGTCTTTAGTTCTTTAAATGATCGGAGGGCTTCGGGTGTCCACACTAGGCGAGAGGTGTTGCGCTTGGTCATAGTGGTGAGCGGAGAAGCGATGGAGCTGAAGTTTCTGATGAAGCGTCGGTAGAAGTTAGCGAACCCCAGGAAGCGTTGTAATTCTTTTACCGTCTGTGGCTGTGACCAGTCGAGTACTGCCTGGACCTTCTTGTCATCCATAGCGACCCCGTCTTGACTGATTATGTAACCGAGGAAAGAGGTGTTGGTCTGGTGGAACTCACATTTCTCTGCCTTTACGTAAAGCTGGTGTTGTAGTAATCGCTTGAGAACTGATCGGACGTGTCGTACGTGTTCCTCTTGGGTATCTGAGTAGATCAGTATGTCGTCAATGTTGTCATCAACGATTACCCATCTGTCTAACATGTCACGAAAGATGTCATTCATAAAAGCTTGGAAGACGGAGGGACTGTTAGCGAGCCCGAAGGGCATAACCAAGTACTCATAGTGCCCACTAGTGGTAGAGAAGGCTGTTTTCCACTCGTCCCCTTCACGGATGCGGATCAGATTGTAGGCATTCCGTAGGTCGAGCTTGGTGTAGTATTTTGCCCGCCGTAGTTGTTCGAGGGCTGAAGGGACGAGTGGTAGTGGGTAACGGAACTTCACAGTGATTTCATTCAAGCCTCGATAGTCAATGCATGGTCTTAGGCCCCCATCCTTCTTCACAAAGAAGAACCCGGCGGATGCAGGAGAGGTGGACGGTCTGATGAATCCCTTGCTTAATTCCTCCTGGATGTAGGTCTTCATGGACTCTGATTCTGGTTGGGACAGAGGGAAAATCCTTCCCTTGGGTGGCATAGTCCCAGGCAGGAGATCAATTGCGCAATCAACTGAGTGGTGAACGGGGAGCCGGGAGGCTTTCCTTTTGCTGAAGACTTCTATGAGATCTGCATACTCAGGGGGTAAGGTGAGAGTGTCGGCGAGGAGGGTCGTGGTTGTGTTGGGTTGTCTGGTGATTTTGGACAGACAGTGTTCTTGACATGCTGGTCCCCATTCTTTAATCTGTCCCTCCCTCCAGGATACTTGAGGATCGTGGGTTCGAAGCCAGGGAAGACCGAGAATCAACGGATGGTTAGGTGACTGCATGACGTAGAATTGGATCTGTTCAGAGTGCAGGGTTCCGATGTGCAGTGTGACGGGTTCGGTGAGGCGGAGAATCTTTCCTTTGCCCAGAGGACGACCATCTAGCGCCTCCACTGCCAGAGAGGAATTACAGGGGTTTAGTTTCAAGTGATGTTGACTGACAAACACACGGTCTATGAAATTTCCAGCTGCTCCTGAGTCTAAAAGAGCCGTTGTCTGGATTACTTGGTTCTGAGAAATCAGTTCAACAGGTAGTTTGATACTAGAGGCTGAATTGAGCGAGCGAGTAATGTCACTCACCGAGCGCTGATCTGATGATGGCCGAACGGGACAAGTGTTCTTCATATGGCCTGCTTGACCGCAGTACAGACAGAGTTGATTTTGTATGCGGCGTTCCCTCTCCTCGGGAGTGAGGTGAGTGTACCCTAGTTGCATAGGTTCAACAACGTTGTGAGGTTTGGGTGGTGAGCGTGGTGCAGACCGTACGGTGCGTCGAGAACGAATCAGATTGTCTATGTGGATGGAAAGTTCAATGAATTGACTCAGGGTCCTCCCTTCGTCTCGACACGCCAGCTCAGATTGCAATTCAGTGTTCAGTCCCTTCCGAAACAGCAGTTTCAAGGTATCCTCTACCCATGTGGTTTGTGCCGCCAGAGTGCGAAATGACAGGGCATACTCAGCCGCAGTAACACTTTCACAGTCAATTAAAGTCGGTTGTGTAGACTTCTGTCTTCCCATTATATCATCTAATACCCTCCAAAGCTTCTTCCCATCTTTCTTCTTACTACTTAACTGTAGTGTATAATGTTGTTTATTTTTCTTTTTATTAAGACCTGTGAAATAATTTCTCAATTTACAATATTTCTGTCTATCCGTTACACTACCAGGTTTTTTTTATTTTTTTATTGCTGTTCTCATCACTTCCTCTCTATGAACCATATAATCCTTTAATTCACTATCAATCCAGGATGCTCTACAATCCTTTATAATTAATTTCTTAATCGGCGCATGATTATCAATAACTGGCTGAAATTTTCTAATAAATAATTCAAGTGCATCGTTTGGTTCTTCTACCTCATAAATCTCTGACCACTTTATATTACCAATATCTCTCAACACCATTGTTGGGCGAGGCCGACTCCGGATTTCATCCTTTCCTTTAAGAGCTTTACTGACACGTTGAACTTTCTGTATCCCAATGGTAAGTGGGTCCAGATCCAATTTATCCTTGAAAAGAGCCAGCACTTTCTCTTCTGAGTCTGACCCCTTTTCGTTCGCAGCTTCAGGAATTCAATCAATCAATTCAGTCATCACATTCTGACGTCTGGTCTGGGCATCTAGAAAGTCCATTTTCCCATCCATCACCAACATCGATTCCGCCAGTTTATGTATGTCGTCTTAATTTGATTTACAGTTAGACAACAAACTTACACTCAACGCTTTTAAATCGTCTACCTCCTTTTGTGTAAATTGGAGGCTAACTTTAGCATCTGAATGGCATTATTCTAAAGGACTGCTATGTGTATCTGGTGTTTTGCCAACATCTAGACATCTATTGTCTTGACACACAATGTGCACATGGTTCAAAAACAGTAATGTAGTGTGTCTATGTGTACCTGAGCTGGCAATACCCTTAAGCTTTATGTAATAAAGCCGAAAGAGATGAAAGTTGAATGATGCAGTTATAAGTTACAATATTTCCCACCAAGAGCTTGTCTGAACCCTTACCTTGAAATCCAGGAACATGTCATGTTCATATTCATTTAGACTGTCATACTTAATTCCCAGTACTCTTAGTAATAGCATACAGTCACATTCAATAGTCCTTCAGTGACCAAATGCATGTAATGGTCAATTTAAATTGTTATGCCCTGGAGCATCTGTAAGACCCAAATTTATAAGAAAAAAAAAAAAAAAACTCTGAAAAAAATAATTTCACCATTTACAGTATATGTTATTGTGGGAGGCCTCTATAAATAAATAAATAAATAAAATATATAAATAAATGAGTTTTAACATTTTGGATATTTTAGTACGTTTTTAGTGAAATGTTGTAATATTACAACGTTGGGCCTTTGGGACAGAATTCCAGTGATTTTACTAACTGTCTGAACAAATCTAAAAAGGATCTAAGGGTTCATTTGCAGGGTATACTACTTATGTAGCCCCATAACAGCAGCCTATATATCCATACAAAAATAATCACACAATAATAATAATCAGACAAGTCATGTTTTTATGAATATTATATTTATTATAAAAAATATGTTCAATCAAAAATATTCACTGGTATTTACAATGTCTAGCTCTGTTCATAGCTATGTTCAATTCCTATTGTCTCATAATGATTTTATAAATGCTCCTTTCTTTTGAAAACTGTACTTATTGGTACAGTCTGATATAGATATCAGAGCCTTGATCATAGTACTCCAGTGGTGTATGATGGGAGACTGCATCATTAGTGATATCCTCATCAGAGAAATTAAGGTTGAGAGATAAACCCTTTTTTTTCAGACAGCTATACCTGTTACAACGCATGGTCTATGTTCTTGAATGGCCTGGTTTTGTTGGCAGGATGTTAACATAATCATCAGATAGGCCAACAAAAATGGGTGGTCATTTTCCTTTTCCAGTTCACAGGCATCTTTATATTACTTTTTATCATTTGTATCAGAATCCATCTCAAAGTCTCTGTTTCCATTTTGGATGGCATCAATGACATCATATACATTATAAAATTATGACTTTCCCTGTCTAGTAGCTTTCTGAAATGAAACAAAAGCACTGATTATTTTTAAGGTTAAATAATCTCAATGCAAGTCAAACCCAATGATACTTAAACATTTTAAAGAATTCACCAATTTTGCTGAAATCACACATTTCACAGAATTCACACATTCCACAGATTTCAAACAATACAGTCTAATGGCTTATTGTGCTCTACTTATCATGATAATAGCACATATAACCCCCATATTCCAGAACATTATCACCTGACCCTCATGCATCAAGCACACATTTGAGCAAACAAGTTAAGCCCAGAAAACCAGGTAAGTATATTTTGAAATATAGTTTTAAATATTGCATTACAAATAATTTAAAATTCTCAAAGAAATCTTTTTTTTTTTTTTTTTTTACGATGGCATTTTAGTGCCTCGTTAAAAAAAAAATAATAATAATAAATCTAAGATTACGAGATTAAAGTCGTAGTATTTCGAGAATAAAGTCGAAATACTATGTGAATAAAGTCTAAATGTTTTGAGAATGTAAATAGTAGAAATTAAAGTTATAATATTTTGAGAGTATAGCCTATATTGCGCATGCAAATGGCCCGCATTGAGAGCACCGGGAGAAATTGCCAGGCCACCGGAATTGATTTGTATATTGCTGCGTCCGAGCGGCTGCATCATCTTACTGGGATGTAAATTTTAAGGACTCAGCTTAATGTCAAGAATATTATATTTATTAACAGACCGAACAGGAACAACTGTTTATCTTAACATCAGCTCACACACTCAATCGACATTCCTTTGGGGGGGGGCGCTGTAGCTCTCTTATTTAACCCTATTTTAATACACCACAAATGTGGGATATATTTGTCATACCATGTGTCATACTCGCGGGGACAGTGTGCTTGGAAGTAATATTTCATGTCTTCCATTGCATTCGTTATTTGTAGTGCGCCAGCCACCCAAAAGCTTAAGCTTTGTGCTTTTAATATAAAACAAAGTCTCAGCTTTCAAAATCAGTTTTATAGCGAAACACAAATTATGTGTCTTACAAAAATTTGATTTTCAAGATCTTTAATGTGGCATGACAGATTGCTGTATTTATGTGAATCAGTTCATTAAATTATTGTGAAAATTCCACCACCTACTCCACAAAAATGTCTGTGGCGTCCAAACTTTCATTCCTCACATAGCCTGTTTAATTAAACAGCAATAAAACGTTCTAAAGGTTGAAGTGGACTCAAATTTGTTAATGTTATATGTCTTTTCTGCTGTAAACTTTAAGTGACTATTCACTAACTGTTTTATTCATGGTATACTGTAAATGAGGACATAATATTTAACGTCTTCCATTCATTATTTGTAGCGCGCCAGTCAACCAGTAATCGCAACAATTTTGTGCTTTGTTGCTTTTACACACAGTTCAGCTTTCAAATTCTGTCAGTTTTATAACAAAATACAAATTATAAATGTGTTTTTGCTCTTTATTTCAAGTTTATAGCAAGATATAAAGTTAAGGAACATCATAAGTCATGAAAAAAAAACAGTTTAGCCTAATTTCATAATAAAAAATAATGTCTCGTCGTTTTTTATTGTAATCGGAAAGATGATTGACTCACATGCCGCTTGACAAACACATTATTGCAATATAGCCTACATATTGTTTGTATTTCGCTATAAAACTGACAGATTTTGAAAACTGAGATTTGGAATATCTCCCGGTGCTCCCAATCCGGGCCATTTGCATGCGCAAAAGGCTAGAATAGCCTATCTCAAAATATTATACAGTGGTGTGAAAAAGTGTTGGCCCCCTTCCTGATTTTTTAATTTTTTGCATATTTGTCACACTTAAAAGATTCAGATCAAACTAATTTTAATATTACGCAAAGATAATGCAAGTAAATACAAAATGCAGTTTTTAAATGATGATTTCATTTATTAAGGGAAAAAAGCTGTCCAAACCTACCTGGCCCTACGTGAAAAATTAATTGCCCCCTCATATTAAATCATGAAAGAACTGTGATTAACCACATTATTTTAGAAAGCTGAGTTAAATTTCACTAGCCAAACCCAGGCCTGATTACTGCCAGACCTGTTGAATCAAGAAATCACTTAAATATAACTTGTCTGAACAAAGTGAAGCATGTTTAAAGAGCAACACATCATTCCGCGATCTTAAGAAATTCATAAACAGATGAGAAACAAAATAGTTTACATGTATCAGTCTGGAAAGGGTTATGAAGCCATTTCTAAGGCTTTGGGACTCCAGCAAACCATGGTCATAGCCATTATCCACAAATGGAGAAAACTTGGAACAGTGGTGAACCTTCCCAGGAGTGGCCGGCCTACCAAAATTACTCCAAGAGCACAAAGATGACTCATCCAGGAGGTCATAAAAGAACCCGGAACAACATCTAAAGAACTGCAGGCCTCACTTGCCTCAATTAAGATCAGTGTTCATGATTCAACAATAAGAAAGAGACTGGTCAAAAACAGCATCCATGGGAGAGTTCCAAGGCAAAAGCCATTGCTGACCAAAAAGAACACAAAGGCTCGTTTTACATTTGCCAAAAAATATCTTGATTATCCCCAAGACTTTTGGGCAAATATTCTGTGGACTGATGCGACAAAAGTTGAACTTTTTGGAAGGTGTGTGTCCCGTTACATCTGGCATAAAACCAACACAGCATTTCATAAAAAGAACATCATACCAACAGTCAAACATGGTGGTGGTAGTGTGATGGTCTGAGGCTGCTTTGCAGCTTCAAAACCTGGATGATTTGCCATAATTGATGGAACCATGAATTCTGCACTCTATCAGAAAATCCTGAAGGAGAATGGAGAAAGCCATCAGTTTGTGACCTCAACAATGATCCCAAACACAGCAGCAAGTCCACTTCTGAATGTCTCAAGAAAAACAAAATTAAGGTTTTGGAGTGGCCAAATCAAAGTCTGGACTTAAATCCAATTGAAATGCTGTGGCATGACCTTAAACAGTCCATTCATGCTCGAAAACCCTCCAATGTGGCTGAATTAAAACAATCCTGCAAAGAAGAGTGGGCCAAAATTCCTCCACAGTGATGTGAAAGACTCATTGCCAGTTATCGCAAATGCTTGATTGCAGTTGTTGCTGCAAAGGGTGGCACAACCAGTTATTAGGTTTAGGGGGCAAGCACGTTTTCACACAGGGCCATGTGGGTTTGGATTTTGTTTTCCCTTCATAATAAAAAACATCATTTAAAAACTGCATGTTGTGTTTACTTGTGTTGTCTTTGATTAATATTTAAATTTGTTTGATGATCTGAAACATTGAAGTGTGACAAACATGCAAAAGAATCAGGAAGGGGCCAACACTTTTTCACACCACTGTAACTACAATCTTTATTCTCAAAACATTTCGACTTTATTCTCATAGTATTTCGACTTTATTCTCATAGTATTTCACCTTTATTCTCATAATATTTGACTTTATTCTTGTAGTATTTCAACTTAATTCTCGTAATTTCGACTTTATTCTCGAAATGTTACGACTTTAATCTCGTAATCTTAGATTTATTTATTTTTTTAAGGAGGCACTAAAACGCTGTTGTAATTTTTTGATTAAACTTGAACTTATAATTTATTATAATAATAATTTAATTTGGAATAACACTCAAAATGGTAACAAATAAGACATTAAAAATCAATATTATATTTTTTCACTGACAGAAATGGTCAAAAAATATGTTGCTAACAAATAAGTACAATTCATTCATGTAATGTGTAAGGTGCACAGGCAAATTGTGCTACCACTCTAGCCCAATGTTGTAAAAATACAACATTGACATAAGCTCAAAATCTAATTTAATCAAAGTATTTAACAATACCTTAATATCTGCGTGATCTACACATATTACTAATCACAAAACATATATATATATATATTTTTGGCATTATACTTACTTACATGTTGATTTATCCAGTCCAATAAAAAAGGTGAAGTCCCTTGAAGCAAGTGTGCAGGATGTGTAAGTTTATGGCCAGGTAAACATTATACCATTGGGTGGTATATTTACAAAACATACCACCCAACAACATTGCAGGACTGAACAATAGGACCTACTAGTTGTGTAAATGTGATCTTAAAGGCAATAAAAATAAGTACAGGTTTATTTTAGTGGACCTAAAACTGACGTTGTAATATTACAAATGTGGGCCTTACAGGGTTAACAGAAATGTTCACTAAAGAGAAAGAGAATGTTTCATGTTTTTTTTTTTTTTTTCTAATGATTTGAAAAATCCATTCATTTTCAACTGTTTTAAGTGGGACACCAAATAAACTTCAAAAAGCAATATAGATTTTCTGAGAGCTTGCAGAACTTTCCACAGGGTTTGTCTGTTCTCCATCCTCCTAACAAGCATATCCTACTAATAACAAGCATACAAATCAAGCATAACTTCAGTGGGAATGTTCACATTTGGGTTTCAGCACACACTCAAAAAAATGGTTTTGTGCCACTGTTTGTTTTACTGAAATATTTTATGTTAAGACAACGCACATATATATTGTTATCCGCCAAAACACTATTGTATTGTGCTTAAATAACTTCAACTGTTTAATTTCCCACTATACTTAATTATAAATCGTTAAAGTAACATAAAAGGGTTTAATGTTACTCTCCTCCTCTATGCGCACTAGTCACTTTTCACACACACTGCTGTGTGTATACAAATCCCACAAAAAGACTCAGTAATATATGTATGTTTACATGCTCATGCACTACAAATCATCCTGCACTGTTCCCCAGCCAGCTGCTGACTCACAATATTTCTCTTCGCACATGTACAGTATTTATCTGAAGCACTCGTATAGTTTGTATAGTTTGTATTTTTTAGTTTATGTATAGGTAAAAAAAATTATATATAGTATATTTATAGTCAAAATCTATCAGTAGGATAGTTGTGTATAGGTTTATATTGTTTTACTTCATTGCTGTATGCCTGTATTTATGTAGCACCGTGGTCCTGTGAGGCACGACATTTCGTTTCACTGTATACCCCCGCATGTAGCGGAATTACAATAAAGCTCAACTTGACTTGACTTGACTTAATTACGCCATTCAAAAACCGGATGTGACGATTTCTAACGTATGACGAAGACAGCGTGAAGAAGGAGCATGGTGGCAACGATAGGAGTACCAGCAAGGTAAGGACATCTAAAGTTTCTTTGTGTTAAGCCCAAGTCTTTAATTTCTGTTAGTGTTAGTGAATTTCTGTTCCGAATTTCGGTTAGTATAGTCGAGTATTGTGTGTAATTAGTTTATTGCGCCATAATGGATGATTTCATGCGGTTGGAAAATGTGTGTTGCATGTGGAAAGTGCATGATTCTCTTGAACACTTATTATATACGTGTGCTTGTGGAACAAAGGATGGGACAATATATCAGAATGGTTTTCTGGCGAATTAATGAGATAAGCAGTTTAACGACAAAACTTCCATGTGCACTTATACATTACTCTACTCGAGTCTCATTAAGCTAGGAAGCAAGTTCAAATAATCCCTGACAGCAACATAGTGTTGGCCCAGATCCGGCCCACATCTGGCCCACGTGAAATCCATGCGAGCCAGATGTGGGCGGATCTGGGCCGACACTGCTTGCTGTCTGGGATGCCACAGTCGACTGTTGCAGAAATTTTAACATTGTATCTGCTATTAGTTTTTTTTTTATTAATTAATTTTTTATTACAGCATGCATTTTATCACGGTTTCCTTCATCACTGCCTAATTTGGGGGAAATAAAGGAATGTCAACGAATGTGATGGTGAAAACGATGTTTTGGATAAAGGTAAGTGAACGCTGAATCATTTTTTTAAAGATTTATAAACAAGTAATAATTTTCCTGACTTTTGCTCCAACCCATGGCTCAGCACAATTTGAAGTTTTGGTTATGAACATGTTCACACAGTGACGTTCTCAAACTGATCGCTACTTCGAGTTGTTCAAATTATAGATATGCTCCAGACATGTAATCATGCCCGCCCTTTTAGAACAGTAAACATGACTCTGTTCATCGCTCAATAAATCATTGAATTTTCATTGATAATGCTATAATACAGCATTGTGCATATATACCATATGCCTATGATTATAATTAACATTGTGCTATTAATGTCAGATGAGTCATGGTCAACAGAACTAACCCCTTGGTGGAACATGTAACTATAACTGTGATTTAAAGGTACACTATGTAGCTTTTGGCTCTTTAAAAACCAAACTGCATGCATTTTGTGGATTTTTTTTTTCCGTTAACAAGCACATTGGTTGATTCCGATGCCAGTTGCATTTTTTTCCCCTTTAAGCTAACTTATTTGCTCTATAATATGACAGCTGTCATGCACAAGACAAAACTAACAGATGGGCTAATTGAAATTTGTTTATCACTGTACACAAAGCAGTGCTGTGATTACTTTACACAGAGTAAGAGAAAAAGAAAAGGCTATCAAAACTTTTCTAAAGCAGGTCAGTTCCCTTCAGAGATGCATTCATATAAACCCCCAATTCAATGTTTAAATTTTTGTGAAAAGTGAGCTTGCTGCCTTGTTCAGTATTTTCTCTGCTGCAGCATCTGTGTTGTCCTCTTTCCATCCATCTTCAGCATCATCTGCCTTTGGCCTGTGTGAATGGCGTTTTTACAGACTTTGTAATATTTCTACACCTTACATTTTGGCAAATTAGTGCAATACAGTTTATGCAAGTCAAGAACAGAAACTGGCCAAAATAAAACAGAAAAAAAAAATTAATTTATGGCCAGTTGGCCGGTGCGTCTCTACCACTAGGTCTAAAATGTACGCTTATAAAGGGCTCCATAATGTATCAAGGTAAGACGAAAACATGTTTTGGGATAAGGATTGATGTATTGATTAATTTATTTAAATTGATCTTGAACAAAAAATTACAGTGTACCTTTAAATGGTGTTAGCCTTTGTAGAACAAGCTTTGTTTGTCTTCGGAACACAATTTAAGATATTTTAGATGAAAAACGGGAGGTTTGTGACTGTCCCATTGACTGCCAAGTATTAACACTGTCAAGGTCCAGAAAAGTATGAAAAGCATCGTCAGGATAGTCCATCTGCCATCAGTGGTTCAATCTGAATTTTATGATGCGAAGAGAATACTTTTTGTATTTTATTTTCAAAGAAAATAAAAATAACTTTTTTTCAACAATTCGTCTACTTACCGTAGCGCCATTTTGGATATCCACTGAACGCAAACTGCGTACGCTCTTCTGTATCAGCCGCAACACAAGGATACGCATACTACATGTATTTCCACTTTGATTTGAATGAAAATAGCGTATCCTTGTGTTGCAGTTGAGACAGAAAAGCATACGAAGTATGCAGTTTTTATTTTCTTTGCGTACAAAAAGTATTCTCTTCGCATCACAAAATTCAGATTGAACCACTGATGGCAGATGGACTATCCTGAAGATGTGTTTCATACTTTTCTGTGCCTTGACAGTGTTAATACTTGGCAGTCAATGGGACAGTCACAAGCCTCCTGGTTTTCATCTAAAATATCTTAAATTGTGTTCCGAAAATGAATGAAGCTTTTACAGTCACCTTTATTTATATAGCGCTTTTACAATACAGATTGTGTCAAAGCACTTAACAGTCACAAAACAGGTTTGGAACGACATGGGGGTAAGTGATTAATCAATTTTCATTTCGGGGTGGAGTAACCATTTAACTTTGTTTTGCATCTATATAGTTACATTTCCAATCTCCCTTGGCGTAATGTTTATTTTGTGTGTGTGTTTTTTTTTTTTTTTTTTTTTTAATTCTCTTTCGGAAATGTGGAAATGTAAAATTTGTGGAATTGCAGTTTCTGCAAGATCTAAATTACTAAAACACCACAGACTGCAGCACAGGCATTATGGTCGTAGTCGGCGATATTCTTGTACATATTCAGACTGTCAATGTTCATTCAAGACATGGAATGCTCTACTGATTCATCTAAGTAGAAATCATGCTGCACACTCAGGAGTAAATGACAAACGAAGGTCTACCTTCAGTTGTCATTTGTGTGCATGCAGTAATCTTGCATCAGAAAGAGATTACTTTGTTCACATAAATAGTCATTTAAAGATAAATGAAACTGTTCATTGCATGTTTTCTGGCTGCAATTTCCATTCAAATGTATATGGAACTTTCAAGTCACATAAAAACAGAAAACACAACCCACATTCACGAAATGACTTTAAGCCTGGTCTGTAGTTACCATGTTTGAACCATTAAGCCCAGTACACACCAAGCCGACGGTTGGCCGTCGGGCAGTTTTCTCAGTGTGTTCTGCGCCGTCGGCTGAAGTTGGTCCTCATCGGCTTTTTTTCGGCCGATTCTACATGTTGAATCGGTGTCGGAGCTCGTCGGGCAGTCGGACCATATGATCATTCTGATTGGCTGTTCAGCTGGCGAACCAGTGTGCGAGAAAGGCGCAGTGGCGACCGTCGGCTTGGTGTGTCAAGACAACTTTGGACCCAGACGCTGCCGATGTGAGCCGACCCCGCAGTCTGCTTTTGTCACCACTAGTTTGTCGGCGTCAGCTTGGTGTGTACCGGGCTTTAGGAGAGTCAGAAGATGATGTTCAAGATTTTGGCAGTAGTGAGACCAGTGGTGCTTGTTTGGATGATGACTGCAATGAAATGGCGAACGACTTGCCTAGTGTTGTTGTTCAGAATTTAGCAGCAATGCTAATAAAACTTGAACACCTTGTACATGTTCCTTCTTTAGCCATTGATGATTTTTTGGAAGAGATGCATTACCTATTAAAGTCTGTGTCAGTGCCTCTCTCAGTTGCCGGAGTACAGCAGGTGTTTGAGAAACATAATCTTCATGTTGATGAATCTGTCATAAAGGAAATAGTCGCTACCATCGCATCTAACCCATTACACTCAGCCATAGGCAGAGGTGGTTCTTTATGCACTGCCTATAAGCGCAAGCAGATTTATAAGGACAACTTTAGTGTTGTGGAACCTATTGAGTACTGCCTTGATGAACAACAGACTAACACCTTTCAGTATGTTCCAATTTTGAAGTCTTTGCAGCTGCTCTTTGCTAAGCAGGAAGTTGTTGACAGAGTTGTTGAAAACCATAGAGCAAGAACTAGTCCAGCCAGTTGCAGCAGCCATGATTACAGGTCATTTCAGGATGGTTCCCACTTCAAAGAAAACAGTTTGTTGTCTGGGAAGGACTTAATTTCATTAAATTTATATGCAGATGATTTCGAAGTGTGTAACCCACTTGGGACATCCCGAAAAAAACATAAGCTCTTTGCTGTGTACTGGATTTTGAGCAATTTACCCCCAGGCTCCCATTCGTCTCTCTCCTCGATCTATTTGACTCTCCTGTGCAAAAGTGAGGATTTGAAACACTATGGGCTTGAGAAAGTTCTTGAGCCTCTTCTGCGTGACCTTTCAATTCTTGAAAAAGATGGCATATTCGTTCATCTTCTTGGAACCTTTATTAAAGGTACTGTTTATTGTGTGGTGGCAGACAACCTGGCAGCTCACGGTATGGCTGGCTTTGTTGAAAGCTTTTCAGGAGAGTTCTTTTGTCGGTTTTGTTTAGGGAAAAGTTCTGATGTGCAGGCAAAAGAAGTTCAGTCTGGTGCATTCAACCTCAGAAACAAAGATCTTCATAAAGATCATGTGAAAACTGGACAGGAAAAAGGCACAAGCTGTTGCGGAGTGAAAAGAGATTGTGTTTTTACTAAGCACCTCTCTCATTTCAACGTGTTGTCTGCTTATCCCCCAGATGTGCTACATGACATTTTTGAGGGTATAGTGCCCGTAGAACTTGCACAGTGCTTGGCTTTGCTGATATCTAAGAAACACTTTACACTGGAAAGCCTCAATAAATCTATTCTTCAATTTCCCTACAAGTGGGAAGACCAGAAGAACAAGCCTCATGCAATTCCATTCACATTTTCACGTCGTAACACAATTGGGGGAAACGCCCATGGAAATTGGAGTATGATCAGATTTCTCCCATTTCTGATTGGACATGTGGTACCTGAAGCTGAGCCCGCATGGCAGGTGCTAATGGACCTGAAGGATATTGTTGAGTTGGTGGTTTCCCCAGTCCACACAGACGAGTCCATATCCTACCTTGAGATGAAAATTTCTGAACACAGACAGAGATACCAAGACCTTTTCCCTGATGTCAAACTTCTTCCAAAGCATCATTTTTTGGAACATTACCCTGAGATGGTAAAATCGTTTGGTCCTCTTGTCCATTTATGGACTATGCGTTTCGAAGCAAAGCACAGCATTTTTAAGCAGGTTGCATGACATACAAATTGCTTCAAAAATGTTCCACGCTCACTTGCTGTGAAACATCAGCTAATGATTTCCTACCACCAGAAAAGTAGTCATGAAAAAGGTACACTGGAAGTTTCGACTTCTTCAACAGTTCCTCTTGATGTTTTGCAGACAGAGATAGCTCAGATGATCAAAGACAAATACCCAAATGTATCTGAGGTCCATGTTGCTAAGAGTGTCTCTAACAAGGGTATGAACTTCAGAAATGGTATGATCCTGGCACATGATACTACAAGTGGCCTCCCTGACTTTGGAGAAATTGTTCAGATTTGTATAGTTCAAGAGACACTGTACTTCATACTGAGGCGACTTGTGTGGTTGGTACAGGGAACACTTCAGGGCTTTTGAGCTTAGTGTATCACCAACAAGAGAGATGTTCTTTGTAGAACATGGTGATTTAGCTGACAGCGATCCTTTGGCTGACTACATGGTTGGTCCTTTGTGTTTGGTGACCCTGAAAAGACAAGTACACGCATAAAAGGTGACATGCTGTTCCTTTAAAAAAAGGACCATGTTGCTGTTTTCTTCAAACCATTACTGTTGTTGCATTTCTTTAATTTGTAATTTATTATTACACTGATCACCCCCCAACAATGACTGCCAATGACTTCATGAATCTCATGTCCACATCAGAAATCCAAGACAAAAGTACCCTGAAAGTAGTATTGTTGACAACACTTGATGTGACCGTGATGGCTCACCCATACCACATGTGGACACATCTCAAAATGAAAGTGCATGCTCCTCACCAGCTCTATCACTCTTGTCCTGTGACACCCTTGTATTTTCTGCTCCATCTACTTCAGCAAACTCTGAATCTTCTGCAAGTTTGGCTACTGTGTCGTCATCTAGTATAAAGTCATCTGCATGGCCAGCTGAATTCACTGTGCCCCGTTTCACATATGATGCTGAGCTCAAACTGGAACAAGGAAATGCAGCCTTTAAAACGCAGGGCACTTTTCTCAGTCCTGACCCAAAGCTGAAAATCTCCATTTTAGATGGACTTGCAGAAGAAATTGTGAAATACAAACTTTACCCTTCAGATGCAGAATATGGTCAGGTGGCTGAAGCACTCATTAAAAGGCACCCTTGCTTAAAAGAGAGAGGTTCTGTAACTGGATACAGTGGATGGAAAGCCAGTTTGAAATATAAACTTGGCAATTATAGAACAAAATTGAGGAATATCGGCTACACAGAAGTCACAGTAATTCAATCAAGCATAAGCCAGATGGAATATCCAGTCCTACATATCGTATAAAAAAAACACGCAAGGCTGAAGTGAACTACTGCCCTTCCCATCCACAAGGGGAAACGGATGAAACTCTTGAGGAAGTCAGAAAAACACTTCTGACTGAAGTAAAAAAGAAGAACAATGAGAAGAATGTAAGAATGCTGATGGACAAGAGTTTTTCCATCAGGAGGCATGAGGTGATCAAGGAACCACTTATCACAGACTTCAAAACCAGGTGGCCTGCTCTAACAGAAGAGGTAAGTGAAGTTTTTAAGTGAAACATTTGTCTTTGCTGTCTTTGTGTTAACTTATATTGGTGTTCTGGTAACAAATTACTGTGTTTGTAGGTTTGTACAGAATTTGAGAGAATTACAACAGGCCCATTGGTGTCAAGATTCTTTGCCAAGATGGATACATACATTGCAACGGTTATGAGTAGCTGGGCAAAGAATTAAAACCCTCTTGGTGCCTACTACACAGGTATGAACAACTGCACTCAACAAAACCTTGAAATAAAACTAGGGCTGGGGCAATAAATCATGCATCGAGAAACAGTTCTGCATCAATTCTGAGATTTTCCGAATGCATTGCGATTCTCTCTTGAAACCATTCTGAGCTTAGTTTAACAACAGATGGCACTATATGATTTACAAACAGCCGTGCTCTGCTTGCCTCCAATTCATTATACATAACCTTGAACCTAAAATAATCCTTAATAATAAGTCCTACCATATCCAAGGTCCAGAAAGGTACCAAGAACATCAACAGAATAGTCCATGTGACATCAGTGGTTCAATCGTAATTTTATGAAGCTATGAGAATACTTCTTGTTGCGCAAAAAAACTAAAATAACTACTTAATTCAACAATTCTTCTCCTCTGAGTCACCCTGGCAAGAGGGTGCAACAAGGCATAGCACATGTGTTATCTACATCAGCAGCACCATGCATAGGGCTGTGCGATTTGGGGGAAAATAACAAATTGCTAATATATTATAGTTTTTTTTTAATTTGCAAAGTCAAGCTTCAGCTCAAGTACGAGTATCGTTACCCTGCTGAAAAAAAACAATAGAAACCATTAACAGAAATTGTTAGTTTCCATTAAACCATTACAAAATTCATTTTTGTTTTGGGCATTATTCCAGTAGGAATTACTGTTGTTCTACTGGTTGCCATCTGCCATATTACATTCCACCAATAGAATCCATGAAATGCCAGTAGACACCATTATAGTTTACATTAAAACCAATGCAATTCTCATTAAATTTTCTATTGTGTTTTGGGAGGGAATCTATTATTTATTTATTTATTTTTTCAGCAGGGAAGATTATAATGGTATTACTACTTTTACAGAATTTACTTAATTACTGAATTTCACAGGAAATATTTGTTTATTTTTATATAAATGAGCTGTATTTCTGTAGTCATAATTAAAGTATTACATATGTTAGGCTGATTTATTTATAATTTGTCAGATTTATATTGATTTTTAAGTATTTGGGATTTTAAGAACAAGTGGAAAATTTGCTGAATGTTTAATGTCATCCAAGTGAAATTAGCAAGCAGTTAGACTGAATTTGCATTCGTTTTAAACGCGGAGCCAGGCGCGAGTATAAATGAGCATTACAAAACAGGCTGCGTTATGCCGAGTTCACACTGCACGATTTTAGCACGATTTTTCACTCACCAACAGGTTTTGATAAATCGCCGACAAATGCCCGAAATCGGAGGCAAATCGGAGCTCGTTCATGCGAGTGAATTATCAAAGACATGATCTGAGAGAATCGCCGATGCCCGCAAAATATTTGACATGCTAAATATCTGGAGCTGTCGGCGATTCACAATCCTGCTGTGTGCAATGATTTCTGACTGAAAACTGAAAACTACATCGGCGATGACCTTCAGCCAATGAGAGTCAAAGGACAGAGGGAACTTCGGTGAGGAGTTATAGACCATATCAGTATTTTAATATGTACAATTATATCATACAGAAACAAGCACAAACGCTTGACCAGCCACAACATCAGCATAACAGTTACTACAAAATTATTATATACCACTCTTTGCAGAACACAATCCCTGTTCCCTGCATCTCCCTCCTGCATATCTGTTTTTCTTTTTGTAGCTGGAAATCAGCGCACAGACAATTTGCGGGCTATATTTTTTTAATACTTCCAGTCTTGCTCGAGATCAACAGTCTGACGCACGCATGTTCTCGCGTTATTTCCTTATCACTTCTCGCGTGTGTTTTGTTGTGAAACGTGGTTTGCGGATCAGACAGAGTTGTCGGCGATTCTTCCTATTGTGAAATCGTGCAATGTGAAAGCCCCTGTCACCGATCCATCGTGCAATGTGAACACAGCAGCGACTGAATGCTACCCCAGATAGTCACGCAGTGTGAAAACAACAGCGATCCGACGAGTTTGAAAATCGTGCAGTGTGAACTCGGCATTAGTGCAGCAAATGTGAAGGGCTCGTCCGTGACGCGGGATTCGCGCAGCGTGGGGCAGAGAGGAGCAAGTATTTGAAAGGCAGTGTGAGCGGTCTTCTGAATTTGGAATAGCGAACATGCATTAAACTTATTTCAAATTAATCTGTTGGGGAAATTAAATGTGTAAGATAACATTCATGTACTAATAAAATCATTTAAGAATGTATCTTTTATTCTCCAGTACCGAAAGCAGAACCGATAAAGGAGCTCTTGCAAATTACCTTTTTTGTTCGTTGCCTGTCATTTCGAAGCTAAAGTTGTATACGTTTTTCTTTAGTTTTAATTTGCCTAACTATCGATATGACCCTGTAGACGCCATAATCCCACTCTCTCTCTTGCTCTCTTTTTTTTTTTTTTTTTAAATGGTGGGTGTTTGTGCAGTTGGATAGAGCATTGCTGATTGGGGAGAATGGATGGAGGTGTGCTCAATCTATTGGTTAGTAAGACTGCCACTCAAGGCTGTCACGCATATGCCCTGGAACAGAGTAATGTCGCGTCCACATCGCAGGCTTTGCGATTATTAGTAAGAATTCTTGTAGCTTCATAAAATTATGGTTGACACGTGGACTAATGTTTTTGGTACCTTTCTGGACCTTGAACGTGGTAGGACCCTTGCTGTCTATGGAGAGTCAGAGGGCTCTTGGATTTCATCAAAAATATCTTAATTTGTGTTCTGAAGACGACCAAAGGTTTTACAGGTTTAGAACAACATGAGGGTGAGTAATTAATGACATAATTTTCATTTTTGGGTGAACTAACCCTTTAAAACCTTATCCTCTCAACTTACCAGCGTGTGAGTTTTGGGGTTATGGTCATAAGCATGCACCAAAAAGATGAAAATGTAATAGGATTATATTTATTAACATTTGAAGTACAATAAATGCAAAATATGTAGAATTACTATAAACTAGCAGATGTTGTAAATGCATTAGCTTATAAAAATATCTTGACAGAAGGCAGGCTTGTCCAAACCTCTTCTTGGAGGGCCAGTGTTCTGCAGAGTTTAGCTCCAACTTACCCAACACACCTGCCTGGAAGTTGTAGGAAGTCTTATTTGAAAATTCCTAAAAACCTTGATTAGCTGGTTCATGTGTATTTAATTGGGTTGTAGCTAAACTCCGCAGGACAGTGGCCCTCCAGGAGCAGGTTCTTTCCCTTAAGAAAATGATTAAGCACATGATGGATGAACGACTGGAATGACTGACAGTTTATAAACGTGTGCCTGTGATTTTGTAAAAAATCTAATGGCTATATTTTGTTAATGTTATTTGCATTTTTAGACTGATGACATTAAAGTGAAGAGAGAATGCATAATCAAATCCCTATGTGTCTACCTGAATGAAGACCCTAGCAGTCTTATTCTGGAGTTTATGGTCAGTATTTTATTTATTGATTTTTTTTATCAACAAAACATTTTCCTGTATTTTCTAGGATATTAAATGCTGTGGCACAGTTAATATGCAGGAATTTAAGAGTTCTCCATCTTTTTAAATTACCTCTGTAGGATACCGACGGTGCCAGCACTCAGGAGGCGATCCAGAAAGCTGTCATGGGAATCTATGTCATACGATACGAAGGTGCCAACATTGAAGACAGCCCAGCAGATGTTGGAGTGGTGTTGGAAGGTGAAAAAGTTCTCCAGGACCTTTGCAGTGTACCATATGCAACAGCCATGTTACTGAGACTGATATATGGACTAAACTTAAGCTACCCTCCTGAACTCAGGTACACTTTCGAGGTATTACAGAAATTATTTCTGGAGCTTGATGGCAACAAGGAAGCTCTTCTCTGTGTTCGAGTAAGGACTCTTCCTGGAAGGTTTTATCGGTTACCTTTTAAATGCGAAGTTTTAGAAAATGGTTTGCCATTTTTGCTGTTTTTTATAGTTTTGTAATGTGGGTTACACTTGTTCAACTGTATTTATCCATGTTCAAAATTGTTGCAAGGTCACTATTTCCCATAGGTGATCAGGGCATCTGTAATTTTCAATAAAATATCTATCCATTAGACTCTACAGGAGTAATATCATTGATTCAAGATGTCATTTGATAATTGTTGTTAGCTATCTGTTCTTTGTCTAAATTAAAATATTTTTGTTCAGATTTATTTTTAGAGGAAGTTGTGCAAGCTGCACATTTCTTGGAGGCTGCTTGGCATAGTAGAAGCTACTTTTTCTGTAAAAGTTGTTTAATATATTACAATTGATTTCTGATCAGAACCTCAATTATAATCTGCCAGCTGTCATTTGTCAATTTCAATTAAGAGGAAGAACTTCTTTATTTTGGTTTTGTTAACCATGTAAATACATTTGCACAAGTCTAAAGATTATTGAATGTAAGATTGAGCAGGCTGTTTAAAACTGTTTAATATGCTTGTTTAACAAATACAGTTTGATCATTTGTTACATATCTTGCCTTTGTACGAGTCATTACATGACAATCACACACAAAAAAAATGCTTTGTTAAAGGGAGGAACTTTAAATAGAAACAATTGAGTTAAAATAACAAGAACTAATTGGATGGAACCACTGTCCATAATTTAATTGACTTATTTGAAACCAAGCTCCTTATGTTGGCTCAGTGAAACATATTTGGCCAGTTTTTAGTAAACCAAAACAGGTTGACTGGTTTAAGTTAAATGAAAGTGATTAAATTGATTTGGTTGGACATTACTATTTCACATTGATTTTCCTCATTCAGATTTCCTCATCAGATAACTTTAATATAAAAATATTTATATGTGCTGCCGATCTGGGGTTTCTTCGCCAGATATATGGGACTTATGCTGTTCAAAACTGAAAATGGGGATTCTTCGCCCAAGATCAGATAACTTTAATATAAAAAAAATAAATAAATAATATATATATATATATATTTATACGCGCTGCCGATCTGGGGTTTCTTCACCAGATATATGGGACTTGTTGATATATGCGGTTGTTGCAACAATTACTTGATCAAGGTTTTAAGACTCCCGGTTATTATTAATCCGACACTGACCTGCAGTAAGATTAATGTTGCTCCGTGATCGGGCGAGGGGCACGCATTAGTTAGCTATGCTAATGGTTAAACCCATGGGAGTAATAGTCTAGTTGTATGGCATCGGAACACCAATGGCATCAATCTAGCTACATATAATATAAGGCCTTAATTTTAAGATAAGCGAGGAACATCGCTCGCTATCTTCTTCGCGCTAAAAGAGGGTTTCTTCGCTCAATTTAGGGCGGTTAAAATAGCATTAAGACACACTATAAAAGGTTTTGTCATTTTATAGGGTCAAATTTATAAACTACAGTTAACTTAAGCCATTAACAGCGGCTGGTTTCTCAGCGAGAAACTTGAGAACTGTTAAGGCACGGAAAGTGGGCGTGTAATTTACATTCATTCACAAAAAGACGCAGTTGGATAGTTTGAATAAACACACATAAGAAACACACCATTGTTACGGAGTCTGCTCACAGAACTAGGTTTAAAACGTTGCTCTAAATTCTCCACCAACTGTAGCATATTTGCTTTATGACATGAACATAATTAATCATAACGGGTTGTTATCAATTATATATCCATCTTCAGGAATTAGCTGTAGCATTAATAGTACAATAAAATGATTAGTTCGTCCGCAGTACGGACCATCTATTGACTCTAAGGAAAATTATTTCTCTGGCCACGACAAATAATTTCCTTACTGAAACATTGCTCCCCGAGCATGTAACAAGACCGGACGTTAAAGTGACCTCGTTCTGAGAGCAGCAGACACAGACAACCAAGTGTGAATACTTAAGGATGTTTATTAAACTACACTACAGGGGAACATGCAACATCGAACTAGACACAGACATACACACATTAAACATAGATGCCAACGCAAGGAAGGCATGGAGAGAGAGAGAGAGAGAGAGAGAAAGAGAGAGAGAGAGAGAGAGAGAGGGAGTGCTCGCGCGTAAGAGAGACTGTCATGGCAAGATTTACACATCAGCTAACTACAACCTGTTAAGAACCATCAGATAATCACATCACCTTAATTAAAAGGGGTCGAAGCCTAGAAGCGCATCTAAATAGTTAACAAGCGGTTATTTGCATGGGTTTTGTGGGTGCTGAGTAAAGCATCCCGGTGCATGTATAATGCATAGATTCCTGGTGAATTCCTTTAGGAGTGAAAGCTTCATCATTCCAGCCATGGGTTGATTAGTCCGAAGTGAATCGACAAAGTTACCGAACTTAAAACTGCCAGAAGATCGGACTCCCCCCGGAAGGGGAGTCGTGAGGTTTCCAAGCTGATACGTGTCTCCAGGGCACCGAAAGTAAAGAGAGGGCTGCCTTTTCAGTGTGGGAGAAGTTTTATCTGGTTTCCCTGTAACACCCATTTTGGTTAGTTTGACCAATAACAAGGCACATAGTTTCAGCGGGAAAGTGTTTCTTTGTCCCACTTGACACCTCATTTGCATGTTTTACGACTGATCTGGAGACTGGTGTAATTTTCCCCACAGTACAGTAAAAATAGTGTGATGCATTTCACGATCACATAGTGTACATCATTGTGTGAGCAATAAAGAGCAGATCATTTTGATATCAAGAAAGAGACATCTAAAAGGTATTAAACCAGAGATACATTCATACACCTGAATATGAGTGTTTAGAGCTTACTAATACAAATAATGAGTGGTAACTAGGCTAATATAATAAGGAAACATACAAACAACACATGCATATACCAGATACATTTGTAACTGATTAATTATGGTCTAAATAAAGAAAATGCCTCTATGTGTGTGTTATGTATCTTGTAATCATGGGGGTAGTCCACAGGCCTGGTACCGACGGTCATTTAGTTCTCTTGGAATGTGTTTGAAGTCCGATGGAGAGACAAGATAGTCGATCTGTTTAGCATATTTTTGACAGTGGGGAGGGACAACCCTTGGCAATTAGCACCCATATAACGGTAGAATGTGGGGCCAGGCTGTGAATTATATGCAAATGTCAAAAGGCTAAAAGGGTCTCTTAAGACAAAGTCCCAACGACCATCAAGGATCATAAGCAGATGTTACAAGACCTATGTGTCTTAGTGCTATGTTTACTAGACGACGGATCTGAGAGAACGATTCTGCAGTCACCAACATTTATTTTGGTAGTTATTTTATATGTAGTCTTCAAAAAAAAAAAAAAAAAGTCATTAATTCTTCTCTCTTTAAATCAATAAGCTTATGAAAAATTTGAATCAAGGATTGAATTTGGAAAAACTGGAATAAATATTCATTTTTTGATAGAGATACAAATTAAACTAATTTTTCAGATACAGCAGGTTTACTTAAGTATACATTTATTTAACATCTTTTGTTGGTTAACATTAATGACACAGATAGGTATTTAATTAGGAATGCTGTCCATTTAAGACGGATGCATGTAATACTGACACACATTCAGTTTTCACCCACCTGTTTACGTTCACTTAAGCCATAACCGACTGTATTTATGTGAGATACTTTACACAATAGACATTTGGACTGATGTGTGTATTTGAGCACCGAGAACTGATCGCGCTGTTTGAGAACTGAAGAAGTGGAGCGTGCACGAGAGAGAGAGCACTTCTATCAGCGCGATTCCACCTATCCCGCCTTCACTAACTTTAAGTTAATCGACGACAAATTGTGACTCCTGGGAAAAATGGGACGTCTGGTCACCCTATCCCTAACCCTTCAGGTGCTGAGGCCATTGTTTCAGATCGCTAGTTCGCGTTTTGGTAGCCTATCTGTCCACTGCGGCTGCCATACTGAGACTAGATATGCGAACGCACCTCATCTGATTGTAATCCAATGACAGGGACGCACATTTTGAAAGACAAGACAGTTAACTTAGTCTATAGGATGTATTTTGGATGTCCGGTACTCCTCACATAACATTCTAGTCCCATCTCATCTTGTTAACGAAGGCGCGGCATAAACTTTGTCATAGTTTTTATCATCAGATAGTAATTTTAGTCTCGTCTTCGTCACAGAAAAAAGGTCCGTTAACGAATATTTTTCGTCGTCGTCTTCGTTGACGAAATTAACACTGGTTCACACCATACATGGAAGTTCGGTATCCTTCTCTATAGCTCCTGCCTTGCAACCTGGCAGATTTTTCCAAATTCATGGAGCCTTTACGGCTAAAGAGCTGGGTCTTGTGCAACATACTTATCCCATCACTGAATTGCAGCAAAAGTATCGCTATCTTAGAGATCTGCCCTTACATGATATCAATCAAGCACAACCATTAGTGCTTATTGGTTCAGACTATCCCCATTTGATCACGCCCATGTAGCCTGTGAGATTGGGACCGAAAGGAGCACCAGCAGCTTTGCACGAGACTTGGGTGGACATTGCAAGGTCCATCAAGGTTCCTATGTCCTCATCTCCAGCCGCAGGAATGTTTCTTTGTTTATTGTGGTACACCAGATTCTGAACTCTTTAACCAGGTTGAAAAGCTGTGGAAACTGGACATCCTGCCTTATCGGTCTGATAAGGTAGTCACACGCTCGTGTCAAGTTGCAGAAGCCCTCCGCATTCTGGAAGAGAAGACCATCAGAGTTAATGTGGATGGAGTCAATCGATACGCTACCCCATCGCTCTGGAAAGAGTCACTTCCCCTGTTGAATGCACTGAAGGAAGCTGTCCTTGCTCTCCTATGTAGTACAGACAGACAATTTTCCAGGGAGCCAAAATTGACCACTACTTATAATGCTGAAATTCATAACTTACTGCAGGCAGGCTACATCACCCCACTTTCATCTGAGGAGTGTGGAGTGAGTCCTGGACCGTATCGTATTCAATTGCCCCTTTGATTTCCAAGGTCAGTCTCTGAATGAGAACCTCTTACTCTTGGGGCAAGCTTGTTGGGAGTTCTCCTCCACTTCAGGAAGCACTCTGTCGCTGTTTGTAGTGACATAAGAGGCATGTTTCATCAAGTTCGCCTACCTTGAGCCCACAGACGATGTGCGTCAATCTGTTGAACACAATTTCTATGTAGACAACTGTCTAAAAAGTGTCCCGAATGAAGAGCAGGCCAAGAAACTAGTACATCAGCACCATCTAATGGAGGGTGGATTTGAGTTGCGACAACAGGCCAGTAATGTTCCTATGGTCATTTGCCACTTTCCTTCTGAGCTGAAATCAATGAGCAATGCGATTTGGCTCAAGTCAATAAACGGCTAATCACCAGGAACGTACCCTCGGACTGATATGGCACTGCAAATCTGACACTTTGGAATACAAGCCATACCAGAAGGATGCAGGTGAAACCACCATGTGTAAGATCTACCGCACACTTGCAAAGCAATATGATCTCCTTGGGTATCTGATTCCTTTCACTACAAGAGCTAAGGTCATTGTGCAACTGCTCTGGGACAACAAACGTGGCTGGGATGACCCTTGCCTCCCTGCTGATCTACTTGCTGCCTGGCAACAGTGGGAGAGTGAGCGCCCTCACTTGTCACAAATCTTTCAGCCAAGATGCTACAGCTCCATCACCCAGCATGCAATCAAGAGTCGCAGTGTTCTATGATGTTTCTGAGAGAGCCTATGGCTTTGTAGCATACTTGAGTACTGAGGACCACCAGAACAACATCCAGGTAGCATTCTTGGCTGCGAGATCCAGAGTCGCTCCAAAAAAGCAGCTCTCCATCTCATGCTTAGAGCTCTGTGCTGCACTGACAGGAGCGCAGTTGGGTGCTGTACTACAGAAAGAGCTGAATTTGGACATCCACAACTTTGTGTATTGGACTGATTCCTGCAGGTACAAATTATTTTTCGGAGTCAGAGTCACTGAAATACAAGAGTTGTCAGCAAGAAACTCGCTGGAGGCAGGCTTCTTGACACAACCCAGGAGCAGTTGGCCAAAAGCACCTGAATGTCAAACCCCTGATGAAATTCAGGAGCTTAAGAAACCTGTATTCTATGGATTGCTTAATGAAACCGTAACACCCGTCATTCCAGACATCCATCAATTCAGTAATTATAAAGAGCTTTTAGAAGCCACAGTGCGATCCCTGCACAAGGCGGCTGGCAGTAGAGAACCACCAGACGCAGATGACTTCCATGATGCAGAATTGTCTCTTCTGAGGCACTGTCAAATGCAAAATTGTCTCTTCTGAGGCACTGTCAAATGCAAGACTTCCCAGAAGAGTTTGCTTTACTCAAAGAAGGAAAGACTCTCCCAGTCAGCAGTCGACTAATCGGACTTGCACCTGAGCATGACAAAGATTCCAAACTGGTCAGAGTGAGTGGCATACTTAGAAGATGTGACAGTCTTGCCAAAGATGTTTTACATCCTGTAGTTCTATCTCCGGCCCAGTGGCGAAACTCATTTTTAACCCTCTGGGGTCTGAGGGTGTTTTGGGGGCCTGGAGAAGTTTTGACATGCCCTGATATTTGTGCTTTTTTCAGTTGCTTATAAACATATAAATGGCTAAAGTCTAATAACACTGTAATCAACACAAACTGGGCTACAATAATATGTTAGCAGCATTTATGTACATGATTGTGTTTTTGAGAAAGCAACGTTCATGCGTGGTTAGTGAAAAACTGAAATTTTAAAAGTCACTGAAATAAGGCCATAAAAAAAAACATACAGAACATTTGTTCACAAGAATTTTGAGAACTGGATCTTGTAGTCTATATAGTTTTTACTTCAAAATGATGTAAAAAAAAATCATCTTGTTTACTTGCGCACAGAAAACAATATATTGATTTAAGTTTTCTTATTCACTTTTTGAGTAGAAAGGGTCTATGCGAGGGGGCGTGAACTATCCTGGATAATGCTATGATTCTTACCTGAGAAGACAAAGGCCCGCATATTGAGCTCCATAATGAGCCATTTAGTCAGGTGTGTGACTGAGAGGGAAGAGTTACAAGAAAGAATTTGAGGACAAAATAAATGTATATATTTTTTGTTTGTAGTTTATTTAGAATATATTTAGTTATCACACAAAATAACTTGAGATTCACTTGCGAGTGCAGTTAAACAGTTTATTAGGAACAATCAAAACTGACTTTTTAGCATCATTACTCCAGTCACATGATCCTTTAGAAATCACTCTAATATTCTGATTTGCTGCTCAAAAACATTTATTATTATTATTATTATTATAAAGAGCTGAGAAGAACTTTTTTTTTTTGATGAATAGAAAGTTCAGAAGAACAGCATCATTTGTAACATGATAAATGTCTTTATCATCACTTGTGTGCTAAAAAGTTTAATTTTTTTATATATACTGGCTTTTGAATGGTATAGTGTATATTGTTACACTTGGAGTAAGACTAGAGTAATGATGCTGAAAATTTAGCTTTGATCACAGGAATAACATATATTCAAATAGAAAGCAGGTATTTTAAATAGTAAAAATATTTGACAATATTACTGCTTTAGCAAATACAACTTTATGTATTTTGGATCAAATAAATGCAGGCTTGGTGAGCAGAAGAGAATTCTTTACAAAAACATTAAAAATCTTACTGTTCAAAAACTTTTGACTGGTAGTGTGTCATGTTGAAATATATAAATGAACATCATATGGGCTACCTGGCATTTCCATAGTGTATATTGTTTATATGCTCTGAAGAAAAAAATAAATAAATAAAAAAATACAAACATTTTGAAATTCTGGGTTATTTCTCCCAGCAGATCTTCTTCCAGAAACAGAAAGTAGCCAGGATGAACTTTGTTCTTTGTTTGGAAGGACTTTCTTTTTTCATGCTGAGGCAATGTGGGCGTTTACATTCGCGTGCGCCTCACGTGGATGTTTGAATCTGAAAAGCGCGATCGGCGCATGGGCGTGACCGCATTAGATATAATGAGTTGAGACGGGAAAACTGGACATCGCGTTGGTTTCATACGGATTACGTTACGTAACAGAGAATATTTGTTTTGCGCACTCAGACTGTGTGCTATCGCGATCTCTCCATTATTTTATAGTAGAAATTATTTCTCTTTGCTCCTAGATTAAACTTTGTCAAAAGTTATAATTCAGAATGGATCCACGCCTGACCGATGAAAATGCTACTGGAAATTTTATTGATTGTACGTGAGATGCACCAGAAAGTCTTTCAATATGAAAGATGGAACTTTAATTTCTTTACAATGTAAGTTATGCTTGAAATGTTTCGGAATGAGATATTTGTATGATTTGTACATATACATATCCTAGTCTGTCTAACTGCATCACTACATTGTACAGACATTACAGGTCAAAACCATCTGATGTTCCATTTATCTAAATAAATAACATATGGCTCTTAAATCACTGCTTATAAAAATTCAGTGTTGTCATATTTTGAATACCTCAACTGAATTGAGGTCATTTGTTTTAGAATTTTATTACTGACTGTGTACTTGTCTTTTTTTTGTAAATTCAGTTCAGTTTGAAATCAAATCTGAAATCAAGCTTTTTTGTTGTAAGCTTTTGCAACAAAGTTACCCTATTTTAAAAGACACAAATACACAGAATGAGCAAATGTTTAAGATTGAGATTTTTGTAATGGTAATTGATCAATGTTTATATGTAGACTATGTAAATAAAAGCCTATATTAAAATCCGTTCATCATATAAAGCGAACATGTCTTTTTTAGAAGACTTGGATTAAACCACTCAAAGCTTGAAATAATCCTTGCCTTGAAAAAATGGATGGACAAAGCAATTTGAAATATTAAAATATCTATATGGCAGTAGCTATACAGTAGTTTTGCCAATGGTATTGCAAATGATTGAAGTCGTCATGAAATGAAAAATGACCCTAATTACTTTTTTAGTGCACATTACTAGTCTTGTGGTGAATAATTAAACCGTGCAAGTCAATACAAAAAAAATTGTCTGCCGTCATAATATTTAATCAAAATCTGAAAGTTCGCTTCTGCTTTGGAATGGCGTTCTCGCTCGGATGACATCAGTTTGAAGGCTTGGGGAGAATCCTCTTGTTAAGTCATGACGTAAGGAATGCTGTTTCGGGGTCCATGTCCCTACTCATTTCACTTGAGAATACCATCTCAACAGCCATTTATGAGCACTTTTTATTTAATATTACATATGTAAATGACGTAAATGACGTCTATTTAAACTAAACTGAGCTAGACAATGACATCTCTGAATTCAATAATGAAATGCCTATAACTGAAAATTGAGTGTTTAATCTTATCATTATACATAACTGACACTCTATCCTCCAATTTGATACTGTTAAGTACTTTGACACAATCTGTATTGTTAAAAGCGCTATATAAATAAAGGTGACGTGACTTGACTTTACAGGTGAGATTGCAGAGCCTCTGCTTTCACTCTGCGGTTCCCGAACTGAACTGATTCACTCTCATGTGATTGCTGAATAAACCATGCCTACTCAATACAATTTTAAAGACAAATATTATAGCTGTACAGTCCTTATAGTAAAAGGAATATGAACTGAACATGGGCTTTTTTACAATGCTGATATATTTGTCATAGAATAAGGAATAGAAAAATAACTGTCAGGAAAGCAGTAATGACCAAACCCTGAAACAGACAGGGGCATGGACAGGTCATCATAGTCGTTGTATACAGCAGCACTGTCAGAGAGACATTTGCCCAGCCCTTTGTTTTCTGCCTCGTGTGATCAGCTTTCATGATTTTTTTTTTCTTTTCAAGCATTGTCCTACTATTGTGATTCTTCATCGTGCCTTACACTTGCCATTGATTTTGCTAATATCTACAGGTGCGGTTTTATAAATCATTGCAATGTTTGATAACAAAGATCAAGATATCAAAGCAAATGTAGAGATGATCGGACAGTGCAATGTCCTTTGAGATGTTTGAGATGGTTAGACCTGATTAGCAGACCTGTGTGTCCATGATTGTGGGTGGGTCCTTCGATGTGCTGGGTGAGATCAAAAGTGCTCAGAATAGATGGGAAGTTTTTACTGGTATTATCAGGGTTATCTTTATGTAACTATATTAAAATCACTAGTAATAACAACAATCAAAATAAGTGGAAGTTGCACACATAAAAGTGTTTGAGAATATTTCAATGGCCTATAAATACTGTAATTACAAATAGAAGACGTGGAGTACCTTTTGACTGTTGCGAAGAGGCTGAGGCAGTGTTGTTAGGATCCATGTGCATTTTAATCAAAACAAAGGCCGCAGTACAAAACAGGCAGGGGTTCAGAACACAAAGTTTAGTCAGACCAGGCAAACAATGCAATCCTCTAAGCAAAAGAGAAGTAGAGAATAATGGGTAAAAAATGTCAAAACTCGCAGGCAGGGTAATCTGAGATAACAGGCACAGGTCAAACACAGAAAAAGGACTCAAAGGATGAGCACCAATCAGCATTTGGCCACTACTCACGAGGCACAGACAACAGTTAGAATCCGCAATACACACAGACAAGGACATTGACTCCATTTACCCATTTTACTCAAAATATACATAGTGTATCCCTGTGTTGTATGCAATTAACCATTTATCAACTATTTACAGTATATGCATCTCTAAGTTTATTTTGATTCTCTGATGGTTCTCAGTTTGCTATTAGCTGGTGTTAAATATTGCCATTCTTTTCTTTTCTTATCTCTCTTTCCTTTCCTGTATGTTCCCCATAGTTTTATTTATTAAACCCGTTTATTCACAATTGGGTTGCACTTTATTTTACCGTACATGTACTTACATGTCCTTACAGTGTACCTTCCTAAGAAAGTTCTGGTAATATAAGGTGGGGTAGGGTTAGGCTTGGTAGGTTCAGGGTTAGTACCTAGTTATTACCTCGTTATTGTAATTACTATAATACATACATGGTATGTACATGAGGAACAGGACTGTAAAATAAAGTGCTACCCACAATTGATTATCTCAGTAACGCTTTAGATTACAACCCGCAAAGAACTACGTAATTATACTGAATTTACGGTGTACATTTCTGTAATTATAGTGTACCTATAAAGAACGTATGTGTAGGTATAAGGCAGTGGTTCTCAAACTTTTTTGGCCGCTCCCCCGCTTAAACCTATAAAAAAACCCGGCGCAAAAGTTAAATTTAAAATGATTTGCAACTGTCGCTTTGTCGCGTCCGGTGTAGACACGGTGAGTGAAGCCGAGAGCAAGATATGCCTCGTCATATTTTCTATATTTAGTTTTTGAATTACCAGCACCTGCCTGGGTCTGTGTGACTTCATCTATGGCTTTTCTCTTCCCTTTCACAAACCGATCCATCTCCCATTCTAAGTTACGTCCTTTGGCTGTTTACTGTTTTATTTATTTTCTTTTTCTGCGGATGGCCCACACACCCCCTGCAGTACCCGTGCGCCTCCCCTGGCGGGCGCACCCGGCACTTAGAGAACCACTGGAATAAGGGAACAATATGTTACGTTTGGGTAATAAGGGGGTAGCAACCAGACATACAAATTATTTATAATGGAATTATTTTAAAACTTAACAGGTATTCTGTTACTATGCCAGGCATAAATCGTACCTTTGGTGTATCTATACATAAGCTTTTTAAAATTCCTGGATAAAATATACGGTAACGCTTTAGATTACAGCCCACAATTTACAGAGCAAGTAAACAGAATTTACAGCGTAGGTTTTTTGTAATTATAGTGTACCTATTCAGTACCTTCATGTAGGTATAGGGGAATAATATGCAACGTTTGGTGAATAAAGGAGTAACAACCTGTAAAATTACAAATCATTTATACTGTAAGTATTTTAAAACTAAGGGGTACCTATTCTAATATTACGTGGTATGTATGGCCTAAACAACAATCTTATGTTTGGGAGTGATTTAGAAAGACGAAATACAGGGGGCGTCATGTGCCTCTGGCGAGGATGGCTGGTTGATTTGCTCCGATAACCCGTACACAAAAAAAGTTATAATACCCCTGTAAATTTAACCAATTCTGATCGAAACGAACAATCTGAGTATGTCCAAACATCTTGCTTCAAAACAGTGTGACAGTTTTACCAGAGCTCGTAGAACAGGCACAGAAAAACAGAAATCTCAGACCGAACCTGACCTGGCTATCATGGCGGATACATCGGAGGTGTTAGCGGAATTAAAAACGCTGAGAACGGAGCTTGGAACTAAATTGGACGGTATTGAAAAACGATTAAGTGAAGTATCATCGTCCTTGAAGACATTAGAGAACAACCTGACTGAAATTAAAAATGTGGTAACGTCCAACGAAAAAGGAATCGACGACACGGAAGACCGCATTGTGGTGGCAGAAAGCTGACTGGACACAGCTGACTCTGTCATCACTTCAGCATCTAAATGCCTGAATCTTCTGGAGGCAAAGGTTGACTTTATCAAAGACATGCTGCTTCGGTGGATGGACATGACACCTGACACACCGTTCTCTCTGGAGCGGGTTCATAGGACACTAGCTCCAGCTAAATCTAACCAACACAGGCCCATTCTCATCCGCTTTCTTAAATTTCAGGAAAAGGAACTGGTGTTTTGCTCAACAAGACGCAGAGAAATTGCCTACGATGGGAATGGGCTGTATTTTCAGAGGATTTCTCAGCTGAAACTATGCAACAATTCCGGGAGTTCAACAACGTCAAAAAAACTATTCGCTGAAAACGGTATGTATCGTGGATTTCTTGTCTGATGAGTTTTATCGCAGCATTGGCTAAAATGTCCATGTGAGTAACTGTATATGGATTGGACTAAAATGATGAATAAGCTAGTTGGGGTATAAATAATGACCTTGCCACGACTGAAAGACTGAAAAATACGAATTTAATTGTCTGTTTTGAAAGACATGTGACTTGTAATTTTGAGGACATTACTTACATTTGTTAAATCAATATTATATTCCTTTAATGTCTTAGCACTGGTTAGTCTTTGAAATGATAAGGTTTTTTCTCTCTGTAAATTTGTGTGCTGGAGATTTGAGCACAATCTCACTGGTTATTATATGTCCAGAGTTCGTTCGGTTATGGGCCTCGTGTCAAAAGGGAAGGAGGGTGGGACCTCGCTGTTTGTAGTTCTCACAGTTTAAACAGATTCAGCGCACTGTATCTAATCTTTCATCTTCAAATATACAAATGGATGGTCAGTGTAACCTAAGCACTATTGTAAAATGGAAAATGTTAAAATGTATGTAAAGTGATAACATGGAATGTCAAAGGGTTAAGGCCACCCTATCAAGCTCACTTTCCTTAAGAATGAAAAAGTTAATATCGCCTTTTTGCAGGAAACCCACCTGTCTGAAATAGAACATCAAAAACTTAGAGACTGGGTGGGCCAAGTATTTTTTTCAAGTTATAAAACTCAAAGAGGAACAGCTATGCTTATACATAATTTCCCTTTTTTATTTAGAGAACAACAGAGTGATACAGAAGGAAGATTTATTTTAATCAAAGGCACCCTGTATGGTCGAGAAATTACTTATTATAATATCTATACTCCCAATACAGATACTCCAAAATTTATAAGCAACATTGTTACTTTATTAAATCAATACTGTACTTCTTTGTGGCTTTAGTAGGGGATTTTAATTGTTGCTTTGATGCAAATTTAGACAGGTCTACATTTTCAATGTGTAATCATAACTCATCTAAAGCCATAAATCTGGCCTCCATGGAGTAGGCTTAGTTGATATATGGAGAGAATTAAATCCTGGAACCAGAGATTATACATTTTACTCAACGAGATATAATGCATATTCACGCATAGATATGTTTCTTTTGCCTCAAGAGTATATCCCTTTTGTAAATATATGTACTATCGGATCAATACTTATATCAGATCATGCACCAGTCTACCTTAATCTTTCCATAGGTCAAGGCTTACCTCAACAAACACTGGAGATTTAATTCCTCATTAATTGATAATAATGATACATGTAACAATATTAAATAATGATTTAAATATTATATAACTGATAATGCTGCCTCTGATGTTACACCAGCTGTTATGTGGGATGCTGCAAAGGCAGTTATCAGAGAGAACCTAATATCCTATACCTCTGCAAGAAAAAGGGCAACAAAGGAGCACATGATGGGGCTAATGTCAGAACTCTCCAAATTTGAACAACTTCATAAACAGCACCCTTCAGAAGACAATTATAAAAAATTACATGACATTAGAAACCAATTAAATATTATCCAGACGGAACAAACTAA
The DNA here is from genome assembly GCF_012432095.1 of Onychostoma macrolepis. Lineage (NCBI taxonomy): Eukaryota > Metazoa > Chordata > Actinopteri > Cypriniformes > Cyprinidae > Onychostoma > Onychostoma macrolepis. Next base: position 20,595,242 of record NC_081172.1, on the reverse strand, counting down.
GAAATTACTGTCTTTTACGAAGCAAAAGTATTTTGAGTTTGGGAATAAACCTAGTAGATTATTAGCTCACCAATTGAAGAAGGAGCGTGCACAATTAAAGCAGAGAGCTCTGGAATCTATTCTGACATAATCATAATTATGGGCTGGACAAAATATATCACATCACAATGTCATTGCGATTTCGAGAGAATATACGGACGTCACTTCCGAAAGTTTGTTGCAAGTACGCCACATTGGTCCTCTTAGCAGCATGAAAAACTAAACTTTTATTCAAATTCTGAATGGAGAACAGGCTATATACAGCAAAGAAAGCGCACAAAGCACAGTGAAACAGAGCACAAACACAAATACACATTTGATTCTGACCTGAGGCGGCTGCCGGTTACTTTCGTTTTGTTGTTTATGTTATTTAATTGCTTCTTTCCTGAGTCTTGAACTTGGTTACATGCGTTTTCCTTAAATCATCCTGGCGACCCATTTTTTAAGTCTGGCGACCCACCCGAGGGTCGTGACCCAGGGTTTGAAAACCACTGCTCTAATGGTCAGTTGACTTATGATACAAAATTAATAAATCAAGTCTTCACTGAATTTTATAATAAGCTTTATCACTCTGAGAATCCCTCTGATTCAAAAATACCAAAAAATTTGTAATCTATATCTTTACCATCACTGGCGGAGGGGGAAAGGGCATATTTGGATCAGTGGGGATTTCTTTAAGACTGCAAGGGAAGCTCGGCTTCCCCTATAATGTCAACAAATTAATGGTCAAATATGTACTATTGTGTTAACATTTTGTTGACTAAAAATGCGTTAGAACATAAGAACACGTTCATCTCGAAGACGAGTTCGTTCAGAATCAGCTACATATAGCAGGTCGGCTGACTTGATTTACTTCTCATACATTCCCGTAGCGTCAGTGCATTTCCCCATTGAAGCCTAGCGTCCATTGACTTCAATGGAGCTGCTTTGAACAGTTTTTTTTCAGTGCTTCGAAACTAGACGGTCATTGGATAAATGCTGCGATTATGTCCCACCCACGGACGCTTGGCGTCTCTGGGCCTGAATGGAGGAGCGGGCTGGCCTGGACTCCGGGCTTCTGCTTGATGATTGGAGGGTTTGCATCTCCTTTTGATTGACAGCGATTTTGTACTATAAAAAGTCGCTGACGCTGAAGCTATTCGAGCTCAGTCCCATAGTGGCTTTGCACTTGGTTCTTATCAATCATTATATGTTTTTTTTAATCATTTATAATGTTATGTTTTAATATACATGCTGCTAACTCGGAAATTTCAAGATATGCGAGCAAAAAATGCTCCTGACACTTAGGCAATACGACACGAGCAAGAGTGCTGTTTTTGTTTCGTTTGTGTTTGAATCCAAATCCGCGTTGGCTTGGGTGAATCACTGATTCACTGAGCCATTCATAAAAACAGTCATTTGATTTGCTCCTGAAGGATTCAGCCGTTTTGAAAGAATTGTTTGAATGACTCAGTGATTCAATCACGAACTTCTGCCACCTGCTGGCCGTTTTTAAGTTTCCCGTCTAAAAGTAGGCATATTACATTATTTTCCTACATATTTCTATATTCAGAATTTAGTATTTAAAACATTAATCTCATAACATTATTTATGCAATTATAAATGCAGTCTAAATGAATAAGTGCCACATCTAAATGTCACTTCATGCAGCTTCTGTGCAGTGCCAAGATGAGTTTTGTTTAGATCATTTCATGGATAACAATAGCCAGTCATTCATTCACATTAAGTATTCAGAGAATAATATTGTCTGTTTTCACTTACATCTATTTATTTATTAAATTTTGATTCATTTTGTAGAATTGAATTATAAATTAAGCTGGTATAGTATCGTAATACATTTTTATGGTATCGTGACAACCCTATTATACACCACATTCCTTGTTTCAGTTTAACCTAATTCCCACATTTCATCCGTCGAGTTTAATATCTTTTTTTTTTAGATTGTTTGTTCATTCTTTCATTCATTCATTCATTCATACAGTAGGCTAGGCTAGCGTCACTGGAAAAGTCGCCTAGTTTGTACGACAGGGTCACAGAGCATTTTCTTGAAAAGGAACGTAGGGCAGAATTTACGTATAAATAAATGGACAATTTTTATAATGTAGGCCGAAAATGAGCTTCCCCTCTTTGAAAGACCAGCAGCCGCCACTGATTTGGATGCATTACTCAGCAGAAATACAAGAAGCTATCAGATCCTTGGCATCAGGGAATATAATCAATCATTCAAAATTTAACAACTTACAAACATTAATAGTATCCATCGACGCCGAAAAGGCATTTGATAGAATCGAGTGGAAATTTTTATTTGTGGCACTAAAAAAAATTCAATTTGAATAATAAATTTATATCGTTGATCAAAAACTTATATTCACTATAAAAAAAATGAATCATGGGTCTTGTAATTTTCATTAAAAAAAAATTAAGGTGTTAATTAAAAATAGTGAGTGTATTTCATTAAAGAAATTGTGATTCAGTGTTGTATAGAAAATATTGAGGACTTTTTACTAATAAAACCAAGAGATGTGTTTTCCTCATTTTTTTTTTTAAAGGAAACAAGCAGTTTTGAGGCTTGAATTGAACTGATTAAACTAAAAAAAAATTAAAAATAAATAAGGAAAGAAGGCTACCTATTTATTTTAAGAGAATTAGCTCAATTTTGCAGTTTTATTTTAGAGGTGATTGTTAGTTCCCAGCATGCTTTGCATATGGCTGGATATGGAGAGTAAATTTTGAAATTAAATGCTCTTTTATGTGTTTTTGAGTGAAGGGAAACATCTATTAATGTTTAATGTTCAGTTATGTTTGACATTTGAAAGAGTTTCTGTTACATTGAAGAGTAGAGCTTATGGTTATGGATACTACTCCTAGAAAACATTAAGCCTTGTTCAATGAGCAGTAGCTTTGCTAGTGCTAGTGCTAGTGCAGTACTTTCCAGTATTTCTCAAGTATTTTCCTACTTGAGCTGTTTGGCTATATACAGTCTTTTAAATGTACAAAATCACTCAAAATCACAGACTTTTGAGAATCAACTTAAAATAAATGAGCACATTTCACAAATTATATGAAATTCATTGTGTCATAGATTAATTAATTTAGGAGATTTTACAAGATTTATTCAGGTAGATTCGATTAAAAAAAAAAAAAAAAAATCAAGCCTTAAAAACTACTCAGAAATATTAAGTGTAAAATTGTTACCATAATTTTTTAAGCTTGTGACATCATAACTTCTGAACAAAGATGAATAAAAAACATAATATAGTTGATGATGAAAATATTTAATTACAGATATGCAATATTTCTTTATTTCTTTTTTTTTTTTTCATTGTGGGGCATTAATTTACAAATCATGGTGATTTGATATTTAAAAAAGTATATTATTTCCATATTAAGTATGCTAAAGTGCACTTATTTTTCACCAGGGTAAAAACATACTGCATTAACAGCATTTGGGGACTGCAATTTCTATGTTTGTATTTTTAAGCAATGATCATTTAGTTCACATGCAACATGCAACATTTCACCTGCAATTTCTGAATTTAAAACAAATGCAGTTTCATGCAGTTTGTACAATTCAACATTCTTTCATGCTTTAAAGGTTTTTGTCATTAACATTTCCGTATGTGTTTAAATTTATTTTTGCAATTCTCTCTGGTGCTGATAGTGGTGCATAAATCACAAGGCAGGATTAACTGGTCCAAAAAACTAAATGTTTTGTGGCAGAGGTTTTATATTTTGATTGAGGATCTGGGAGTACACTCATACAAAGCAAAAAATGGTACATAAAAGGTTTCATATATAAAATACAGTCCAAACTTAAGTTAATTAATCAGAATAATAAAGCCACTTGGCACTTACAAAAAAAGGATCAGAACATACTTTCTTGCTCAGTAGTACTTAATGTGTGACTGATCATAAAATCATAAAACACTACTTTTGTGTCTCTGTGCCCGTGGATAGTTAGAACTGATTTGATAGTGTGCAGAACCCTCAATCATTTCCAATCTGTTTAAACAAAATGCTGTATGGTCACTGATTAATGCTGTATTTGAGCTCCTCAGTATGGCTCTGATTTCAGACTCCTGTACAGACAGCAGGTGAAAAACATGCCGACAATCTGAAAGGGCACACAAGAAAAGAAAAGCCCAATATTAATACATTTCCAAACAATATCATAAATGCACATACAGTCATGGCAAAAATAATACATTTTTATTGTGTATGTCGACACCTACATGGGTCAGTCCTGCCTGATCTATTGGCTAAATGTTTAAGTGCAACACATTGAATCAAAGCATCACCACACTGTCTAACCTTCTGAATAAGAAAAAGTATCATGTTTGGGTATGTTCTCTCTAGAACATTCTGACAGGCAAGAAACTTAGGAGTCAAGACATTTGAACCACCAACTATCCAATGCACCCCACCCCTTCAATTTCCTTTTGACACTGAACGTGTTTGTGAATATACCCAACAGGGGATGAACGCATCCTTAATGTGCTTGTGATTCACTGTAGCTGCTTCATGTAGATGTTCACAAAATGACACTTGGGAGACTTCTGGGATGATTGTTTGAGCTCAAAATTTAAACATGTTGTTTGTCACTAAAGCAAACCAACTGATTTTATCTTTACAGTGCACTTTGGCCTTCTGCTTTCGATTCTTTAAAACAGTCAGATGTCCAACAATGTTCCTTCTGAAATGTATCAGAGTACCTTTTGCTCACGTGGCAAAAGGAATCATGCAAACATGTAATGCTCATAAAACTTAACCTTGGTTCAGTCCTTGTGGGTTGAACAACTTTGTGTTGGGCTTCTAGACTAAGTTTCATACTAAACAAAGAAAAGAATATGGATGTCATTTTCATTACTATCTTTGGTTACTTTTTGACCCAAACAGGTATTGAATAAACTATTTTTTATTTTTTTACTGTATTGAAAGCAACAACTATGGTTTTCACAACAATCACAACAGTTGGGGGATAATAAATAACAAAAGGTTCATCTGCTAAGTATTTGAATATGCAGCTTTATTTTCTTCTAATAAGTGCATAAATAGATGCTAAAAATCTTTGCACATATTTTCCCCCACTAACAGATTTTGTTAGTATGACTGCCACTCCACTGTAATGCAATCTAAGAATTAAGATGTTCTACACTCTTTTAATCCTATACGTATACACACAACTCAAAGAGTCTTTATACAGGGATTATGTGTCTACAAAACTCCTTTGTAAATGCAAAATCAAGTTACTAAAGCCTGGAATACACTACACGACTTTTAAAATCTGAACAGATTTTTAAAACACTAGGCATCATACACTTACCGACTATGTAAATAGTGACAAAGGAAAACTGGGCATCATACACTACGCAACTGAAGATCATACACTACCAGACTTTAAAGTTTTTCCGATCACAACAAACTCACGCAGAAATGTGCGCCTTGTTGCTAGGAGACGCATGACAAATGAAAACATGTGTGTTCTAAAATCGGCTGAAAATATCAAACATGTTTGATATCCTCCAACTGGATGGAGTCAAAGTCTGAAGCTAAAAAATCGAAGTCTGTGACCATCATACACCAAGCGATTTTCTGTGGAATCTGTCAGCTGTAATCTGCAGACTCAACCTCAATCCTCAACTAGCGTCAACTTGTTCAGATCGTCCAAAATCGGGGGGAAATTGGGGCAAAAATCGCGTAGTGTATTCCAGGCTTAAGAAACTTATGAGAAAAATGCCATTTACAAAAAAAACAAAAAAACAAACAATCTACTGTGAATGTTTATAAATTTTGTTTTTAAATGACTTTTTAAATTTAATTTATTTTACTCCACTAGATTTTGTAATTTATTTACACCATAAAACTGCCCATGCGGGTTGAGAGATCCATAAGTAAGGAAAACAAGTGTGGCTCTAAAGAGAGAGCCATAAAAAGTGCCCATGCATGCTTTTAATTTCACATTTAAATTTTAAATATAGCAGCATTTTAAACATAGTTAGCATATTTAACTACATGACAAAAGATGAAAACAACACTTTTTGGGGGTGCTTTGGCTGACCTGCACGCAAGCTATGCCTACGCCCACTGCACCAATGATCTGCAGGTGATTCAGAATGAAGTTCTCCAGCTTTGTGATGCAGCCACCCTGAAAATAAAAACAATGGGACAAAGCAAAGATCAAGAGTATTTTAAGTATTAGGTTTTATGTAAAATATTTATGTGAAGGTATAGGTTATATGTTTATATGACTCATATTTTATGTTTATATATATCTAGATTCATATATGCATACAAATGTAGCAGTGGTCCTGTGAGGCACAGCATTTTGTTCTTTTGTATGTTCCCACATACAGAGTAAATGAGAAAACTCACTTGAACCTTAACAATTGTACTTGAAACGTAAAATTTGTTTCTGAAACAATGAAATGATTCTCTCTCTCTTATGAACACAAACACACACACACACACACAAAGATCAAACTACGGTTTAAAAATGTGGAACAAACAGTTGTTAACCTTAAGTTAGTTTTTAACCTAGTGGCATCAGTTACTAAAAAAATGTTCCATAAGAGCAAACGCTCCATACACACGACTGGTTTAGTGTTGAAAAAGATAATTACAGCAGTAACACAAATATCACCAGCAAATTACTCAAGGTGGGTACTTTGAACAAAGATAACTTCAAGTAGAAAAAAAAATTTTAATTGCTGGCCAGTCCCTATAACCTGTAACATTTTTCATCTCATATGCCTTTCATGGGCATATCCCTTGCTTGTTATATTCACTGTACTGCTTCATATGGCTCTGGAAACTCTTATTGACTTGGGGCAAGATTTACTATACAGGGCAAATTAGGGCGATTCCAAAACAGCGCTGATGGGTGTGAAAATTTCTGCAGGTGATTTACTGACAACACGTAATTAAAAAACACAGACATCTTATTTGCATATAGACCAATGCAATATACCATGCGCAGCACAAATTAGTGTAGTCACAAATAAGCAGAGCCGATGCTCATCAGGTGCAGGTGATCTATTTATGACATAGCCTCAAAACAGTTTAAAACATGCTTTTTTGGGGGGCATTAAAATAATGGTGCAAATACCAGTAATTTGACGAGCGCAAACGTTAGTAAATCACATTGCGTGATTCCTTTTAATACTCTCCTACCATTAATTTTGCGTCTGAAAGGGAATCTTCTGCAAATTAATATTCAATAGGTTCAGGCATAAAAATAACTGTGTCCACGCCTTTTCAGCTCTAATTCTTCAATGTGCATCTTTAGTAAATCCTGACAGTAGTATTTTAACGCCAAAAGATAAGTAAATATTAGTAAATATGGCCCTTAAAGCCTTTTCACACTGAACGCGAAAATTCACAGTGAATGTTCAGTGTGATGATGCTTTTGAATCAAAACAATAGATCTCTATAGGGCTATTCACAGCAGGTGCGATCATTTGTGGCGTGAAAAAGTGAGTATCATCCAGTATCTCAAAATATTCAAATATTTCATAAGATCAATCAAAAAAAGGATTTGCAAAACAGAAAAGTTCAAGTTCTTTAAAGTATGTTCATTTATGCACTCAATACTTGGTCGGGGCTCCTTTAGCACAAATTACAGCATCAGTGAGGTGTGGCATGGAAGCGATCAGCCTGTGGCACTGCTGGGGCACTATTGAGCCTTCAGCTCGTCTGTATTGTTGGATCGACTGTTTCTCATCTTTCTCTTCAAAATATCCCATAGATTCCATATGGTGTTCAGGTCAGGCATGTTGGCTGGCCAATTAAGCACAGTAATATCATGGTCAGCAAACCACTTGGAAGTGGTTTTGGCACTGTGGGCAGGTGCTAAAGTTCTGCTGGAAATCAGCATCTCCATAAAGCTTGTCAGCAGATGAAAGCATAAAGTGCTCCAAAATCTCCTAGTAGATAGGTGCATTGACTTTGGACTTGATAAAACACAATGGACCAACACCCCAAATCATCACTGACTTCGGAAACTTCACAATGGACTTTAAGCAGCTTGGATTCTGTGCCTCTGCAGTCTTCCTCCAGACTCCAGACCTTGATTTCCAAATGGAATGCAAAATTTACTTTTATCTGAAAAGAGGACTTTGGACCACTGAACAAAAGTCCAGTTATTTTTCTCCTTAGCCCAGCTAAGACGGACATCTGACGTTGTTTCGGTTTCAGAAGTGGCTTGGTAGCCCTTTTCCTGAAGATTCCACCAAGAGTGTGGTGACTCTTGATGCACTGAGACCAGCTTCAGTCGACTCCTTGTGAAGCTCTCCCAAGTGTTTGAATCAGCTTTGCTTGACAGTATTCTCAAGCTTGCGGTCATCCCTGTTGCTTGTGCACCTTTTCCTACCCAATTTCTTTCTTACAGTCAACTTTTCATTTAATTGCTTAGATACAGCACTCTGTGAACAGCCACCCCTTTCAGTAATGACCTTCTGTGACGTATCTTCTTTGTGGAGGGTGTCAATGATTGTCTTCTGGACCATTGCCAAGTCAGCAGTCTTCCCCATTATTGTGGTTTCAAAGAACAAGAGATATCCAGAATTTATACTGTAGGGATGGTCATTTAATGAAACTCAAATGTAAATATAAGTATACATACATATAAGTACAGTATGTAAGTATAAATATTCTAATATTTTGAGATACTGGATTTTTGACTTTCATCATCTGTAAGCTCTCATCATCAAAATAAAAAAAAAAACAAACAAAAAAAAAACATTTGAAATGTTTTACTTCACATGTAATGAAGCTAGAATATATGAAAGCTTCACTTTTTGAAATAAGTTAAAACAAAAAAAAATATATAACTTTTTCAAGATGTTCTATTTTTTTGAGATGCACCTGTATATTGAGCAGCGGCCCATATATGAGATACAAAGCTGAGGAAATTTACATTGCTTGTCGGTGCCACCTAGCATGCAGGCGTGAATTAGCAGAATTCAGGCGTGAATTCGCGGTAAGTGTGAAACGGCCTTTAGACTGTTAGTTTTTGTCAGCATAATTATTTTTTCTAATACTCAGTGGTTTCTTGGTCCATAGTTCTTAACAGATGACTAGTTCATACAAAACACATTCTTCATTCAGAACACATTCTTCTAGACCACAGCTATATTCTCCAATCCCATTTCTCAGCTCCACCAGCAGATGATCAGTTAATACATATCTTTCTCTCTAGTATAATGACACTCTCTTTAGGAAAATATTTGATAATTTATGATTTTATTATTGCTAATATCCGATAAATCGCCCAGCCCTAAGGGCTGGGCGATTTATCGGATATTAGCAATAATATAACAATAATTATGACTACCATGTAAAATTTGAAAATATCGTGAATATTGAATATTTCAAATTCAAGCATACTTTCCCAAAAGAACGCACCGAACGTCCAATATTAGTCCCCTTAAATATTACCACGCAAGAGACGTGAGGTAGCTTTCATTAGTGTGGTTGCCAGATATCAAGAGTTCAAAACCCCGAATCAGAGCTTCCCTGTTACAAGGATACATTTTCTGCCCGGTGTTTTGTTTATTTTAAGCAATCTGGCAACCATGCGCATGTGCTTGCTCCTCATTGTGGAATCGCCGCTGCCGATGATCTGAAATCACCGACAAACAAGCTGGAGTTTAGCGATCAAAATGAAAGTGTCACTCAACCAGTCTGTGTTCTGTCATGAGATCTCGACTGTATTGTTTGCGATTGTGATCGCTGAACAAATGCCCTTTCTCAACCGCTGTTGTTTGAGAAACATAGGCTATTGCAATTTGGAATTACTATTAGGAATTTCACTGTTATAATATTTTTTCATTTGTTTTACCAGTTTTCATAATATAGACATAGAGAGTGCATAAGTCTTTGGTTTTAATTGAGATATATATATATATATACAGTAAGCCTATAATGAATCAGTACACTAGATGAGTTAAAATAAACCATGTATGAGTCCACATTCTATTGATTTGTGTTCATGGTGGTGGATCATCCATAAGGCACATTTCCCCAAATTTACAAAATTAGCTAAGAAATACCTGCGTTCCAACAACTAGCTCTCCATTTGAGAGGGTTTTTAGTGCCTGTGGGAACATAGTTTCATGCCAAAGAGCTTCTCTTAAACCAGAGACAGTTGACAGATTTGTGTTCGTAGCTAAAAACTTGTAAAAAAAAATTAATAATAATAATAATAATAATAATAATACTTATCCCAGTTTAATTATTTCCCCCCACTTGCACAGTGTAAATTGTCAATTGCATGCACTAAAAAAAGTTGACAGAATGCATGTTCTGTCTTTGTTTTGCATTACTTCAGTTACATATACATGTGTTCATTTAATAAAAAGCAGTAAGTGATCACTTGGTTTAGATTTATTTTTTAAATGCTTAAATTTGCACAAAAAAAAAATTGTATTTACTTTGTAACAATAGCTGTTCTATCTAAATTGTTTTTGTTGTTTTTTTTTTAATGGGGGCAAAATTTTGAAAATATTGAGATATCAAATTTTTTTTATATATCGCCCAGCCCTACTATGTATGAGTGGTGGGTATACATATAAGTATACAAAGCCTAGAATGTAGAACGTTTTCTTGGGAAATAGTTATAGCAATTGTATGGTTCAATGTGAGAAAGTGCCTTTATTATCCAACAGAACAACCAGAAACAACTTCACCTTTTGTTCAGTGCAAGGATGTAATTTGTGGTACACTCACCTCTACTTTATAGATATTTGAGGGGTGAGCTCTCCGACCACACAGCTTAATGACTGGGCTCTTACAGCAGCTGTCAGGGACCAACCGACTATCAGCCTCACGAGAGCGGATCCAAACACTCTCCACCCAATCAGACGAGCTGTTACTGCCACAGCACTTGAACTGACAGAAACAAAAGCAATACTTAGCTAATTGTAGGAATAACTTTTAATGAATTAATGTTAAAAGAACATTGTTGTTCCAAATGTACACTGGTCAAGGATCACTTGTTTGTAGAAGAGAGATGAGTAAGTAAATTAGTAAATGTTTTGTCAGCCAGCTGGCGCATACAGTGGTATAGCTGATACTCCTGAGAAGGTACTAGATTATAAGGGTCCATTAGTTTGCATATAGTCGGATGGCCTCTTTTTAGAGTACAGCTCTACATTGTCCATTAGAAACCTCACATGGCTGAATGAAACTATGCAAAATAACTTGGGTAAAGAGCTTCTGATGTGGAGGCAAATGTAAAGATTGCAGCAGCATCCTTTAAAGGGATAGTTCACCCAAAAAATGTAAATTCTGTCATCATTTACTCACCTTCAAGTAGTTCCGAACCTGTATGTATTTCTTTGTTCTGCCGATCACAGAGGAAGATATTTTGAAGAAAGTTTGCAACCAGGCTGTTTTGGGACACCATTGACTTCCATAGTAGGAAAAAAAATACTATGGAAGTCTATGGTTCCCCAGAACTGCTCTGTTTCCCACATTCTTCAGAATATCTTCCTTTGTGTTCAGCAGAACAAAGACATTCATACAGGTTTGGAACTACTTGAGAGTGAGTAAATGATGACAGAATTTTCATTTTTGGGTGAACTATCCCTTTAAGGTCAACACAGGGAACAGGCAAAAACTTTGTCCAAAGAGGAAGGGGAAACATTGCTCAGTCTGCTTATTACTGAAGCAGCATCCCCCCTCTACACAGACCTTGTGGTGCAGCTTGCTGAGGTGCAAACTCTTAGGGCTGTGAGTGCATAACTTCTAGTAATGTACAACAAAGACGAAATACACTTTTTAAATAGAACAAGTTGCCTATCACTTCCTTCCATTGGGGGAGGGGGGCACTAGTTAAGTACACGCACAACCTTAGATGTTATACTACAGCATACTCCAGTCACTCATCTATCCTCTATTATGAGGTCTGCTATGACTGATGTTTCACTGGAGGATGGAGATGTCTCATACTGTAAAATGTGAAAATCACCTACAGGGGCAGAACATGGCACATAGACCAGTGAGGAGTTCAGGGAAAAAACAAAGTGCAATGGGATTCAGTGGACAACTCTGCGGTTAAGTCTTCGTCGTAAGTTGTCCTCTATCAGTAGTTTTATCCTCACCTCACTGGTCCATAGGTGTCAAATTACTTATAACCAGGTCAACAAAATCACTATACTATACAAAATCACTATTGTAGAGGTGATTTTTTTCAGTTTAACATGTAAAAAATATTTAACGCAGGGTCGGGCTAGGTTTGGACACCCCACTCAAAACTGCTAAAGAATTGTGTTTATTCAGATGCAGAGCGTCTTTACAAGCACATCAAACGGGACACTTTTCAGACGCGCGCTCCAACTTCACCTCAGCGCCAGGCGCGAGTCAAACGAGCACGGAAATGGTACTGGTGATGATGAGCTTCAGTAGAATATCAGTGAACTGCGGTCAGATGAGATATTTTCAGGCCATATGTCAGTAAAAACAAATCTTCCTGTCTTGTCAGCCGTTAAACTGTGCTCGTAGCACGTGAACAGTATTTGAAACTACAAGTATGCAATGTCATAGTTATGTCGTTAGTTAAGTTATGAAGTTACAAAAGAAAGCGGCCTTAAAACTGTGCAAGCAAGTATTTATTTTTTTATTATTTATGATTTATGAGTCACATTCAAAGCAGTGTCAGGTCCGCATCAAGTTCAGCAGCGGCAGTTTTTAAAGTAGCAGCCAAAATAACCTAATAACCAGTTGCTGTGATGTCTGTTAATCAAAGAGCAAAATTAAAAAGAGGAAATCAATAACTTCTGTAGTTTTAAGCTTTATCTCTTTTTATTTAGAATTTAGTGTTTGATAACTTTATTAAATTAGGCTATATTTTCTTGCTGAAGGGCACAGGTATGACATTTATTATAATGGGGTTATGTGAAGATTGTTTTAAATTCACTTAAATTAGAAGTTTTTTTTAATTTTTTTTTTTAAGTCTAATAATTGTTAAATTGATAGCTCTCAATTATACTGTAATGTTGAAAGGCTATAGTCAACGGTTAAATATTAGGAAAAAAATCTGTGGGATTTTGAATGTGTTCTGAATGTGGGATTAAATCGCAATTAATTGAAAAAAATAACAGAAAAAATGTGCGACTAATTAGTTTTATTTATTTTATTTTTTTATCGATTGACAGCATTAGTTTATTGTAATAAGAGTTAGACACAAAAACTATACAACTTTCAGAGGTCTAATGTATTGATATCTGTGCATAAATACTGCCAGTCTGCTGTTTCTTTATTTTCTTGTGTGGCAGGTATGTGTGTAAATGTAGTTTTAGAAACACTGTCTGGATTTTAAATGACAACATGACTAAATGACATGTAAGAAATGTTCAAATAAAGTTTTGAAAACGTTTCATAAAATGGTAAACCTCACATTTCAGCCTTGAAATAAGGAAAAGGGTTAAGTCAAACTGATAATTGATTAATAAATAATTATATGTATTTTATCTGCTCCATAAATAATTCTAGATACCTCATTTGAATTGTTCGAATGTGTAGAATCCACACAAATTGTTTTTCATCAACAGTTCAAAATTTACAGCAGGGCATGCAAATTTGGTCCGTATTTTTATTTTTATTTTTTGGCCAGACAAAAACTGCACACAGGCTAAATGTAAATGTAACTCTCTGTAAATCCACTCTCTTACTTTGGGAGGCACTTTTGGAACAGTAGGATTAGAGCTGTTTCCCGTAACCTCCGTTGACAAAACAGCATTGCGATTAAAACACTACTTTATTAGGTAAGATGAAAACAAAATGCCTTTGAATCTTTTCTGAAGACAACCAGAACATTCAGAGGCACATTCATATAATTGATTTAGGGACGCTCATTTTAACTGGTTAACTGTTAACCGACTGTAAGAATTTTGATAGATTAATACAATCAGTTAAATGGTTTAAAAGTCATTTATTTTTCAGTAATTTATCAAAATATTTTAAAAGGTTTGCTGCATGGTTAAAATATGCTACGCGTATAAAAAAAAAAATATAGCCTAAGTCTCGTATAAGTCTCATTTTATTATTTCATTCAGAAATAGGCCTAATGCCAACATTAAATGTTTACAAATATTAAAATAAACACTGTAAACATAGCTAGGCTATTTTAGTTCCCCTAACTCCACAACAAATCCTTTAAATTTAACAGTATTTAGAAAAGAACAAGAATTAAAAATATAAGAAGCTATAAACGACAAGCCAAAATGAATTTAGGCTAAAACGAAACTGAAACCAACGTTGGGTCTCTCATTCGACAGAGAATCAAATGTTTCCGTATTCGAGATCAATATACACGTAAAACTAAATGTTTTACATCACGGCGGTACGGTGATAACGCTTAATGGCACAGATTTGACTACATATTTAAACTGAGCAATGTGGGTTTTTTTATATGTTTGACTGAATATATTTTATTATGATAATGAACAGGCTGCATTGTCAAGATAGCAATGCTTAACTGTGTGTGCGCATGCGGTGCTAGCGCAATCACTTGATCTTTTTCATTCTAACAGTGGAAGCAAATACTCCTTTTAGTCAAAGATAATCGGAATTGTAAAAGGTTTGCTTTTATTTCTGTACATTCACAATAAAAACAAATATTTGCGCTTTTGTAAAATAGGCCTAAAGAAAAATAGGATGCTGCTTTTCTGCCGTCTTGGTTTCCTTTCGCGCACCACAAAAATGAACCGAAACTCTGGATAGGCTACCTGTTGCACAATTTTTTCTTTTGTTTTCTTAATTTATTATTTAGCCCAAGTAAAAATATATTTATCGTATAGGCCTATTTATTGTTTTATATATATAGCCTAGCTTTATTTTGTTTTTCTCCGCTCGCAAAAGCGCTGCAGGTGCGTGATGTGATATGACCATGTGAAGCCTCATGTTCTGTTGTTTGCTGCTTTGTGCGCATGTAAAATTAATCCCCGTAAAACAAATGTAAGTATTTTTAATGGGTCACAGACACTTATCCTTTCAAATTTATTTCAATTCTAATTGAAAATAATCTTGTTGGTTAAATAACAGTCTCACGTGCGCACAGCATGTAGAGTAGTTTCGTTTTGTGTGAAAACATGCCGGGAAAGCTGGGAGGTTTTAAAAGAGTGCTAGGGGAATTATACAATTGAATATACGAATGAATCAATTTAGGGATGTTCATTTCGGTTAATATCTCCTAACCGACAACCGACGCTCGTTAACAGGTTATTAACCATTAAAACTGCTTTATGCTGGACAGTTTATTTATCGTGAGTTGTTCAAATCATAATGTTAACATTTGAGTTATGTGAGAGTTATAAGAACTCTCAAAGGGGGGAAATGTAGGAATACAAATTCAAGAATCTTTTTTAAGATCTGTCTTGCCATAACACCACATACACTGAACAAAATTATAAAAGCAACACTTTTGTTTTTGCCCCCATTTTTCATGAGCTGAACTCAAAGATCAAAGACTTTTCTATGTACACAAAAGGCCTATTTCTCTCAAATACTGTTCACAAATCTGTCTAAATCTGTGTTAGTGAGCACTTCTCCTTTGCTGAGATACTCCATCCACCGCACAGGTGTGGCATATCAAGATGCTGATTAGACAGCATGATTATTGCACAGGTGTGCCTTAGGCTGGCCACAATAAAAGGCCACTCTAAAATGTGCAGTTTTATCACACAGCACAATGCCACAGATGTCGCAAGTTTTGAGTCGTGACCGACTTGAGTGGGCAATTGCTCACATTCGATGGCGTCTGGCACTTTGGAGAGGTGTTCTCTTCACTGTACAGGTTAGATGGCAGACAGCGTGTATGGCGTTGTGTGGGTGAGCGGTTTGCTGATGTCAGCGTTGTGGATCGAGTGGCCCATGGTGGCGGTGGGGTTATGGTATGGGCAGGCGTATGTTATGGACAACGAACACAGGTGCATTTTATTGATGGCATTTTGAATGCACAGAGATACCGTGACGAGATCCTGAGGCCCATTGTTGTGCCATTCATCCATGACCATCACCTCATGTTGCAGCATGATAATGCACTGCCCCATTTTGCAAGGATCTGTACACAATTCTTGGAAGCTGAAAACATCCCAGTTCTTGCATGGCCAGCATACTCACCGGACATGTCACCCATTGAGCATGTTTGGGATGCTCTGGATCGGCGTATACGACGGCGTGTTCCAGTTCCTGCCAATATCCAGCAACTTTGCACAGCCATTGAAGAGGAAGAGCCCCCCCCCCCCCAACAGTAAAACTGCACATTTTAGAGTGGCTTTTTATTGTGGCCAGCCTAAGGCACACCTGTGCAATAATCATGCTGTCTAATCAGCATCTTGATATGCCATACCTGTGAGGTGGATGGAGTATCTCAGCTAAGGAGAAGTGCTCAGTAACACAGATTTAGACAGATTTGTGAACAATATTTGAGAGAATAGGCCTTTTTTTGTACATAGAAAAAGTCTTAGATCTTTGAGTTCAGCTCATGAAAAATGGGGGGGAAATCAAAAGTGTTGCGTTTATAATTTTGTTCAGTGTAAAAAGCTAAAGTGATGTACATTGCATTTAGCATTTAGGTTGAAGACCATGGCATCAGACAAATGATTCTGTTAAGCAAAGTGTCTAGTAGAAGGTCTCTATCAGTTACTGTTCTCCAAATATTTAAAGTTAAACAAGGTTAATAACTTAAACTATTACCTCTTGTCTGTGATGGCTCTTGGTGCCTCTGCCCCATTCTTTAAAGTTGTAGCCATTAATAAGTATAGGTGTGGATGTCTCTTTATCTTGATGATAAAATATCTGTTTGGACTGGGCCTGGTGAAACTCCAGAATCTGGGCGTATTCCTCCAAATCCTTCCACATTTACATACTGTGATTTAGGTCATGACTTAAGTACTTGACCTCCACTTCCCTTAGTTGGATTACAGTGCCAAACAGCACATTCTCAATAAATAATTCTGCTGAAGATACACCAGAGTCTCCCAGTCTTCGCTTCTGAGTTGCCTACACCCAACATGTAAGTAAATAGTAAATGACAAATGCATTATAGCAAAAAGACAGTTGTCTCACCTCCTGCTGTAGTTTGTCCACAGCCTTCGTTACATGCTCATGCTCAGGCTGATGATATTTCTGAACCATGGTCTCCCTCAAGTTCCCCTTCAGTTCCTCATTCAGCTAAAATATTCACAAAGCATGACAATGAAAGACACAAATGCATAGCAAACAATGAATGAAAGAACAAGTAACTAACCTGCTGGTAATAAATGTAGGCCAAAACTCCAGCCAGGATCTCCAGCAGGAAAATACACAGCAGTAAAACAAAATACTGACAATAGGAAGAGAGAGACAATGCATATTAAACCACTTATACTCACTGAAAAAATATAACTTGAATAAGCTGACGATGATAAATTGTATTGATAACTTGTAAATAATAATAATAATAATAATAATAATAATAATAACAACAACAACAACAACAACAACAAGCACCCCAAGTCAGATTCCCAGTGAAATGCTTTCCGACAGCAAATGCGTTTTTGAGTTTGATATCAATAATATCAGAAAGACGATTGGCACATCTTCAAGTTATGCAGAGGTCACACAGATTCGACCGCAATTTCAAAAAGAAGTAACTATGTCTGTTTTTTAAACAATTGATAGCAAAATTTTGGAAGAAATAGTACAGCATCTTAAATCGTCAACCTGCTATCTTGACACACTCCCCACATCTTTTTTCAAAAGTGTGCTTTACTGTTTAGAAGCTGATCTCTTAAAAATGGTGAATGCCTCACTTCATTTTGCGACTTTTCCAAACTCCCTGAAAACTGCAGTTGTTAAGCCCCTTATGAAAAAGCGCAATCTTGATAACACCATATTGGAGCAACTACAGACCAATATCAAATCTTCCTTTCATAGGTAAGATTATTGAAAAGGTAGTTTTTAAATCAGCAGAACAACTACTTAAACTCAAATGGATACCTGGACAATTTTCAATCTGGTTTTCGAGCGCATCACAGTACAGAGACAGCACTCATTAGGATAATAAATTATATTTGCTTTAATTCTGATTCTACTAGATCTTAGTGCTGCGTTTCACACTGTCGATCATAACATTCTACTAGAAAGACTGGAAAACTGGGTCGGCTTTCTGGGATGGTACTCAAATGGTTCAGGTCATACTTTTTATTATGCGAGTATAGGAGAGCATAATTCTAGGCGGACATCCATGACATGCGGAGTTCCACAAGGTTCAATTCTTGCACCGCTCTTGTTTAGCCTGTATATGCTCCCACTAAGTCAAATAATGAGAAAGAACCAAATTGCCTATCACAGCTATGCTGATGATACTCAGATTCACCTAGACTTATTTCCAAATGACTACAGCCCCATTGACTCCCTCTGCCAATGCATTAATGAAATTAACAGTTGGATGTGCCAGAACTTTCTTCAGTTAAACAAGGAGAAAACTGAAGTCATTGCATTTGGAAACAAAGATGAAGTTCTCAAGGTGAATGCATACCTTTACTCTAGAGGTCAAACAACCAAAAATCTAAAAAGTCAAAAATCTTGTGGTGATTCAGGAGACAGACCTTAGTTTCAGTAGTCATGTCAAATCAGTAACTAAATCAGCATTCTATCATCTCAAAAACATTGCAAGAATTAGATGTTTTGTTTCCAGTCAAGACTTGGAGAAACTTGTCAATGCCTTTATCACAAGCAGGGTGGATTATTGTAATAGTCTGCTCACCGGCCTTCCAAAGAAGACCATTAGACAGCTACAGCTCATCCAGAACGCTGCTGCCAGGATTCTGACTAGAACCAGAAAATCTGAGCATATCACACCAGTTCTCAGGTCCTTACACTGGCTTCCAGTTACATTTAGGATTGATTTTAAAGTACTTTTACTCATTTACAAATCACTCAATGGCCTAGGACCTAAATACATTGCAGATATGCTCACTGAATATAAACCTAACAGACCACTCAGATCATTAGGATCGAGTCAGTTAGAAATACCAAGGGTTCATACAAAACAAGGGGAGTCCACTTTTAGCTATTATCCTGCCCGCAGTTGGAACTAGCTTCCAGAAGAGATCAGATGTGCTAAAACATTAGCCACATTTAAATCCAGACTCAAAACTCATCTGCTTAGCTGTGCATTTGTTGAATGAGCACTGTGCTACGTCCGAACTAACTGCACTGTATTTTATGTATAATCATTTTTATTTCTAACTGTTCTAAATTCATTTTAAATAAATTTTTTAATAATTCTAAACGTTTTTAAATTTCTGGTTTTATTGTTGTGATTATTTCTTTTATGATTATTTTACTTCCTTTTATGTAAAGCACTTTGAATTACCATTGTATATGAAATGTGCTATATAAATAAACTTGCCTTGCCTAATAATAAAATTACAAAAAAATACTGTTGACAAGATTAAAATGAGGAAAAATAACAGTGCTAAGATTATTAATAAAACAGCATTTTCATCTTTATTTTTTAGCTCAAATGTCACAGAATCTAATGGACAGCATCAAAGGACACATTTATGCTGCCTTCAAAAATGGATTTGAGGAGCCCTGCTTTAGCGGCACTTACATGAAAATATATCTGATAATTATATGCAAGATCCAAATAAGCAGTTTTGGTACATCAATAAATAAATACCCTTTTTATAATGAGGAGGATAGTTTAAGCTTTGAAACTTGCATATTGTTTTAATGGTACAAATATCTCTTATACCTATGTAAAAAGACGAAGGAAAATTAGATTTCTCATGTCATGACCCCTTTAAGCACTTCAAACTAACTCATACAGTGCCATTACAGGTGCATCTCAATAAATTAGAATGTCATGGAAAAGTTTATTTCCATTTTTTTATTTAGTTCCATTAGTTTAATTTACATTTATTTCAGTAATTCAACTCAAATTGTGAAACTCGTGAAAGTAGTGACTGAAGTAGTTTCAGTCTTTGGTTCTTTTAATTGTGATGATTTTGGCTCACATTTAACAAAAACCCACCAATTCACTATCTCAACAAATTAGAGTACTTCATAAGATCAATTAAAAAATAAAAATTTTTAGTGAATGTTCATTTACTGTATATATACACTCAATACTTGGTAGGGGCTCCTTTTGCTTTAATTACTGCCTCAATTCGGCGTGGCATGGAGGTGATCAGTTTGTGGCACTGCTGAGGTGGTATGGAAACCCAGGTTTCTTTGACAGTGGCCTTCAGCTCATCTGCATTTTTTGGTCTCTTGTTTCTCATTTTCCTCTTGACAATATCCCATGGATTCTCTATAGGGTTCAGGTCTGGTGAGTTTGCTGGCCAGTCAAGCACACCAACACCATGGTCATTTAACCAACTTTTGGTGCTTTTGGCAGTGTGGGCAGGTGCCAAATCCTGCTGGAAAATGAAATCAGCATCTTTAAAAAGCTGGTCAGCAGAAGGAAGCATGAAGTGCTCTAAAATTTCTTGGTAAACGGGTGCAGTCACTTTGGTTTTCAAAAAACACAATGGACCAACACCAGCAAATGACATTGCACCCCAAATCATCACAGACTGTGTAAACTTAACACTGGACTTCAAGCAACTTGGGCTATGAGCTTCTCCACCCTTCCTCCAGACTCCAGGACCTTGGTTTCCAAGAAGAGTGAGTTGAGACAGACAAGACAATGGCAGAAGAGTTTCAAAACAAAATGTAAAAGGGCCTGTTTTAAAAATATTTTGGATTTTGAAAAGCCTATTGACCTGCCATTTATCTAAGGTGATATTGGAAGTTTTTTTTAACAGATCGTTTCTCATTTATTTGGTTCTACAGTATTTGCTGAGTTTTATTTTATTTAAACTGTGTAATTTTTTCCCATTATTTTCCATAAAGGTGTATGCAGTCCGAGCCTCCAAACTTTCTTAATCGTTTTGCTATTAAACATTCTACGTTTTATAACTATTTGTTCCTCAGGCTTTACTGATTTTCAGTTTTGTATACTTATTTAAAATTCGTAAGTTCTTTATTATTTTATATTAGGCATAGCATATGGTGTATTTTTATTTGTTTTGTTAATAAAAGTTATATGTTCTACGTTGAATTTTGTTGAATTGATGCCGAATTGCCATTAATTTAAAAGTGAAAGTAAAATGTGCATGGTGCTTTTAAGCAAAGGAAAGTGGGGAAACTCAAATGAACTAAAAACAAACAACTGCTTGACGCCAAATTGGCGCTAATTTGAAAGTGAAAGTAAAACGTGGACGGAGCTTTTACAAGCCATTTAAAACTGAAGGAAAGCGAGGAAAGAGGGAAAACTCAAACGACCTCCCACCACGGTGATACCGGTATTACCAGTGTTGTCACACGTCGATTAACCGGTGGGAAAATTTCCTCACCGTCACAACCCTAATTCAGAGACCAAATATAATTTTTTATATTTTTTACTAGTGGGTGCAGGATACTATAGTTCATTTATGTAAGTGAGGAAAGCAAAATTAATTAAACTGACATATTGTACCCAAAAATTCTTCATACAGCGGACTACCAATAAAATTGATACAAATTTGGAAACAAAAATTATTCTAAACTGCTAGCAACTCTTAGCAGTAGCAGCCAGAGGGTTAATAATACTGTAAAATAAACTAAACTAAATTACTATCATCACTCAAAATACTGTATGCTAAAGGAAATCATTATTATTTATTGTAAAGTTACATTAGTATTTTAGCAAAAAATGTTATAAAACATTATTTTATCATATGTTTAGAGGGAGCAAGGGCAGATAACAATACAGCCTTATGAAAATTAAAACAGATACCATTTTTCAGAACCGATCCAATACCAAAAATTCTGAGTACTGGCCAATACCGATACCAACACTTTTTTTAATAAACGTAGAATTTCTATACCTCAGTGTGATGACCTGATCATAACTGTTTTGTGTGTTAAACACAAAAGTGTGTTTAAATACAGACAACTTCATTTTAAAGAAAAATAACAAATGAAAAAACATATACAGTAAAATCATAATCTATGACAAAAATATTATAAACTAGATTAGTGGATAATTCAGTAGCAAAAGTTATTCTAGAAAAATCAAGAGTGCACAATATTTTTATAAAATCTAAACATTTAGTGAAATAACATTTAGTGGGGAACAAATAAAAGTGAATAAGTGTAGGACTAAATCTGGTAAAATGGTACACATTGCTCTTTGTAACATTGTAAAATACATTAATGAAAATCAAGTAAATCTTTATATATAAATATATACTATACAATTAAAAGACATTTCTTTTAAATGTATCGCACAGTAATGGAGGCAACAACATACGATAGGACCAATGTTGGGTGTAATTAGTAACTGCAATTTAATTACTTTTCCCTGGAAAAGTAAAGTAAGGGATTGCTCTTAATTTTTTTATGTAAATTAATTACAGTTACTTCTTATGCAATTGAACTTAATACTGTGTATAGACTGTAGAACATTCATATAAAATACAATAGTGGATTTAACAAAAATGTAACATCTAACCTTTATGCATGCTTTTTATGTACCCCTCTCACTTCAAATACTTTGGTGACTTAAGAATATTGGTAACACTTTAGTGTCTATTTCTCACCATTAAGTTGGTTATTAGCATGAATATTACTGAGATATTGGCAGTGTATTATTACTTTAGTGAAGTAGTTGCTAAATTTAAGAATTGGGTAGGATTAAGGATTTAGAATGAAGTCTTCATTCCTACAGTATCCGTAAACGCCGATTGAGTGTCGCACAACTCTGACTGAAATTCAGTGACGTCAAGGCTGTAATGTGATTGGTTATTACAGCACACATGATCCAAGTTAGCCGTTACACTTTCTCCAATAGTAAGTAATACAGACCCTCTTATCTCCCTATAGTAAGATAATCTCTGGCTCCGCATAGAAGAGTTCAAATCATAACGGGAAGATATATTGATGCATAGTATATTAAATCTGTGCAATAGTTTATTGAGCCTTCTCTATTAACAGTTTTAAATGTCAGTTACTGTGCTCTTGGAGAGAGTTTCATTGTCTTGACTGTAACCGAACGCAACACGCATGCTGAATGGAGGATGACAGACAGCCGCAGCTGAGAGTAGAGTTTACGTCAACTTGAATTTAATGACTTAAATATTTATCTGTACCTCACACTGAACTATGGAACAGCTTCAGAACACTTAAATAAATATATTATAGTGCATGAGAACTCTATGGTGCTTTATAATGTTTTTGTGCTTTTTGTGGGGCTTAACAATAACACAGAATAGTATACGCACAATATCGGATTTTGATCGATCTTGTCTGATACGCGATCCGGCAGAAAATGCCAGTATCGGAGCCAATACCGATACGGAGTATTGGATCGGTGCATCCCTAGGACTCATGATGTAATTTTTATTGTACTAATTTTGACATTTAGGCAATTTAAAAAAAATATAGCTAGTTTTGTTAAATCTATAGTAGGCCTATTTAAATCATTTTAAGATAAAACAACAAACACATGGTCATAATGTGCAGGGTTCCAGACAAAACAAAAGCCATTGGCTCCTATAAGAAAAACATTAGGTGCCAAAAATGTTTTAGGTGCCACAGAATAAACGTTTTATTTTAATATTTTTTAACAATTTAACATTTCAGTCATACTGTCCTGTGTTTATGTCTCATCTTTTCATGGCTTTATCAGCATTTTAATCCATCTTGTAGATGTCCTGGGAACTAAGGTTCACTTAAAGTGGAAAGAAAGCACAAAGCTTATTGTGATAAGCTAGTGTGCAACAAATAATTTGAAGTCCATGCAATTAACAGAACACAGCCAGGGCCGTAGCTGGGGTTTGCGGGTCCTGGTGCAGGTTGTACAGGGCCCTGTTTGAAATTGTGTAAATAGCACAAATAAATAAATAGACAAAGATACAAATTAAACAGTGCTTAAGTTTTTTCAAGTTCATAGGTGTCCAGGTACAGAAACCATATAAATCAAATGTAAAATTGTAACGGGGCTGACGAGACGCGAGACGTGCGGATCCAAGTGCAAGCTTTTATTTACAGGCATGGTCGAAACAATGGCAAACAGGTATGGCAGGGACAAGACAAAGAGTAAACCTAGGGCAAGCGTGGGTCGACGATCGGCGAACAGTATCCAATGGGCAAGGCAGAGAGATAATCCAGGGAACACGGGCTAGAATCCAATAGGGGTGCAAACAGTGTCCAAACGGCAAGGCAAGGGTTAATCCAGGGAACACGGGCTAGAAACAAACATGGGAGAACAGGCAAGACTAAGACAACAAAGTGGGCTCCGTAGTAGCTATCGCTAGGAGAGGGATAAGTGCATACAATACTCGGCAGAGAGGGAGAGAAATTCCAAGGCTTATAAAGAGTGTCTGATTGGATACAGCTGTGCGCGTGTGATCAGGTGAGTGTGTGATTAGTGAGATGGCTGATGGGAAATGCAGTCCATTGTGATGTGTGGTGTGAAAGTCAATATGATGGCAGGGCGACCTCTTGTTGCAGTCGGACAGAAGAGCAGGCCCAGGATTAGTAACAAAAATAGCATTGCATAGTCTTCACTCTATAAATTAAATATAGATTAATTCTTGTTAAAACTACAAAGTAATTCAGTCAAGAGCAGTAAGTGATTTTCTCTTATTTAATTTCTTGGATTAACATTAAGGACACCGACAGCAACTAGTAAATTAGGTGCGGTCACTTTAAGAGACAAAGCATACAATATAATGATACACGTTCAATTTCTGTCTCAACTGTTTACTTTCACTTAAGACATAACCGACAATTTTTTTTTTTTTTTTCAAGGATAGTTGCAAACTATTGTGACAATTTTGTATGTATTTGTCGGTTCAATAGCAAGAAGAGGCAAAACTCAATTCGGTGTTCAAGTGCTGTGAGACGTGTCTCTCTTGTGTACATGCGCACAGAACACAACGCGGGTGCTGAATTAAGCTTTTTGTGTTTGTATGTTTAAACTGGCGAGGTGTACAGTCATGGCCAAAAATATCGGCACCCTTGGTAAATATGATCAAAGAAGGCTGTGAAAATTAATCTGCATTGTTAATTCTTTTGAACTTTTATTTTAAAAATTCACAAAAATCTAACCTTTCATTGGATAAGAATTTAAAATGGGGGGGAAATATAATTATGAAATAAATGTTTTTCTCTAATACACATTGGCCACAATTAGCAGCACCCTTTTATTCAATACTTTTTGAAATCTCCATTTGCCAGTTTAACCGCTCTAAATTTTCTCCTATAATGCCTGATGAGGTTAGAGAACACCTGTCAAGAGATCAGAGACCATTACTTCATCCAGAATCACTCCAGGCCCTTTAGATTCCCAGCTCCATGTTCGTGCTTCTTCTCTTCAGTTCACCCCACTCATTTTCTATAGGGTTCAGGTCAGAGGACTGGAATGGCCATAGCAGAAGCTTAGTTCCACTTGTGTCGTTCACTTCGGCGATGTGTCGAGTGTACGACACTAGGGGTCGCTCTTGGGAGCCCAAACACCTCTGACATCTTTGAGAAAAGGCCAATGAAATTGGGTGTGCAGAATTTGCATAGCTGGCCACACCCGGATATCCAGGTATAAATAAGCTAGCGTAGCATCTGCTCACTTGTTCTGTTTTTCGGAGCTGATGCAGCGTCTCTTCGTGAGAAGCAGCACTCATTCACCTCTTGATTTCCTCGTCATTGGATCTACGGCACAGGTAGCGGTCTCTCCCTTTCATACACAGATAAGTGTCGTGAGAGTACCCCTGGGTGCTTCAGTGGCGAGCTTTACGAGCAAATTTCTTCTAAAAGCAATTTCTCTAAAAGAGCTGCACGGGTGGAATTATGCGTGTCGACAAACATACCTTTCCATCCGTGTCCTTCTGGTGCAGGTTCACATCTCTCCTAAACGACCGGCGTGAGTGCTGTGTTCAGTGCTGGGTTATGCTCACGCTGAAACAGCGCTCGTAGATGGTTTATGTCCCGCTTGCGAGGACACGACCAGAAGCGCATTGTTAAAAAAAGAAGGTCTACACGAGGGTAGTCCAGACCCAGAGGTGTTGCAGGAACTGTGCTCGACAACTGACTATGCCCTCTGTTCTATGAAGTCACGGCGCAGGCTCTGGGTAGGGCGATGTTTACACTTGTGGTCCAGAAGTGCCACTTGTGGCTCAATTTAGCTGGGATGCAGGATGCTGAGAAAGTTCGCTTTCTTGATTCCCCCAATTCACAGGTTGGTCTCTTGGCGACATCATGGAAGAATTTGCTCAGCAGTTCTCCACGATTAGGAAGCAGACGGCGTCTGCTCATCGCCAGAGACACCCCTTTGCGAAGACTGCCGAGGCCCCGCAATAGCCTGGGCCTGCAGTCAAGACCAATTAATGATCTAATTCTCACAGGAAGGTGGCACCACCAGCTCGGTAACAGGATACCAAGTACCCTTGTAAGGCTACAAGGCGCTCCTGTGATGGGCAGCCCAGGAAGGAGGGATTATCTGACCAGCTCGGGTCTACATCCGTTGGGGGGACGGGAGGTGGATCTGGCTTTACACTGGCCATCTGCCAGTCGATTCCTTCTTCTCTGGGTCACACACACAGTGTTATTGGCCCTCCCATGTGCGAGGGCCAAACGCTGACACCATGCATCAGAACCTGCTTGGACACAGACACTGTGCCCTCACGTTCAGATGCAGGAAATCTGTCACCTAGCCCACTTGATACATGCTGGCGAACTCATGTTCCCTCATCCGTCGGTGGCGCATGTGACAGGTACCATGGACAAGGTACGGTGTGTGTTACAGGAGGTTTCACCTCCTACCACTGTACCTTCCACTCTGATCAGCCACAGCAACCCTGCCCAAGGTACATCGAAACTGGTTCCCCTGAGACCATTGGCAGAGTATCTGGATGCTTGGCTAAGCCTCTCCAATCCCTCACGATGGCTTCTCAAAACCATTCGATTTGGCTATGCGATTCAGTTCGCCAGGCAGCCGCCCAAGTACAGAGGCATTCTGTTCACCTCAGTTCGAGGCGAGAATGCTTCTGTCTTTCAGGCAGAGGTTGCAACCTTTCTCCAGAAGGGTGCAGTCGAGCCTGTCCTCCTAGCCGAGATGAAGAGGGGATTTTACAGCCCGTACTTCATTGTATCCAAGAAAGGCGGAGGGATCAGACCGATCCTAGATTTGAGGGTTCTGAATCGCACCCTTTACAAGCTTCCGTTCAGAATGTTAACCCTCAAGCACATATTAACATGTGCCAGAAATCAGGATTGGTTCGTGGCAAAAGACCTGAAGGATGCGTACTTTCATGTCTCAATCATACCAAGGCACAAACCGTTTCTTTGGTTTGCCTTCGAGGGACGAGCATATCAGTACAGAGTCCTTCCCTTCCCTGGGACTTTGGGTTAACTGGGAAAAGAGCAAACTCTCCCCTGTGCAGTATATCTCTTTTCTCGGTGTAGAACTGGACTCGGTTACGATGTCGGCTCTCAAGCGGAAAACAGCGGTCCCTCTCAAAGATTTTCAGAGGCTCCTGGGGCATATGGCATCCTCAGCCGCGGTCACGCCATTGGATCTGATGCATATGAGACCGCTTCAGCACTGGTTTCGTATCCGGGACCCGAGATGGACATGGCGCAACGGCTCACACCGTCGTGTCGCCGTGCAATCATCCCTTGGGAGGACATTTCTTTTCTACGGGCAGGAGTGCCCTTAGAGCAAGTGTCCAGATGCATT
Organism: Onychostoma macrolepis; assembly: GCF_012432095.1. NCBI lineage: Eukaryota > Metazoa > Chordata > Actinopteri > Cypriniformes > Cyprinidae > Onychostoma > Onychostoma macrolepis. The sequence continues at coordinate 20,567,452 of NC_081172.1, read as the reverse complement.
GTTGTTACAACAGATGCTTCCAAGACAGGCTGGGGCGCCGTGTGAGAGAGTTGGGAGACGAGTGGTGAGTAAGTGGGTCAAGTGCAAATGACAAACACCTGTGTCTTGTTCCAGTAAGTGGCGTGGAGAGACAGCATAAAGGGACCTGGGAAGGACATAGAGGGAGAGAGAGACAGACTGCTGACTGTGCGGGCTTGGAACCCATTATTGCTCGGGAGAGCCCAACTTTATATTGCGTATGCATCGTGTTATATTGAGTGCTGGTAGCGCGACTTTTTGTTTGTGCACTGTAAAAAAGTATTTCGCAGTTTAGTTGTTTCAGTTAATGTTTTTAAGTTGACTCAAATTGCAGTTTATTAATTTGTTCATTCAACTTAAAATTTTACATTTTCACTGTCTCAACTAGTTTGTAAGTTGACAAAACTAGCCATTTGCCCCCTCAACTTAAAAAAATGTGTTGAATCAATTTAATAACGATATCACGTCACTTATCGCGAGATCTTGTGAAGACTTGAAAGAAGACGTTCGTCAGCCATCTTGATGAGCTTCTCCACCGAGCTTGAAAATGTTTTCAAACCAACACTTTTGGTAAGTAAATATTTGTATTAATTGGTTTAACATGTGTACAATTACATATGTTGTCTAAGAATAGTACAAGTATGGTTTAAAGCATCATAGTTTGTAGTTAAATGGATACCAGCATTAGTTTCGCGACACTCGTCTTAAGCCTCAAAATACACGCGGTTCCACAGTATTTTTCATATAATTATTAAACTAAATATTCTCCCATGTGGTACTGAGCTAAACTTATCTGGAGAATATACTGTTTGGTATGTATTATTTGAGCCCAGTGCTGCATTAGAGACCGTTCAAACAGAGCACGAGACGGAGCGCAACGAACAACTGTGTGGATTTAGAACGGCGGGAATTTAAAAAGATAACCTTATGAACGATTAAAATTAGAGGAAATAAACAAGATTACTGCTCAAACTGTCATTTTTCTGCACGTTATAAGTGAAACGAATGAGCACCTCTTAGAGTTCGTTTGGAGAGCGTGCATTTGCCTGACATAATCTTGGTTCAGATGAGGTTCAAACTCTTCTTTCAGTTAATTTATTGAAGTGCCTCACCAGAACCATGGCAACGCTGCGTGAATATACGGTCGGTATAAGGTTTGAAAAGTAATAATGGCATATATCTTGTATAAAAAGCCCTGTGATAAGGATAATCACAAATGTGTAAAATTAGCTTTTCTGATGTTTTGTTCTAATTTCCTGTGTTATGTAATTTAAAAGCCTTTTCCGGATTGTAAAATATGGTTTTGGTAATTGAAACGTAAACTAGCATTGACATTTGACTTTGTCAAGATTATTTATTTTTGTTTATAGTGTTGTTTTAACATGTTTCTGAATTTTCCATGTTTATGATATTCTGGAATGATATGATGATATTCCATCAAAGTGCTATGCAGACACAATGGGAATGACTGTCACATTGTAGAGCTTGGACAAATTGTAAATAAATTTATTTACTTTATAAGTGCACATATTTATTGGAGTCTGTGACTGTTAATATTGTAAGGCATATTTTAACGCTTCCCTTTGTTTTTATTAAAGCACACAGGTTCTCAAGAGGAATTCATCAAGGACAAGTCTTTTGGCATTATAGTTGTTGTGGGTGACCAAAATGAGCACCATCAGACTGCAGTGATGTGGTCCCGGTAATAAAAGAAGAAATCTTGTTTAACTGCAGTTGTAACACGTAAGATTTCAATATAGTACACAGCACTTACTATGTCATGATACACAATGTCACAATACTAAAATAAAGCCAATATAGTGTTAAAGGGATAGTTCACCCTAAAATGAAAATTTGCAAGGTGTAGGTGACTTTTTTTCTTTTCTTTTTTTTCTTTCAGTAGAACATTTTTGGCTGAAATTGGTACTTGGTGATTCATAAAATGTAATTTTTAATGTCATTTTACATTAGATTTTATTTATTTTAGTTTTTTCTGTAATTCTGTCATTTCTATATTCTGCATTTCTGTTCTCTCTATCTCTCTCTCTCTCTATATATATATATATATATATTAGTATTTACAAGCGTTCAGTATTGTGTTGTGTATTTCTACTAAGAGTTGTGTTAGTTGTTTGTGCATTTTGCAGGTAAAAATTGTTTCTGCATGTTTTAACCATTACCATGCATCAGTGGCAGGAAACTTTTTAAACACAGAGTAACTGAAATGTAATTTTATAGGGGATTCATGTTTAAAGGTTATTTCACGGTTAAAGGGATAGTTCACCCAAAAATAAAAATTCTCTTTAATTACTTGTCCTCATGTTGTTCCAAACCTATAAGACCTTCAAGATCTTAAGGTAAAGGTAGTAAAGATATCGTTAAAATAGGTGCACACCAAAAGTACTATAGTGTTAAAGCACCCTTATATTCTTGAAATAGCAGTACTTGTTGCAGTTGGTCTGATACGCCTAGCCATGCTCATGTAATTTGCAACTTTTGTTTAAAAATTTTTTTTACTTGGCCTCTTTATTTCTGCTTGTTGTTATTGAATATTTTTAACAATGTATTACTGTAGTTGAAGTAATGTACAGTAGTACATTTTTATAAATGTAAAGAATTTCTTCTTTTGTTGTTTTTTTTTCAGCCATCTCATGAATTGAGATGACATGGGCATCTTGATTGTGACTGAGGGGGAGCAATGGGAGGTGCTTCCAAAATAAACCAATGACGTTGCTATCATTTTGGAAGAGTGTCTTGTTGCCATTGATTTATGTGGCGTCCCGAAAGCATTTGTGCTCCTGATGGGTCTTCTTTACATTAACAAAACACAGTACAGTTCTGATGTTCTCAAAACTTTGCACGAACATTGGTGGGAGCAGCTGTTCTTCACGTGTGTACGGGCTACGAAACATGCTACTCTACAAAAAGTAGGCTTTTTGGTTGGTTTTTGCACTTTGTTCAACACACATTTTTTGTCATGTTATGGCATTTTTTAAATTTTGAATGCACTTTGATGCATGTTCTAACTTCTGACTTAGATTGAAATGGAAAATTTCAGAATTACTCATCTGTTCTTTTGATTAAATGTGCATTAGTGAAAGGAATGTAGATATTTACTGCAATTGTTCCAAAGAAATTAAATGTCAGTGTTCATCTATGTTTTTTAAAGATAGCATTATTGTGTTGAGAATTAAAACATCCTAAGTAGGATACTGTCAATTTTAAAATCAAATAAAATAGCATTCTGCATGTTCTTCAATGTCCATGAGCCATTTTTCTGAAGTACTGTTAGAAAATAGAAATTTGTTGTGTGGGCAAATTACATAGTTCAGCCAGTTGAATGAACTTAACATTACAAGTAAGATGAACTATTCTTGAAAAAGTTACCTGGCTGCCTTAAAAAAATAAGTTAACTCAACAAGATGCTTAGTTTAGCCAATTTGTATTTAGCTTGCACAACTTATAATTATAAGTTTATTCAACAAAATGCTTAGTTTAAACAACTAAACGTTTGTTGGTCTGACTAATTTTATGTTGTTTCAACTTAGATTTAGGTTAGCACAACTGTCTTGTCGGGCTAACTAAAAACTTGTTGGTTAGACAAAGTATAAAGTTGATTCAGCTTCACCTTTGTTAACCCAACTATTAATTATAGGTTTAAGGAACTCCAACATATGTTTAAACAACAAAAGTTTTTTTTAGCTTATTTAACACAACATTTTAAGGCAGCCAGGTTACAAATACAAGCTGACCTCTTCCTTCCTGATCATTGACTTTGTTACAGTTAACTATATTGTTAATGTCCACACAGCTGACAGCTTTACCTGTTGTAGTTTGTTCAAGTAGTGCACGAAATAGACACTGCTTTTCTGCACTTTTACTTGCACATCTCCGTCATCTCTCTCACGCAGCACAACTGAGCTGCTTTTAGCAGGTGTGCCATCAGCACTGCTGTTTTTTCCACTAAAACTTTGATCTGCATCCTCTCAGTTTATTACGTCAACATAGCAAATGATGTGATCACAAAACAAGTGGGAAAAAAGGCATTAAATGGCAATTTTTAAATCATAACATGTAAATTTATATAGTCACCAGTGGTGACCTCAGCAAAAATACGACTCACAAAATGACCGTTTTAGTCACAGTCTGGAGCCCTGATGTGATACTTTAAATTGAACTAAACTAAATTGATGTTACTGCAAACAGAACACAATGAGGTGGTTGTTTTGCAACAAGGTGGAGACAGTTCTTCATAACAGTATATGGCTGATGGGAAAAGTGACAGGTACAAGAAAATTAGTGGAAAAAAAGTAATCCCACACAAAGTGAGATGCAGAGAGATGTCATGGAAAATGAAGTGAAGGTGCAGTTAAAAAGGGAACCTTTCATTATTTAGCATGGCCCCAGCCAAAGGTTTGAAAGCTTTTTTTTTTTTTTTTTTTTAATGTGATGGCCATACAAAAAAATAGGGTTGTCTGTGGTTTCAGAATTTGTTGTGGGTGCATGGGATGGCCTGGATGAGTGTGAGATTTCCCTGCCTGAAATTTTATCCAAGTCCTGGGTCCCCCCACCCAAGACACAGAACAGACTGAAATTCCTTTGTTGCCCTATGTTCTACACAGAACTACACAGAGGCTGTCTTTTCCTTATGCACCTAAAATCATCTTAAAAGGACTTATGAGCAGCTAATCATTTCTATGCATAACTCCATATCATGTATGTAACCCACACAATTGACTATCATGTTATAATCACATATTGTGTATGTCTTTTTAATAACTATTGAATAGCTTAAGGACTCATATTTGGTATGTATGGGTTTGAAAAATCATGCTTTAAACGTTTCTTCTAATCAATTCTGTCAAATGTATTATAGTCTTGTTATAGAAATCATGTCCAAAATTATATTCTACAAGAGAGTTCAGACCATGTGACTGACAAGTTAACATGATTTATGGATTGAAAGGAGAAACAGGGCAACACCCCGAGCTAAGATAATATCTAATTGATCAACACACCAGTTGGGATGTGTCCAAAAGCAGAGTTTAAAAATTCAGGACACCATCAAACTTTCTTCTGCCTCTCTTCTCTTCTTTTTGCTTTTGCCTTTTGCCACGCGTTTAGACGCTGCTTTTTAGCGCTCTTTGAGCATGCTCTGGCCTACATGCCAGCTGCTACCACGATGAGAAGAAAAACCACCTAGTCTCGTTACATTTTATTCTTTTACTTTAATTTATTTTCTCGTTTCGTTAAGTTTGCCGCAAAGTCCAGCTCCGACTGCAACCGCCTCAAACTTCTACCAGACCAACTCCGCATCTTCAGCCAACGCCCAACCATTGGCTTCCCAAGGCTTCACTACGAACGACCACTGAACTGTCAGCCAATCAGCAACCTTGGGAAACCCCCTTTCTGCAACAACGACGACCAAAGGGAATCCCTTAACACAAAGGCAACGCAAGCAAGTACAAACTCCAGATTCTTGCTGAGTTGGTGCATTTAATATAAATTTTAGCCTCATTGAGAAACTCAATGCGAGGGTTAATTAAGTGATTGATGCTTGTTCAGGTCTATGCAATTGCACATATTGCTGTAAACTTGGGATTTCACATTTTCATTCTCTAAAGATGCTTCAAGCTCGGGCTGGGGCGCTCTGTACGAGGGCAATCCGGCATTCGGACTACATCCCCAGTTGGTTCAGATGATTTGGTCAGTCTTTGGCAAGGCAGAGGTAGATCTCTTCACCTCCAAAGACAACTGTCACTGCCCAATCCATTTCTCAATACAGCGGGATGTTCTGGCCCAACACCCGTCTGTATGCCTTCCCTCCAATCGCCCTGCTTCCTCAGGTTATCACGCAAGTCAGGGAAACAAAATGCTCTCTCCTCCTTGTGGCCCCGCTCTGGAGGAACCAAGTTTGGTTCCCGGAGATGATTCAGCTGCTGTCGGCAGCCCCATGGCCAATATCTCTGAGGAGAGACCTTTTCTTGCAAGCGCAGAACAGAATTTGGCACCCCCAGCAAGAGCCTCCATGTCTGGCCCCTCGATGGGAGCCTAGCCAGCTCCCCACGAGAGTCACTGATACCATTTTAGAGGCTAGAGCTCCATCTACAAGACGTCTCTACACCCTTAAGTGGTCAGTCTTCAGTGACTGGTGTTCAGTCATGAGCCAAGGGCCCAAAGACTGGGCTCGCGGAGCAGGCTGCTCTGTATCTGCTCATAGCATGGCGTGATTGGATGCTTTCCCCAAAAGCAAAGTGAAGAGAACGTTTGAAAGGGAACATTCTGGTTACTGACCGTAACCTCGGTTCCCAGAGATAAGGGAATATATATAGCTATATGCTGCATGTGAATCAATGACTGTCGTTTCAGTCAAATGATTCTGGTGAAATGACGCTCCGAGTCAACTTATATAGGGCTAAAGCACTATTGGTTTGTGCAGAAACACAAACGTAAACAAATCAGGCTTATATCAGGGTAAAACAGGAGCTAATTCCCATATGCAACACTCGTTCCCTTATCTCATGGAACCGAGGTTACGTCAGTAACCAGAGCATATGCTAACCTCTTTTGGCCTCTGTTCACACTCTAAACTGATCTGACAGGCAGTCATGCATATCTATTCATGCGGAGCAACATACAGCATTAGAAAATAGAAACACAACCCTAAACAGTCCTCTAGAGCAAATAATCATTTAAATGTGTTCCTCACCACTCTCAGAAGTCGTCTTTGCTCCTTGAAGGTGGCACAGCAGCCTAAAATCCCCGTTACCATAACAATCACCCCGGCCATGATGAGTATATAGGCAGAGACAGCATAAATCTTTGAGGACAGCAGACTGATGTAGTCGCTCTTCTCAACTAGCGTCCAGATGCCCACAGCCATCACTGCACCCCCTGCCAGCTGGAAAAAGATTCAAAGTCAATTGTCAAAGGGTATAGTCTTCTGCTGTCCAATTCTTGTACTTCCTACAGATTTCAGTCTGTCCTTGATGTTTTTCTTTGAGAAAAATGGCTTCCTTGCTGTCCTTGTTGACAGTGAACAGTGAAATTTGAGTTTTTTTCCTTCTTTTTTGGCCAATGAAGCTTGTTGCAATTATTATTATTAAATATTTTTTGCAACGCATCTTATCAATCTGAAGAATAATCTATAAACAATGTGAATTAACACCCCAACAACTGAAGCAGCAAACTTTGCAAAAAACTCACTGCCAATACTTCTGGCTATGGCTGTAATCCATCGTTTCTCAAAGTGTGGTGTGCGTCCCACTGGTGGGAATAGTGACATGACAAGTGGGGCGCAACAAATGGGAGGAAATTTGGACATTTTTGTGCCAATCTCTATTACCGGTAATTCCTTTGTTTTGTTTTGATTGTATGGTTAATAAATAATGACATATTTAAATGTAAGCCTTACTTAAAAAAAAAACATCAGACTGCGAGGAAAATGTCACGTGGAACCATAGTAGCCTACGAGAATGATTTACCGTCGGAATGTTAATTGAAGTGGAACAGAATGATTTAACGTTGGAATGTTAATTGAAGCGTAACAAAAACGTCAATGTGGAGACCGCCTCTCCATATTAAAGTTTCTGTTCCACTTCAATTAACATTCCGACGTTAAATCATTCTCGTAGGCTACTATGGTTCCATGTGACATTTTCCTCGCAGTCTGATATTTTTAGTCTAATGATAAATATGCGATAGTGAATAAGATTATACATTTTTTGTCAATTTTGTTTGTTCTTTTTGCATGCAGTTTGCAAAGTGACAAAATGAAGCAAAGCACAACTAGTCCACACTTTTATTTTTTCTGTTTCTGAATTTGATGTTAGAGGCAAAATGCAAACACAATTGCATTATTATTATTAACTTTTGAACAAAGTCTTATTTCATGCAAGTGATAATGTAGGGTAAACGTACCTATTAAGCTCACGTACTCATTAAGCACACTTCCATTTTTGAGATCAGATTATAAAAGGAAAAAATGTATTATCCTATTTGATGTCTTAACCAATTGATGTGTTTGTTACTACATACCTCCTGTAATTTCAAGTCAATCAGATCACTGCACACTGAGATATGGGTCTCCATATGTTCACACTGTCTGGCGGCCATTTTGAAAGCGGTCTAAAAACTTTCACCAAAAGAGGAGCCCCTTAAATGTGCGTTTTTTAGATGTTTAAGCCTTTATTTTGGGTACGTTTCACTACTTATTGTAAAATTTAGATATTAATGTTCAGACATTTGCATATTATAACCTGGAACTTGGATGTGGGAAATAATTACATTAGATCCAAAAGATAGTTTTAGCAACATTTCTTCACAGGAATTACTGGCTTGTTCTTTACATCCACAATATTATAAATTTACAGTTTATTGCTGGTCTGTGGTTTTACAGTGCTGTAATTTTTAAAAATTCCATATTATTTTAAGGTGAGCTTAAAGGGTACACTACTATGAAAATCACACAGCTTCAGTGTGACATCAATAAGAAAAAGTATAATTTCATAGATATTGTTAATAGTTGTTCATATTAAAATATGTATGAACTTAATACATGACCTAGACTATTTATTTAGCACAAATACGGTTGTTTTAATAAATACTACATTAAATTTATTAAAAATTGTTGCTGCTCCAATTAAGCTCAGTGTGCTCTCTTTAAGCTCTTCCACAATGAACGTCTATGTAAATACTTAATAAACAGACTTTAAATATTAACTGATGGTTGTCACTTTAAGTTAAGTTAATCGATTTTCTATGGATTCTGTCAACTCAAATCTGCAGACTGGCTCTGATCTTTGGCATCAACTTTTCCAGACTGTACATCTGTGGAAAAATCGGGACAAAAATCGTGTAGTGTATTCCAGCCTTAAGAGACTACAGAGAAGTTGACATCCATTTAAACAGAGGTTTCATAATGAGGCTAGTTTCTGTGTTCATCCCCATGAATTAAATGTTTTATTGGTTTGTTTTAAATTATTTTTGAATGTGTTGCTTAGCTGAACGTGCACTAGTATAGATGTTGCAATGTGCTTAAATGACACTTCTTTATGAATATATAACTGATCAAATTGAATGCATTGTTGCTTGATTTTAGTGTTCTGTTTTTTTGTGATTGACTTTGTACCTTTAAAAAAAAAATTATATTTAAAAAAATATATTTTTACAATTATTCTTTAAAGATTTTCCTTAAAATAAACAAGAATTTTAAATAAAACATGATGTGAGCTTAATGGGAACAGGGGTGTGCTTAAAGGGTACAAAAATGTACCCATTAAGCACAGCCGGACTTTTTGAATTTAATGTACAGTATCACAAAAATTCTCACAAAAGTGAGTACACCCCTCACATTTCAGCAACAATTTTAGTTTATCTCCTCAAGGGACAATACTACACAAATTAAACTTGGATATATTTCAGGGTTGCTGCAGGATTTTTAAGCTCAAATTTAAGACTTTTTAAGACCTTTTTTAAGACCTGCACAAATAAAATTAATACCATATGAGCAGGGTAGGGCAATGTCTATGGTAAACTGTAAAATGAATGTAAAAAGCATGATTTACAGTTCAGATAGAAGTTTTCACGAAACAAAAAGTTTTATAAAATTATACACTTCACATTTCAGCCTTTAAACCATTTTTTTAAGAAAATGGATGTCAAAAGTATTAATTATATTAATTTAAACAATTATCAATAAATTATTATATGTGACCCTAGACCACAAAACCAGTCTTAAAGGAACACTCCACTTTTTTTGGAAATAGGCTCATTCTCCAACTCCCCCAGAGTTAATAAGTTGAGTTTTACCGTTTTTGAATCCATTCAGCCGATCTCCGGGTCTGGCGATAGCACTTTTAGCATAGCTTAGCATAGATCATTGAATCCGATTAGACCACTAGCATCGCGTTCAAAAATGACCAAAGAGTTTCGATATTTGTCCTATTTAAAACTTGACTCTTCTGTAGTTATATCGTGTACTAAGACCGGCGGAAAATGAAAAGTTGCGATTTTCTAGGCTGATATGATTAGGAACTATACTCTCATTCCGGCGTAATAATCAAGGAACTTTGCTGCCGTACCATGGCCGCAGCAGGCGCAGTGATATTACGCAGAGCCTGAAAGTAGTCCCCAGCTAGGTAACTAGTTATAATATAGCTGGGGACTACTTTCAGGCGCTGCGTAATATCACTGCGCCTGCTGCTGAATGGATTCAAAAACGGTAAAACTCAACTTATTAACTCTGGGGGAGTTGGAGAATGAGCCTATTTCCAAAAAAAGTGGAGTGTTCCTTTAAGTCGATGGGGTATATTTGTAGCAATAGCCAACAATACATTGTATGGGTCAAAATGATTGATTTTTCTTTTATGCCAAAAATCATTAGGACATTAAATAAAGATCATATTCCATGAAGATATTTTGTAAATTTCCTACTGTAAATATATCAAAAGTACATTTTTGATTAATAATATGCATTGCTAAGAACTTCATTTGGACAACTTTAAAGGCGATTTTGTCAATATTTAGATTTTTTTTGCACCCTCAGATTCCAGATTTTCAAATAGTTGTACCTTGGCCAAATGTTGTCCTATCATAACAAACCATACATCAATGGAAAGCTAATTTAGATGATGTATAAATCTCAATTTTGAAAAACACTTAAGACTGGTTTTGTGGTCCAGGGTCACATATTAATTAAATAACATACAAACACATTTTAGTGTTTAGATTTTTATAATGAATTATCTCCTTATCGATCCACCAGTTCACATTTACAGCTCTGTGTGTTTGCAGGGTAAAAACATGGGTCGATTTTTGCATTGGTCTGAACAAAAACAACCCAATGTTCCTGCAATACTGGAGGCTGCAGTTCTAGGACTGCATAGGACCCTATTTTTTGGGACAGCACCATCTATTCCAACAGAGGAGACCTGATTCAAAGAAACAAAGAAACAAAGAAACAAACAGATGCAAACAAACAGCACATCAGACGTGAAGCGCTGCAGCTAATTAACTGAAGTCTCGCACAGACACAAGTCTACTTTCCAAGAAAACTGAATTTTAAACCAGAATATATTGAATATTGAAATAAATTAGGTTAAATATTTCAAGAGGGTTACCAACGGGTATGTTTAGAGTTAGGAGTTGGTTAGGACAATAATTAAGTCTATAGAATTAAATAACTACATAATTCCTTAAAAATAATAATATACAGAATTGAATACCAAGTGCTATAAAATAGTATGAGCCACTAATATTTAGTCATTTAGCAGACTCTTTTATCCAAAGCGACTTATAAATGAGGACAATGGATGCAATCAACAAAAGAGCAATATGCAAGTGCTATAACAAGTCTCATTTAGCCTAACGCAGTACATGTAGCAAGAGATTTTTTTTTTATTATATAATAAACAAAAAGAAAGCATAGAATAGAAAAAGAATAGAGCAAGCTAGTGTTAGAGGCCTTTTTTGCTTTTGTTAATTGTATAATAAATAAAAAGAAAACAATACAAAAAGATTAGAAAAGCTAGTGTTAGTTTTTTTTTTTTTTTTTAAAGAATAGAATTAGAATAGAGATAGGTGTGACGTTCTTCATTCTCTCTCACATTCTTTTTGGCTCATTAAAAATTAATCTTGCTGCCACGTTCTGGATTAATTGTAAAGGTTTGATAGAACTGGCTGGAAGACCTGACAATACATACACGCAAAAAAATAAATAAATAAAATTAAATTAAAAAAAAAAAACAAACAAAAAAACTATAGGGTCCTAGAAATCCAGTTCTGAAACTACAGCCTCCGGCTACCCACAGTCACAACAGCCCTATTGAACATGCAGATGCATTCTCTGCCAGCAGGAGGTGCTTTCGAACGGTTTCCCCGGTAACGCCAGAACACAAAGCAACACAGCACCTGACTTTGAAACGTGCAGCACTCATATTTTATTTATAGCCTATTGAAGTTTAATCATCACATTAAGCTGTATTGCGATTCTGGTCTGTACCCAAATTTAAGACCTCTTGAAATCATAATTAAGACAATAAGACTTTTTATGACCTTAAATTTGATAAAGTAAATTTAAGACCTTTTAAGACTTTTTAAGGACCCGCGGGAACCCTGTATTTTAGAGTAGTCAATGTGCAGCTTGTATAGAGGTACAAATTTACTGTCCTCTAAATATAACTCAACATATAGCCATTATTGCCCAAATAACTGGCAACAAAAATGATTACACCCTAATTTAACATGTCAAAACTGTGTCCCAAGTGTCAATATTTTGTAGGGGCACCATTGTTATCTAGCACTGCCTTAATCCTCCTGGGCTTGGAATTCACCAGAGCTGTACAGGTTGTTGCTGGCATCCTCTTCCACTCCTCCACAAAGACATCACAGAGCTGCTGGATGTTAGACACATGGCTCTTCTCCACCTTTCGCTTGAGAATGCCCCACATGTGCTCAATAGGGTTCAGGTCTGGAGAAATACTTGGCCACTCCAGCATCAGCAAGGCAGTTGTCATCTTGACGGTGTGTTTAGGGTCATTATTATGTTGGAAAACTGCCATTCGGCCCAGTTTCTGAAGGGAGGGCATCACCTTCTGCTTTAGAATGTCACAGCACATGTTGGAATCCATGTTTCCCTCAAAGAACCGCAGCTCCCCAGTACCAGCAGCACTCATGCAGCCCCAGACCATAATGCTACCACCACCATGCTTGACTGTAGGCAAGAGACAATTTTCTTGGTACTCCTCACCAGGGCGTCACCACATATGCTGGACACCATCTGAGCCAAACAAGTTTACCTTAATCTCATCAGACCATAGGACATGGTTCCAGTAATTCATGCTCTTGGCCAGGTTGTCATCAGCAAACTGTTTGCAGGCTTTTTTGTGAGCCAGCTTCAGAAGAGGCTTCCTTCTGGGACGATGGCCATGCAAACTGACTTGTTGCAGTGTGCAGCGTATGGTCTGAGCACTGACAAGCTGACCTTCCACTTCTGCAACCTCTAAAGCAATGCTGGCAGCACTCATGCGTCTGTTTTTTGAAGCCAGCTTCTGCACCTGACGCACAGCACGAGGACCTAACTTCTTTGATCGACCCTTGCGAGGTCTGTTCCAAGTGAAACCAGTCTTGGAAAACCTCTGTATGACCCTGGCCACTGTACTGCAAGTCAGTTCCACGGTGTTACTGAACTTCTTATAGCTTAGGCCATCTTTGTGGAGAGCAACAATTGCCATTCTCATATCCTCAGAGAGTTCTTTGCCATGAGGTGCCATGTTGAACATCCAGTGGTCAGTATGAGAGAATTGTACTCAAAGCACCAAATTTTAACTGCTCTAAAACAAGATACACAAATTTGTATGGTCCTGTCAAGCAGACAAAAACATGAACATGATGAATAGGACATGTGGCTTTGCATGGTTAAACAACGTATAGCTGTTTTCACGTAGGGTGTACTCACTTTTGTTGCCAGCTTTTTTGACAATAATGGATGTATGTTGAGTTATTTTCAGAGGACAGTAAATCTTTACTGCTATACAAGTTGCACATTGACTACTCTAAAATATATCCAAGTTTCATTTCTATAGTATTGTCCCTTGAAAAGATATACTAAAATGATTGCCGAAATGTGAGTGGTTTACTCACTTTTGTGAGATACTGTATATCTGAATTTAAATGCTTTTGTCATTTAAAATAAAATTAAATATTTTTGTGTCAGATATTAATATTTTATTTTAACAACTTTTTGTACTGAAACCAATATCTTGTACACTAAGAATGTCTCAATGTAGATTTTGGTGAGCTTAATAGGTATGTTTACCTTGACTGCACTTTTATTTTCTCTATTTGAAAGTTTTTAATGCCGTTATTTAATGTTTTGTTTGTAAAATGTGATGTTAATAAAATACATTTTAACAGTTAAACTTAAAGCCTAGATTATTACCATTTTGTTGGGGCGATTGGGGACAGGTGGGGCTCAGAACCCTTCCCTACCTCCAAAGTGGGGAATGGCAGCAAAAGTTTGAGAAACACTGCTGTAGTCTACCATTGTTTCATTGAAAATAAATCCTAAATTAGATCAGGGCCCGTATGTATAAAACTTCTCAGAAATGCTCTTAAGAATAGTCTTAAGCTTTGAATTAAAGGGTTAGTTCACCCCGAAATGAAAATTGTCATTAATTAATCACCCTCATGTCGTTCCAGACCCTTACGACCTTCATTCATCTTCATAACACAAATTAAGATATTTTTGATGAAATCAGAGAGCTATCTGACCCTCCATAGACAGCAACACTACTGAAATGTTCCCAGGTCCAGAAACATAGTGAGTGAGTAATTAAACATGACGGTGAGTAATTAATGACAAAATTTTCATTTTGGGGTGAACTAACCCTTTAAGTGTCAAAACATTCTTAGTAAAAAGTACGACTTTTCTAAGAGTAGGAAACGTTTATAAAGAAGCTAAAGCAACTTTCAGTGAGATTGATGAGACACTGAGATATCTTAATATTTAAATGTATTTTTTAAATACTTTGCATTCTGAAAACTATCAAAAATTATTACTGATGCTTTGTTTTTGGTATGTCTCCTCGTTTACAGTTGGAGCAATGATGTTCCATCAACTCCAGGAAAGCCCACAATCCTCATAAAAGTGGCTTGTTTTTGCAATATGGTTTGGCGGTCAGTTGGAAAGTCAATAAACTGCCATATTGTAGTGGCCAAAGTGATATCCGGCCTAGGAAATTTGACATCTTCACCCTTAATTTAAAAAAAAAACAAAAAAAAACAATTGCTGCAAGATTTTGTAAGCATATTGCATTGCTTAGAGTCGGTTGTTTTATTTGTGATAATAATGCAATGAAACATGCCAAATTGTGCGGTCGTAATTTTTGGCCATGCTGTCATACAAATAAATTATGAACACATGCAAAAACAAGAGGACCAATGAAATGTAAATAACTTATATTGTAGTCAGTGTGCCAGTGTTGCCAATTTAGTGACTTCCTCACCCCTTTAGAGACTTTTTTTTCAAAAGCCTAGCAACAAAATCAATTTCTTAGACAAACCTTATCTACATTCCGAGACTATACCATGATGTCATAAAGGCGAGTTTACTGATGTACAGGTGCATCTCAATAAATTAGAATGTCGTGGAAAAGTTCATTTATTTCAGTAATTCAACTCAAATTTTGAAACTCGTGTATTAAATAAATTCAATGCACACAGACTGAAGTAGTTTAAAGGTCCCATGACATGCTGCTTTTTGGATGCTTTTATATAGGCCTAAGTGGTCCCTAATACTGGATCTGAGGTCTGTTTCCTGAAATTTCAGCCACTATGAGCCAGTCCCACAATGAGCTTTCCTTAGGACGTGCCATTCTGTGTCTGTAGCTTTAAGGATGAGAGAGGTGGGGCAAGGTGGAGGGTGGGGGTGTGGCCTTAACCAGCTTGCGCTACCATGCGCTAATGTTGACAGTGGATGTATCGCAATGGCTCATAGACACGCAGTCATTCAAGCTTTTCACTTTGACCCAGAATCTGATCCGGATGGATAAGCACCGGATGAAGAAGTTGCAACTCAGCGGCTACAGCAGGACGTCTCCGAATGGTTAGTTTAAAATATTGTGTCTGGATACGGTACTTTAGTTGGTTTGTTTATGTATGCTGTTTCAGTTATCATCATGTAGCTAATGCTAGCCATAGGCTCGGATGAAGGAACTAAAAAAATACTTTGGTGTTCATTTGTACATCCAAATTCTGAGCAACTGCCATGCTTTGCTCGTTTGCAAGCCATGATGTCTCTCGAGGAAAAAAAAATATTGCGCTCGCGTCGCACGGTAGTAGCTCATTTTCTCATGGGCGGGCAAAGCAGAGAAAGGGGAGGTAACCTTTCTCCGTATGACGACATAAAGGGAAGATTCCAGATTGGGCCATCTGAGCTTTCATTTTCTCAAAGGCGAAGCAGGATACACAGGGCTCGGTTTACACCTATCGCCATTTCTAGCCACTGGGGGACCATAGGCAGGCTAGGGGAACTCATATTAATGTTAAAAAACCTCATAAAGTGAAATTTTCATGCCATGGGACCTTTAAGTCTTTGGTTCTTTTAATTGTGATTTTGGCTCACATTTAACAAAAACCCACCAATTCACTCAATCTCAACAAATTAGAATATGGTGACATGCTAATCAGCTAATCAACTCAAAACACCAGCAAAGGTTTCCTGAGCCTTCAAAATGGTCTCTAAGTTTGGTTCACTAGGCTACACAATCATGGGGAAGACAGCTGATCTGACAGTTGTCCAGAAGACAATCATTGACACCCTTCACAAGGAGGGTAAACCACAAACATTCATTGCCAAAGAAGCTGGCTGTTCACAGAGTGCTATATCCAAGCATGTTAACACAAAGTTGAGTGGAAGGAAAAAGTGTGGAAAAAAAAGATGCACAACCAACCGAGAGAACCGCAGCCTTATGAGGATTGTCAAACAAAATCGATTCAAGAATTTGGGTGAACTTCACAAGGAATGGACTGAGGCTGGGGTCAAGGCATCAAGAGCCACCACACACAGACGTGTCAAGGAATTTGGCTACAGTTGTCGTATTCCTCTTGTTAAGCCACTCCTGAACCACAGACCACGTCAGAGGCTTCTTACCTGGACTAAGGAGAAGACAAACTGGACTGTTGCCCAGTGGTCCAAAGTCTTCTTTTCAGATGAGAGCAAGTTTTGTGTTTAATTTGGGAACCAAGGTCCTAGAGTCTGGAGGAAGGGTGGAGAAGCTCATAGCCCAAGTTGCTTGAAGTCCAGTGTTAAGTTTCCACAGTCTGTGATGATTTGGGGTGCAATGTCATTTGCTGGTGTTGGTCCACTGTGTTTTTTGAAAACCAAAGTGACTGCACCCGTTTACTAAGACATTTTGGAGCACTTCATGCTTCCTTCTGCTGACCAGCTTTTTGAAGATGCTGATTTCATTTTCCAGCAGGATTTGGCACCTGCCCACACTGCCAAAAGCACCAAAAGTTGGTTAAATGACCATGGTGTTGGTGTGCTTGACTGGCCAGCAAACTCACCAGACCTGAACCCCATAGAGAATCTATGAGGTATTGTCAAGAGCAAAATGAGAAACAAGAGACCAAAAAATGCAGATGAGCTGAAGGCCACTGTCAAAGAAACCTGGGCTTCCATACCACCTCAGCAGTGCCACAAACTGATCACCTCCATGCCATGCCGAATTAAGGCAGTAATTAAAGCAAAAGGAGCTCCTACCAAGTATTGAGTACATATACAGTAAATGAACATACTTTCCAGAAGGCCAACAATGCACTAAAAATGTTTTTTTTTTTTTATTGGTCTTATGAAGTATTCTAATTTGTTGAGATGAATTGGTGGGTTTTTGTTAAATGTGAGCCAAAATCATCACAATTAAAAGAACCAAAGACTTAAACTACTTCAGTCTGTGTGCACTGAATTTATTTAATACACGAGTTTCACAATTTGAGTTGAATTACTGAAATAAATTAACTTTTAATTTATTGAGATGCACCTGTATAAAATCAGTAGAGGATTAAATAATTTTTTTCCCCACTGTAGCTAAAACTGGTCACTTAATGTTGCTAGATGACTTCATAAAGGTGAGTTCACTGATCTATATTTATATAGATCAGTGAACTCACCATTATGATATCATGGGAGAGTCTCGGAATGTAGATAAGGTTTGTCCAAGAAATTGATTTTGTTGCTAGGCTTTTGAAAAAAGTCTCTAAAGGGGTGAGGAAGTCACTAAATCTAGTGACAAAATCACTAAATTGGCAACATTGGCACACTGACTACAACATAAGTTATTTACATTTCATTGGTCCTCTTGTTTTTGCATGTGTTCATAATTTATTTGTATGACAGCATGGCCAAAAATTATGACCGCACAATTTGGCATGTTTCATTGCATTATCATCACAAATAAAACAACTTTTTTAAATTGAGGGTAAAGATGTCAAATTTCCTATGCCGGACATCACTTTGGCCACTATATGGCAGTTTATTGACTTTCCAACTGACCGCCAAACCATATTGCAAAAACAAGCCACTTTTATGAGGATTGTGGGCTTTCCTGGAGTTGATGGAACATCATTGCTCCAACTGTAAATGAGGAGACATACCAAAAACAAAGCATCAGTAATAATTTTTGATAGTTTTGCAGAATGCAAAGTATTTAAAAAAAATACATTTAAATATTAAAATATCTCAGTGTCTTAATTAAATGATTTTTATTGTAGTTACATTAAATTATTGGTGTTGTGCTGCTGTGACTTTACATGAGCAGGCTCACTATTGACTGATTCAGAGGTTGAGGTCAGCCATTTTGTGTTGACATCATTGTAGTCTTTAGTTCACAACACTTAAGTGTTACATCAGTCTTAGACTTCACTGAAAGTTGCTTTTAGCTTCTTTATAAAAGTCTCCTACTCTCAGAAAAGTCCTACTTTTTACTAAAATCTTTTGACACTTAAGTCAAAGCTTAAGACTATTCTTCAGAGCATTTCTGAGAAGTTTTATACATACGGGCCCAGCTGCTGTTAGTCACAAAAACTGATTTGTAGAAATGGAGCAAGAGGTATGATTATCAGGACCAGTGTATATGTGGAAAAGCTGATCAAGCATGTAAGAGTAGGGCTGGGTATCATTTAAAAATTTTCGTTATCGATATCAATACCGATACCTTGAGTTCGATACCGGCTCCTGAACTATACTTTTTTCAATACCAATTTTATGAAATCAGTTTTAACAAGAATACATTATCTCAAAAAAACTTTGGTGTTATTTTTCAAGCTTGTTGAGATTTATACAGACTCAAAGCCTCATCTCCTGAGCTACTGCACAAAGGAACAAAATATATCCAACAATAAATCAGTGCAAATAATTTTAATAAAGTTCAAATAGTTTTCAGTGTACACATCTGTTAGGCTACATTTACACTAGTGCGTGTTCGTTTTAAAACGCATAGATCAGACAGAATAATTTTTCTATTCATTTATTCTAGGTTGTTAAAGACTTCAAGAAATTGAAAATCTTTATCCACTTTCATAAGTGGATGTTTTATTTTCTTTCACCATATGTTTTATTGTTATTAAATTCTGGTGTAGTATGTCTAATTATTTGAATGCATAAAAACTTAGTTTATTCAAATTTATTCTTAAAATAGCCTTATGAAATGCTTTATTTTACCTCAGAAATTCTGTGTTCTGGTTTTCAAATGACGGCGTAAAACATTCATTTCATTTATCTTTAAATTATTGAAAATCAAAGTTTATTTATTTATTTTGGCAAACAAAGGGGGTTTACTATTAAAATTAAAACATGGAAGAAATGTGTGATCATTACTTAAAAAAAATAAAGTTTTAATAATTTTAATAGTAGCCTAGTAGTAGCAGTATGTACATTCTGCTGAACAATAGTAATGTATTTCTGCCGCAGTGTCTTCCAAGTTAAACCAAACTTTTATTTTGATGGGTTGCTGTGAATACCTTACAGTTCTGTGTGTATATGATTTGACGCTAGTTTTACTCAAATCAAACAGTAAAATGCTCATGAAGTGACTCTCAGAGCACTTCTGGAGATGTTGTTCATGTGTTTATGTCCTCATTTAGTGAGATGGCAGACGCTGAAATCACCATGAGCGTCACGCACGCTTCAGTCTGCGTGTAGTAAACAAAATCGCGCGATATAGAGAGCAGACTGCTCCGTACGCTTTCGAATCGTTCTCGCGGATGTCAAACACTGATCAAGCTGTGCCGCATCGCTTCTAGTCGAACACACCTAGTGCTGCAGGCTTATTGGCTCACTGACGTTGATGAGATTAACCCCTTAGGTATCGAAATTTGGTACCAAACGACAAGACGTTTTTCGATACTCGATGGTATCGAGGTAATTTGGTGCCTAAAAAGTATCAAACTCGATACCCAACCCTATGTAAGAGTATATAACTGAGCATCAGTTTACTCTTGGGTTGTGTTGCGCCACACCCAGTATAGACAGAATCACTAGCCGCATTTCCACTGTTGGGCCAAAAGCAGGCGTGCTAGTGCATGCCATGTCCAGTCGCGTTTCCACTGTCACTTCCAGGGCTTGATTGTGCCTCTTCGGTACTTCTTCGGAGCCAATGGCCAGGGTTTTTTGGCCCGACAAAAACCTTGGGCCAAAGTGCGCCAGCTGGGGCTAGAGGAGTGTCTGGAGAGTGCCAGCTCGCGGATGATTTCATAAAGTTAACAGCTATAACGCCAACATTAAAGACTTTTTAAATAATTTTAGCTCAAAACTCACTTTCAGACAGCAGCGAGTGCTTGAAATAACGTGATCTGATCTGGATTATGATCACCATACAAGGCAGAAATATTTATAAGCGATGCAAAAGACGCACACTAGCCATTAACGTTACCATAGTAAACATGGTAAATATGACCGCTTGAAGAAATCAGACGTCAGCTTTTCATTCTCTATCACACTCTTGTATTTATTTAGCAACATATTTTATCTGTCATAAGTCTCGTCTTATCTACGCTCCGCGTATGTCATAAAAATATAATAATGTTTTTTGTTCGGGAACTCCTCTGCTACTCAGGTCGTATTTTTGATGGAAAAAAAAAATAGAAATGATCATTCTAAATGTGATGTATACTGTGACTATAATATAAATAAACAGAAACAGACTCGACTGAATAAGTAGGGTATTTGTCCTCTTTCTATTGTGAAATAGCGGTTCATACTGCTTTAGTCACCATGTGACTAATTTTCAAAATGAATTCATTATGATCAACGTATCGCTTATTATTGTAAATATTGATGCTTTTGGATTTAAATCTTTAACAAAACATGCAAACAAACGACCATTTTTATCATGTTTGTTTTGTGATCGCACTAGTTCCAGTGACTTATTTCTTATTAGTTTTCTGATAACTTCTCTTTGTTGGTGAAATGATGGGGTTGCGTGATGTTGTTCCTGAGAGGTGTGTAAAGGGCGGGTTTTAGTGAAGCTCAGCACAGCGCAGATTCTGGGCCCACAGTGGAAACGCATCGTGATTTTTGACTCGGTGCTATAGGTCTGAGGCTATTAGCCCCGCCCAGCCCGTTTCAAGCACTGGCTCACACTAGCCCGACAGTGGAAAAGTGGCTACTGATTTTAATGGGTTCTGTTGTCTTTGTTGTCTTTAATGGGTTCTGCTGTCGCTAACATCTTAGTACTTGATTTTATGTACTTTGTCCAACACTGAAAGACACTGAATTATACGCAAATTAATCAGCTTTTCTGCATATACTGGCCCTGATAATCATAAAATACACTTACTGCTTGCTCAATTTCTCCAAATCAGTTTTTGTGAATGAATCAATGGCTTGCTCTGCCTTTTGCTTTGGTCTTCAACAACACCCACTTACACCACCTGTTTGTGAGGCTGACTAACAGCAGATGGAGAATATGTATCAGTATTTTACTGCTATTCTTGCAAATCCAATATTCAGCCAAATTTGAACCACTGAACTTGTGGAAGTGAATCTGTAAAGCAAAATAAAATGGTCTGAAAACTGGCTGATGAATATTAAAGGTGATATTTAGAATTTAGTCTGGAAGGTGAATGTTGATTATTGACTCACCGATAATGTGTGTTTCACACTGAAAGTGCATTGAATGTGTTCGAAGATAATAGAAGCTACTGCTAATGCTGGGTACACACTAAAAATTTTAAAATCTTATAAGATCTTCAAAATGAGGACAAAAAAATCCTACATTTAAACGTTTTGCTCCTATAGTGTGTGGTGTCCTCGGGGTTCCCCCCACACATCAGGGTTTCTGATGTTGAATATTTACAATTCGCGATTGGGGCGCCTCCGATGTTCTTCCGAGCGGATTCAGTCACTCTTAACACACCTCACACCACAGGAAAATCTAATAAAATAATCTTTAGAACCACCAAGATAATCGGGAGATTACCTAGGATTGTCGGAAGGGGAGAAATTGGCCCAAAATCAGCTCGATTATCTTGTGATGTGTACCCAGCATAACTGAGATGAAAAAGTAAACTTGAGTTATGCCTTGCTTACATATACTTTTAAATAGACCATCAGATGTAACAGATACCAACCCAAAAAAGGAAATTGAAGGTGAAGAGCAGGTATTTTAAGCAAATGGTCCCGCATGTTTCATTCTTCTCTTTATTTGCCCCCATCTGATGAAGAAAAAGCACAGAGATAAACTAAAAGCAACTGAACACATTTTTTGGGCTAAATATGCTGTGGTTTTGTGATTGTGCACAGTATTTTCATTTTTGTCTTTTCAAATCTTAAGTTAACACCAAAAAACCTTTATTCTTGTCTTGTTTACTCTCAGGGTTTGCATGCTCCTGAAACAGAACTGTTAAATACTTTGACACGTGATGAATGTGTCTGGATGTATTTGTTTATCTGACGCCAAACACAGATGTTCACAACAACGACTGATACACACACACACAAATTATAAAGAGTTAAGATGCCCTTAAAAGACAATACTGTGGTACAATACTGCTCCAGCTAATTCTACATGTCTGAAAGACCAAAACTGCATATAGTACATGGATTAGATTAATTTCGAAATAAATACTCAATTTCACAGTTGTAACATTTGTAAGAACTAATAATAATGCTCACTAAATGAAGTAGCGTGTGACACAACTGACTGGTCACTCACCTGTCTGAACATGTTCAGAATGATACTCAACTAGATCGCTACCTCAACGTAGCACAAGCCAGGCTGAATTCGAAATTTCAAACTTCCATAAACTCTTTAAATTGCAAAAATAAACAGAGTTGTATTATGTCATTCCTAATCAGCCTCAGAAACCGTTTCGACGCACATTTATAATACACTTAACCAACTTTCATTTGACAGTCGATAATTTTCGCATTAAGAGCTTTCATGAGAATGTATTTTAGCGTTGTTTATTTATTCAGATTATTTTCTGACTTTGTAAATCACTAATCTCAGTCCTATTTTCTTTGGTTGTTGACATCTACAGCGGCAACACAATGCCAGCCTAGCCTAGAAATCAAGTAAACGCTACACTGCAGCGCTATCATTAGAATCTGTTCAGTCCCCTAATTCTGTGTATTAGTGATCAGATTTTTCGACCTCGACAGCTAATTCCATAAACACCTACGAACATTTTTCAAAGAGTTTAAATTTTACCTTTATTAGCTGATGTCACACAAGGGCAGCCAAACAGAGGAATACTACTATATATAAAAAAAAAGTAAGAATCGGTCCTCATTTAAAAAAAAAAAAAAGCAAAAAGAAAAGAAAGAAAGAACCTTATCACGCTTAATACATCGGCCAGCTTGCCTTTTTTTCCCCCTTCAGAACGAACTGCAGAAACGCAACATGCCCAGAAAAAAAGTTGCAAGGAGCTCCACCCTAGTTAGCAGGGTTGCCAGGTGCCACAAAATGTCACACCCTACGTCACGCCGCGTTGGATTCCACCATGTTTAAGGGCGAATGCCAAACGGCTTTTTTGCGCCCTTGAAGGGCACTTCGGGAAGGGGGCGCCATTTGTAGGGACGTTCCAAACGAAAGTGAACAACTTCCAGAAGTCCCTTAGTGAAGGGAACATGCCATGGTCACTTCACAGAAGTGATTTCCGTTTGTGATCATGTGATCTTCACTTAGGAGACCTTGCATGCATTTTAAAGCAAAGTTGGGGTTTATTTTGACTTTACATACAAACGTAAGTAAAAATATGATTTAAGACTGTATTGATTTAAGACAGAGCAAGTTTAGTTTGAAAACATTTAATAGTAAATAAGAAACAATTAGACAGTATTTGAATAAAATAATAACAATAAGAAGAAATATTTATTTGCAACAACTGTTGGAGCACTGAATGCTGCATGCATGCACAGCGTTGTCAAGGTAACATTTTGTCCGTTATTCCCTTCGCCAAGCGAGTTCCAAACGCTTGGAATAGTAATGCCCTGGCCTACACCCTTCAAAGAACACCCTTCAAAGAACACACTTCAAGGGCTCTTCCCTTCGAAGGGAGTAGGGCATAGGAATGCTCACTTCTGTTTGGAATTCGCCCTTAGATCACTCACAGTGTAACAAACGCAAATCACCACAGAAAAAGCCAAACTATAAAAATTTTTGAAAAACATCTTACATATGCTTAGAATAAAACAGACTAATATGTAAATCTCTTTAAGGCGAGACACTGCAGGTGAATAGGGTAAAAAAAATTAACTAATAGTTATCGCCTTACTTACCTAGTTGATTGATTACATTGATAATTGCAAACATTTTTTGTATTACAAGTTTTCTAAAATGTTAGGTTTAAATATGCAAATGAGGCATTATTTAGTGAAATATGCACTAATTTGCATACATTTCTAGTACAAAAATCTAAACGCTGGATGAAGTCAGTTTCAAAATTCTTGTTTAATTTTTTTGACATATTATAAACAAAAGTTTTTACAGAGGGAATTTTGGGTATCTCATTTTGTCCCTCCATAATTCAGAAAATACTTTTACTTATATATGAACAAATCCCTCTGTAAAAACCTTCAGGATATAGACAGGAATAAAAATGTAAAGTTTGGTGTGTCTAAGTGCTACTGAAGTGGAGATTTATGGCTCAGTGTAGGAGAAAAAACTCATTTTGAGAAAACGGCCTTTAAAAATATGTATTGTAATTGAAATCTATTGACACAAATAGATAAAGTGCTATAAAAGAAACACTTAACAGTGTCTTTTGGATGTTTTCGTTCTACTAGTCTGAAAAAACACTTTATGAAAAACCAAAAAGCCCAAAATCTCAAAATTGACAGGTGCATAAAAAAACAGTGTTTTTGCCTGTAGTGTCTCCCCTTAAATTATAAAAAAAAAAATCAATAAATTAAAAAAAAAAAATCGCTCTGTTAATTGTTTGTCTGAGAGGCTGCAAATATTCATTACTATGGTCTCCTTCGCTACAGTGGTACTGATATAGGCTAACTGCTAAAACACTTATGGAAATTAACCATGGTTTTGCTATGGTAAACGTGTAGCGACCGTGTTTTTGGTGTATTTATTAGCATTCGTATGACCACAATTTTATTAGAAATACCAAGGATAAACTATGGTTAGAGTAGCAAAACCATGGCTAATTTTGTAAGAGGAGAATACACTACAGCTAGATCTCAAACAGTAGATAATTTATCATTGTTATATCGTCATATTGCCCAGTAAAACTGCTCAGTGTTAAGAATTAAGCCATTATAGAGGTAACAGAACTTATTGTAAGCTGCTTTGAAACGATCGTGGATGCTATGCAAATAAATACCTTGACTTGAATGAACCACGTTGAAGATTCCTTAGAAATGCCGAACAAGGATGCGAGCGATCAAATAAATGAATGAATGAAACTTAATCCGCACAAAAAGTGGTAACGAGCTGCCGCAGATAACATTTCCATATATGATTTTCTTCTGTTTGTGGTGTGAGGGTTTACAGTTGAATGCAAATCACTTTATCTGTAATATAAATCTACAGAGATGAATTATAAAGCCACATTTTATTTGAGATGTTTACCATACCGAGTTTCAGTTTAATTTTCATCCGAGTTCCGTAGTGAATGTACACATTTTATATTATTTTATGTTTATATGATTCAATTAAAGATCACGTTGGAATGATCAATGCTTACTGTATCATAAATTGCCACAGCCCTTATCAATGTCTGCAGGTAAAACCTCTGCTTTTTCGGCTTTCTAACACGGAGAAAGCATGTTTTTCACACAGGCTGTGCAAAGGGATATGACAATCGATAATACAGTACGCCTTAACCACTCCAACATGATCTTAAGTAGAATAATATAAAAATAATATAAAACCTCTACATTCACGACTAGTCAGTATCCGCTGTAGCTCCCGTGATTTAAATTCCCAGAATGCATTGCCGCTGTGACGACACATTCCCATTCTCTATAGAGTGGGGGAACTATGATGTCACTTTCTAGGCGAAAACCCGGAAGCGAGTTAGCATTTTAATCATTTTAAGCATTTTTATCACTTCCGGTTCCAACGTCCCAGAGTCAATGGGTTTTTTGAATGGGATTTTG
This sequence comes from Onychostoma macrolepis, assembly GCF_012432095.1. Lineage (NCBI taxonomy): Eukaryota > Metazoa > Chordata > Actinopteri > Cypriniformes > Cyprinidae > Onychostoma > Onychostoma macrolepis. The sequence continues at coordinate 20,541,321 of NC_081172.1, read as the reverse complement.
GTTAAATCCCTAAAATAAGGTCCGTGGTTCACACAGTTCTCAAGATACTTTCATGTTTTATTCTACGACATAAAACACACCAGTTACACCCCACTCGTGATTTTTTTAAGCTGTTATGTTTCTTAAAAAAGACGGTTGCTAACAAGTTGCTAAATGGGACTACAGAGGCTGTCGGAGACATTAAACGTCATCACGCCAAACAGTTTATCAATATACAGTATTTTCCAGTTGCAGTATAATTTGTAATTCAATTAATTTGAGGATAACCAATGAATAGTTTACAGCATTTTATATTGTTGTTCGATGTTGTTTTTTTTGCTTTGCCCAGAAATGCGACAAATGTTTTCAGAGGGAAGATGCTTGTTTTATCGCTTTACTGACACGGAGACTCTCCGCACCATAAGGTAAACGCATATTACGATTATTACATGTAAACACCACATTTGCCGGCTTTTCGTGGTGAAAGTTAAACTTTAATGATGCATATTGCTTAAAGGCACGTAAAAATTAAATGTTTGCGGCCACATGAAGCGGTTAGAAAACATAGATTGAGGATTTCCTTGAAGCACGGATAAAATAACATTTTGTGTACCAATCCTAACAAAATGAGAGCTGAAATGTGGTACTTTGTTCACTAAATAAGTTTAATCTTACCATATCCAAAAACTTGCTCACTCTGCTGTTATTTAAATACGCGGGGATACGTTTTTAATTAAAATATTCATATTAATCAAGGATTTATTCACTTTTAATGCACCTTATTTCGAAATGTACAGAAATACGTGCTTTAAATGTCCTTTAGTTATGATTATTTCATTTATTCACTATACTATTTATTACTAATGTATCATTTCAGTTTTAGTTTGTCTCTAGTTTTGTATTTATTCATGAAACGGTTCCTGTAGCGTGGATTAAAATTCATCCACAGAGTAAATCCTTTACTGAACATGTTAAAAATAAGTTTGAAACAGTTGTCGGGAGCTGGTGGTGGTGACGTTGAAGGCGCGCGACCGTGGTGCTGTAGTTCGTTTATAGCCTAAGTTTAGCTTTTCAGTTCTGGCGCTTTTATTTCGGCTTCAAAATTCGTCAAAGTTATATTATCTTGTCAAGATTATCTTGATGGACAAAACGTGTAAGTTTCATGAACTATGGTTGAACACAGAGCTTATTTTTTGCGATAATCCAAAAGCCTATGGAAAAATCCTATTGGCTTTTTGTCGAAGGAACCAGTTTCATGCTAACAGCCGATCCGCCTACAAAGTGATGTCATAGTTCCCCCACTCTATACTCTTGCAATACCGGAGGCTGCAGTTTTAGGGCGGCATCTGTAGAACCATTTGTGTGTGTGACTATGAGGTGTGCAATGTGCAATTTTTCTGGAAGAGTCTGGAAGGGCATAACTGACAAGCGTTTACCTTCTCGTGGGCGGGCGCTTGTCTGAAGTTTAAAATCATTGGTGTACCCGTAAGCCAATCACATAACGGTTGGTTATGATGTATGTTATTAGCCGGCTCAGCCGCCTCGAACTTCTGCTGTAAACACAGGTATGCGGCGAAAACAAAACCATCGAGCAAAATACCGGAGTGAAGATAGCTGTGAACGACTTTTGCAGATTATGTGAAGTAAATCTACGCATCCACAATTATCGCCTTGCCGAACTTTGGCCTCCCCAGTTTCTCGCTGACGATCGGTAACAGTTGATAAATTAAACTTAGGCCCACAACATCACCTCCATTCAAAATGTGAACCAAACACACTTCTTGTTCGGGCTTCAGTTGGCAAATGCCGGGAATATTCTCCACAACAGAGCGAACAGCATCCCGTGTCTCCATGTCAGCTGTCGTTTTAGATTTCCCTAACCTAAACTTAATCTACAATCTTAAATTTGGCGCTTAGCGTCTACGTCACGGCTCTCAGCCCGCCCTCTGTTCGTTGATTGGCCCGGCTGCTGCGGAGCCGGAGATAAACTGGGAGATGGTCTGCTATATCAGACTGAGTACAAAAGCGAAATTAAATTGAGCGGAAGTACGAAGTCTGACGTAGTCAAGCTAGTAAAGATGTCTTTCACTTAAAAAATGGCCCGGATGTGCTTTGATGTCGAGTACAACTACAGTGGCAATAGACACAATTTCTCATTTACATGTAGTTTCTAATTATAGTAAGGCATCACGTCAATATGGGACAGTTGAAACAAATTAAATTTCACATATTTTGCTGTTCGTCAGTTATTTCGACAGATAGTAGTTACTATGGCTGTATCCGAAATCGTCCCCTATACCCTCATTCACTATTCCCTACATTAGTCCACTCATACAGTTCACTTGAAGGAGTGAATGAAAACGAGTGAGTGAATTCGGACACTGAGTGCACCGGAAGGACTGCCGCTTTGCATGCTTTTTAATAATAATTTGAAATGGGCAGCTCCAGTAGTAAGATTAAAGGATTTATCTTGAATTCTGTCACGGAAATTATGTATAAACCATAGTTAAACAATTTAATAATCAATTTACAATGAATTTGTACCTGTGTTGTACAGCCTATGACAATCGTTCGCATTGGGCTTTACGTTAAAAGTTAGGTAAACACTACTGATGAGCTCAGCATTTTATCCAAAGTTGAACATTCTTCAACTCTCGGCACCAAGAAAAAAAATGGCCAAACGTTCAGCGCGGAAAAGACGCTTAGCGCTCGGCACGCTTCTGGTGTTTTAAAAAACGGGGCACTCCCATTGAGAACAACTGAAAAAATACGCCAGCCTCGGGAAAAAACGCTTTGGTGGACACACGGTGTAAATGCTCTCAACAAGAAAATTAAACTGCCAAAACGAGAAAAATGCAGCATTTAGCCTAAGGCCCCGATCAGACAGAGCGCGGTTTTTGCAGTGAGAGGCGCCTTTTTTGAATTGTTTTCGGTTGGCAGTGAGCGTTCTGCGCTCTGTTTATGCACCTGTTTTATTTTCACCGCCTGCTGCGCCTCGCGTTTTTTTAGGAACGCTCTGAGCGCCTGAAGTTGAAAAAAAGCAACTCTGAGTGGAGAAGCGCCTCATGTCGCGTTTTTTTCCATTGTCTAATCGAATGAATGGAGAGGCGGCCCTTCCGTTGTGGTGATGAAAGTTTACCGTTGCTTAGAAAGTCCGGAGACTGCAATAATGGATGAGAAACTTGTGGTGTCTGTCGTGGGTTTTACCTGGAGCTGTATTTTTTAAGGTTTTTGTTAATATGACAGTTTACTTAACAGCAAAAAACAAAGATTTTAGAGCGCTTGCCTTTGATTAGGCTGACAGGATAGCTGGTTTGGTGGTTGCCTAGCAACATAAAAAAACCGCAGCGCACTGCTCTTTTTTAATAGTCACCAAAAAAGTCAGTGCAGTGCGCCTCACGTTTTCAGAACTAAAAAACGCGTTCGGTGTGATCAGGGCCTTACTGTGTGCTATGATAGCAATTTCCAGCTTACTGCACATACCAAGGCCACTTGTCTAAATGTTGTGATAGGAGGTTATTGTGACATCATATCGCTTATACATTAACTTAAATAAATATAAAAGGATATATTTCTTAAGTAAAATTAAGTGAGCTTGCCAGGAATTATGAATAAAGCCTCTAATCTTCAATCGTTAATGCACTGCTCCAGTTGGTTGGATTTCAGATTTGAACGAAGTGCGCGTAATCCCATAATGCCACACTACAGTAAGTTAGTGTAAAAAGCAGGAGCTACAGTGACCAGACCCCCTGTTCCACGGCAACCAATCTGATAACACTAGTTTTATTGCTCAAAGGAACGTGGGCAGAGCAATACTCACCTCATTTTCCCTTAGGAAAGTGGCTTTATGCCATAAAAATGGACTCTTGTCTAATTAATTCATAGAAAAACCTTTCTTTGAATGAACACACATATTTTCAGGTCATTGTGTATATTATTACTGTTCTTGTATATGTTCTTGTGTATTGTATCCCCACACCCGTCTGTAATTATCAAGAGCTCCTGAAGATCTTAAAGCGATAGTTCACCCAAAAATGAAAATTCTGTCATTAATTACTCACCCTCATGATGTTCCGAACCCGTAAGACCTCCGTTCATCTTCGGAACACAAATTAAGATATTTTTGATACATTCTGAGAGCTCTCTGACCCTCCCAAAGACAGCAATGTAATTAACACGATCAAGGTCCAGAAACGTAGCAAGGAGATCGATAAAATAATCCAAAAATGCTTCCATCAAGCTAGCATTTTTAAACATTTTCTCACTAAAAAATAAATCATTTCTGATCAATGATTTAATAACCACAACAACCTGGCCTTTATGTTTCTAAATGAAACAAGGCTAGAAGACAGCTGCAGTGCAACAGTCCTCAATGAAACAGCCCCTCCTAACTTTCATTTTATAAGTGTCTGCAGGACTGTTAGGAGAGGTGGTGGTATGGCTGCTCTATTTAAAGATGTTTATCAATGCAAGCAAGTGTCATTTGGTCAGTATTTGTCTTTTGAATACCTAGGTATTGTGCTGAAAGGTGCTCCACGCATTTTGTTTATCATTATTTACAGGCCTCCAAAATACTCTCCAGCCTTTGTTGAAGAGTTCACAGAACTGTTATCAATGATTTCTTCAGAGTTTGACTGTTTTGCTATTGCAGGGGATTTTAATATTCACATAGATAATGCAGAAATCAAAACTACAAAAGAAATTAAAACTGTTTTAAACACTTTTGACCTGATTCAGAATGTGCATGGACCAACACACAATCGTGGACACACTCTAGATTTACTGTGGTCAGTGGTCTAAACATTTCATCCATTGTTATTAAGTATGTAGCACTATCTGATCACTTCTGTATTTTCTTTGATATACTGATCTCTGCTACCACTGAATCTAGATATATCTCTGTCAGAAAGAGATGCATTAACAAGAACACTAGTGCACTATTTATGGAGGCTATATCTTTAACACCAAGCATTTCTGCAGACTCTGTTGTTCTTCTCCTTGATTCCTTTAACCCTTAAAGACCTAGAACATTTTTGGGGCACCTGACACGCCTGTACTTTTCTTTGTTTTTTCAGACCTATTCTAGCAGTCAGCATGCCATATATCATTATAAACAGGAGAACTTGAAGTTTCAGTCCAGCTAATTTAAAGTCCCAATTTTCCATTTGTTTTCTCTAAGAATTAATGAATTTCCAGAATTTTAAGAAAAACGCAAGCAATAATTGGGTGTTTTTTTTTTTACTGTGTACTCAAACAAAAACTCCTTAAGTTTGGATTTTTGTCTTTAGAAAGTTGTATCTGTGTGTTTTACACTTCCAAATATTTTTTTTTTCTACATATAACATTCCCCAAGCAAGTTATAGCTATTCATTACAATATTGTTATAGGTGCTTTTCAATGAAAAACAGGTATATTTACTTTACTAACAATATAGATGTGTCCAAAAACATTTAGGGAGTAAAGAAAATGGAAAATGTGCTTTATAATAACAAAACATACAGAGTGCAACAGAAAAAAAATTGTGCAAATGATCTTTATGAACTATATAAGTATTATTTACATAATAAAACAGCCAAATGGATCGATCCGTTGGCTGCACTCTGCGTCAGACTTGATTTTACCGGGACATCGCCTCGCGACGCGAATACCTAAATTCCAGTGCTTTATCCGATATGTACCGCTTTTTCATCCTTGCTTTTGGTTTGTTTTATGCCAAAGTGCTCTCTCCTGTGTTTTTCTGGGCTTTTTCAGAGAGTGCTCTCATGCAAATGTGTTATTGTGTGTTTGTTTTCATGCATGCACGACACACTTTACTTTCACTTTGTGTTTGGTCCGATTTCCAAAGAAACTCGCTAAACAACGGTCCAAAAGACCAAAACCTATGTTTATTGGTTGAATATGTGACAGTCTGAACCAATCTGGGCACGGGGGTGGGACTAAGCATCAACAATCGTTCCTGTTTGGCTCAGAGGAACGAAATGCATTGGTTTCTTCTGACCAATCAATGTTGTCAAAATGTGATGACGTAATCACGTACGCTAAAGAGCCTCTGAATATCCAAACGAGACAAATGCGAAATCTCCTAAAAGCGGAGAATCTCTGCTTTCCGACACTTTATAAAGTGTTTTAACATGTATTAAAGTGTATTAAACATTTAAGAACAATAGTTATTTTTAGCCGCGGGCGGCTGTCTCGGTCTTTGAGGGTTAACTCAAAAGTTACGAATGTTATTGATGATATTGCTCCTGAAAAAGTCAGTAAGAAGACTGGCATACAGAAATCACCTTGGAGAAATTCAACAGCAGTTCAGAGTATGAAAAGACAATGCAGAAAATCTAAGCGGATGTGGTGGAAGACGAAACTTGAAATTCACTATAGCATCTATAAAGACAGCCTTCATGCTTTCAATAACTAGGAACTAGCCACAGCTAGACAGACCTTCTTCTCAAACCTTATAAACAGTAACTTAAACAACACTCGCACTCTGTTTGCTACTGTTGAGAGACTAACAAACCCCCCAAGTCAGATTCCCAGTGAAATGCTCTCCGACAGCAAATGCAAATACAATTTTGCTTCCTTCTTTTCTGAGAAGATCAATAATATCAGAAAGGCGACTGGCACATCCTCAAGTTATGCAGAGGTCACACAGATTCGACAGCAATTTAAAAAAGAAATGACTATGCCTGTTTTTGAAGCAATTGATAACAAAATTTTGGAAGAAATAGTACAGCACTTTAAATCATTAACCTGCAATCTTGACACACTTCCCACATCTTTTTTTTTTCAAAAGTGTGCTTAACTGTTTAGAAGCAGATCTCTTAAAAAAGAACGCCTCACTTCTTTCTGGGACTTATCCAAACTCCCTGAAAACGTCTCGGTTACGTATGTAACCCTCGTTCCCTGATGGAGGGAACGGAGACGTTATGTCGTGACGAGATTAGGGGATTCACTTGGGAGCCCCAATCATCTGTGACTTTAAGAGAAGACGCCAATGAATATTGGCTAGTGGCTTTTGCATACCTGAGCCACTCCCCGTGCATACGGGTATAAATAGGCGACAGGTGCATCCACTCATCAGGTTTTCTGCTGAGGAGCTGAGAACGTGTCCCTGGCACTCAGCGATGGTTCAAGATTGTGGCATGGGGACACAACCTTATGGCATTGCAAATGTTGACAAGCAAGCGCGTGACAGACAAATGCCATGCAAAGGTCGTAACCTTCCCATCGCTCCAGCGCAAATTCACTGACCTTGGTACCCGAAGATTGCTTTGAGTCTTTCCTATTTGTTGATACAGCTTGGCAGTAACGATGGGGAAGCGAGCCTTCCAGAGAAGGGTGCTACAGAGGCCACATCCTGCCCAAAGGGAGGTGACATGTGGAGATACTGATATGGACTGACCCAGGCCTAGGGCAGTACTACATATGAAACTGGTCTCTGAGGCAGGTCCTACCTAAGAGTAGGGAGGAGAGCTGTCAGCAGAGCCTGACAGAGTGCTCTGTCAAAGGGAAGACATGGATTTACTGAGAGGGAAACCTTACCGTGGAAGAATACACATATGGGATTACCTGAAGGGAATCAAGCCATATGGACACCTAGCCCAGTACAGGGGCTGACTGGAAACCCGGGCGAGCTACTGGGCCTTGCGTCAGACTGCTCCGCCCAGTCTGACTCGCCGTCCGGGGAACTTACTGGAGGAGGAAAAAGGCGCTCGCATCCCCGGGTGAGGGGGAATGGCGCAGCAAGTGTGACACCGGCCAGCTCTTCCCGCCACTTACCTGTTACCCAACACACGGGAAGAAACTGGCTCAACACGGAGACTGTAAAATCTCACAAAGGTGTTTGGTGTCGCCAAGCCCGCAGCTCAACAGATGTCTGCCAGAGAGGTTCCATGCGCCAACGCATAGGAGGAGACAATACTCCGCGGGGAGTGAGCCCTCACCCCCAGGGGTCACGGCTCGCCTTGAGATTGGTACGCCAAGGCGATGGCATCCACTATCCAGTGGGCCAACCTCTGCTTGAAGACAGCCTTCCCTTTCTGCTGACCTCCGTGGCAGACAAAGAGCTGCTCAGAGCTTCTAAAGCTCTGGGTGCGGCCCACGTATATGTGCAGCGCTCTTACGGGACACAGCAACGCCAAGGCTGGGTCTGCCTCCTCCGAGGGCAGTGATTGCAGGTTCACCACCTGATCACGGAAGGGCGTGGTGGGAACCTTGGGCACGTATCCAGGCCGGGGTCTCAGGACAACGTGAGAGTAGTTTGGTCCGATTACAAGGCACTCTTCGCTCACCGAAAATGCTTGGAGGTCCCCGACCCTCTTGATGGAAGTGAGCGCGGTCATGAGCGCTGTCTTAGCAAACAGGAACTTCAGCTCAACTGAGTCCAGCGGCTCAAAGGGACCCATCTGAAGTCCAGCCAGGATGATAGAGAGATCCCAGGAGGGCACCAGGGGTGGCCTAGGAGGATTTAACCTTCTGGCACCCCTCAGGAACCTGACGATGAGATCGTGCTTTCCCAGGGACCAGCCGTCCACTGCAACGTGATGTGCTGCGATAGCAGCCACATACGCTTTCAAGGTGGAGGGTGACAGCCTATGCTCCAACGTGTTCATAGACAACCCCGCCAGTTGATGTACGAGACAGCCGCAGTGTTGTCCGTGCGGACCAACACGTGCTAGCCAAACAGCAGTCGCCGGACTGCTGCAAGGCTAGTAGCACTGCCAACAACTCAAGGCAGTTGATGTGCCAAAGCAGTCGAGGCCCTGTCCAGAACCCCGAGACTGCCTGCCCGTTGCATGTAGAGCACCAGCCTGCACTGGAGGCATCCATCATGACAACGACATGCCGAGACACTTATTCTAAGGGTACTTCGACCCGTAGAAGGACAAGGTCCGTCCAGGGGCTGAATGAGTGACAACACGTTGGCGTGACGGTCACGCGAACTGTACCGCGGCAACATGCCCATCTTGGGACTTGGGAGTGTAAACTGTGCTGAAGTGGTCCAGCTCCAGCAATCCGAGCGGCGCGGCTGCGGATGCCGTATGCCCCAGGAGCCTCTGAAAGTGTTTCAGTGGTACCACCATCCTGCCTCTGAAGGAACTCAGGCATGTCAGCATAGACTTGGCCCGTTCGTTGGTGAGACGCGCCACCACACTCCCCGAGTCTAACTCCATACTGAGAAAAGCGTTTCTCTGCACGGGGGAGAGCTTGCTCTTTTCCCAGTTGACCCGAAGCCCCAACTGGCTGAGGTGCCAGAGCACCAGGTCCCTGTGATCGCACAACTGTTCTCACGCGTGGGCCATGCTCAAGACAGTTGAGGATCCTGATGCCCACTTCCCATAACGGGGCAAGGGCACCTTCCGTGACTTACGTAAAGACACGAGGAGAAAGGGAGAGCCCGAAGGGGAGGACCCTGTACTGCCATGCCCAACCCTCGAACGCAACCCGTAGAAATGGCCTGTGTCGAGGGCGAATCGAGACATGAAAGTAAGAGTCCTTCAGGTCAACCGCTGCAAACCAATCCTGGGGTTGGATGCATCTGATGATACGCTTCTGCATCAACATCTTGAATGGGAGCTTGAGAAGGGCCCGATTCGAGATTCGCAGATCCAGGATTGGCCGAAGGCCACCGCCTTTCTTAGGTACGATGAAGTAAGGGCTGTAAAACCCCTGCCTCATCTCGGCTGGAGGGACCGGCTCGACATACTCGCAGTGGTGCAGCAGAGGGGAACAGAGCTGGATGGTACAGAAGGTGTCGCGTTCTGACACATCCTCGCCGAACACCCCAGGTCCCCTGGGGGACTGGCCAGAGATGTGTGGAGAGGCATCGCGTCTCCCAACCGCAATCTCTTGGCTGCTGGCAAGAGAAGGCATCGCAGGCGAGAATGAGGAGGCAGTGCATTGCACACTGTCAGCCCGCGAGCCTGAGAACCCGGAGGAAAGGGAAATTGCTCTTTCATTGACAATGTGGTTACCCTTGAGCCAGCGGCGGAACAGAATGAAATTATTCTCCCCCTGCCCTCCTTCGGGGGAAGGAGCAGCGCTGTCCTCGCCATCTCTTGAGATCGAGCAGCTTCCCACATCTGCGGGTTGCCCGTGTCAGGGCCGCTTTATCGCCTCCCTGGACGATATCGGGGCCAGCTGGAATACGGGCGCCACGCTCCCGCGAGAGGCTCAAGGCGCCGGCCTAGGTGACGATTCAGCACAGGCGGAGCAGCTCTGGAGGACACAGGAGGGCACCCACAGCGACGAGCAGACTGGGGCTTTCCTTGCGGCGGAGCGGTGGCAGATGGTGCATCATGCCGGGGCAAGATGTGTTGGATGGCCTCGGTCTGCTTCTGTACTGCCGAGAACTGCTGGGCACAGTCCTCGATAGTGTCGCTGAACAGTCTAGCCTGGGAGATGAGAGAGTCGAGAAAGCGCACTTTGTAGACATTGCTCCTCTCAGCAAGGCTGAGCCATAGATGGCGCTCTTGGGCCACAAGTGTGGACATCGCCTTCCCGAGGGACTGCGCTGTGACTTCCATTGCCTGTAGGACGAGGTCAGTCGCCGAGCGCAGTTCCTGCTTCAACCTCGGGTTAGTACTACCCTCGTGCATTTTAATGCCTTGGCTTGGTGTGCAAAATTCACTATTCATTGGCATTTTCTCTTAAAGTCAGAGATGATTGGGGCTCCCAATTGAATCCCCTAATGTCGTCACGACATGACTCGTAGTGACTGACAGATAGGGAACTGCAGTTGTTAAGCCCCTTCTGAAAAAGCACAATCTTGATAACACTATATTGAGCAACTATAGACCAATATCAAATCTTCCTTTCATAGGTAAGATTATTGATAGTTTTCTAATCAGCTGAACAACTACTTAAGCTCAAATGGATACCTGGACAATTTTCAGTCTGGATTCTGAGCGCATCAAAGCACAGAAACAGCACTCTTTAAGATAATAAATGATATTTGCTTTGATTCTGATTCTGGCAAAATATCAGTGCTGGTACTACTAGATCTTAGTGCTGCGTTTGACACTGTCGATCATAACATACTTATAGAGAGACTGGAAAACTGGGTTGGGCATTCTGGGATGGTACTCAAATGGTTCAGTTCATACTTAGAAGGGAGAGGTTATTATGTGAGTATAGGAGAGCATAAGCATAAGTCTAAGTGGACGAATAGGATCAATTCCTGATTTAGTGCACGTTTCTGGTCCTTTTGAGTCGACGCTATGGCTGAACTGGAGGAATTAAAGAGATAGAGATGCAAAGGCGGTTTGATAAGCAGACAGGCATATTAGAGCAAGCCAGAGCCGAACAGAGAGAGGCACTTTCCCTTGCTAAAACTGTTATTGAACAGCAGGCTGCCGCTCAGAGAGCACTATCTACTGTTTACATCCCGAGCTTCCACAGTTTAGCGGATGTCGTTCCAAGCCTGCTGAGTTGAGTATAGAAGAATGCATAAGTTCAATGAAGTCCGCCTTTAAGGTGATGAAAATTCCCAAGGAAGACAGAATTGAGTTTGTTAAACAGTATTTAAAAGATGAGGCTAAGATGACAGTAAAATTCATGCTCAATGGAAAGGAGAAGTCAGTGGATGAGATTTTCGATGCTTTGGACCAGACTTATGGGGTCAAGCTTCCCATTGGCAGCATACTGAAAGAGTTTTATGACCACAAACAAATGCCTGGAGAAACCATCCGTTCTTATGCTTATGACTTGCAGGAGAAGCTGAGTATCACCCAGAGCCGAGAGCCATCTAGAGCAGTGGTTTTCAAACTTTTTTCAGAGCGACTCTATTTTTTTCTTTTTAAATTGTCGCAACCCATATATATATATATATATATATATATATATATATATATATATATAGAAAGAAAAAAAGAAATAAAAGGAAGGAAGGAAAGACAACTGCATTACAGACCGGTCTCGAGTCCCACCGTAGAGCTCCGGAAGGTGCTTATGAAATTAGTGAGGGTGCTTTCTTTCATGCACATCTATTCTAACATATCATATTTTGTCCAGTCCATAGTTATGATTATCACAATGTCATTGCAATTTCGAGAGAATATGCGGATGTCACTTCCGAACGTTTGTTGCAAGTACAACACATTGGTCCTCTTAGCAGCATGAAAAACTAAAATTTTATTCAAGTTCTGAATGGAGAATAGGCTATATACAGCAAAGAAAGCGTGCAAAGTGCACAATTAATCTCTTATTTACATTATTTACTTATTTACACCTACACTTTGTTCATTATAATCAGATGATTCACGTCGTGAGCTTCCAGAACTCTGGGATGAACACTTGAAAACCCCTGATCTAGAGTTCCTGATTCTGATGGCGTATTGAAGGAACAGCTTGTGTTAGGCCTCAAAGATGATTCACTACGGCGTGAAAAGAAGAGGAGAGTTCAAGCTGAGAAGGACCTGACATTCATCCAGCTTATTCAGGAAGCTATTACTTGGTCGGAAGAAGAGGAGGTGCAAGTTCCAAGCAATCTGAGAACCAGTACTCACAGTACTCACGTGGTGTCGTTCATGCTACCACTGAGACAGAGAGCTCTTTAGCCCCTCTCACCCTGGAGTCGATTCACGAAGCTATTCAACAGATCGCTGCCCGACGAGAATAACTGTTTCAGATAGTAAAAAGCAATCACTATTCCTCCATTTAGTGAATGTGTTTTGGAAGGACGCTGTAGAATACCACCAAAAGTGAGTTGTCAAATATTGGTGGAGGCCTCGTCAAATGTCAGCTTGCCTAAGGGTGTTCTGATCGCTAATGTGCTCGCCAAGACAGCCGATGGTAAAGTCCCAGTCAGAGTGTTGAATTCTAGTGAAAAGCCCGTAAAACTCCCACCACGTTGTAGGATCGCTGCACAGTCCAAGCCACAGGAAGTTGTACCAAAAGCTTGTCGGGTTTGAGGAGAAGGAGGGTACTTTGCATGTTAAGGCTGTACAGCAACGTCAAGTGAAAGTGGAGGTAAGCACCACAGAGCAGTTGCCAGTTCCAGTGTACCAACATCAGATGTTCAACTACACTGATATTCTATGGTAAAACAAGCTCCTTCACTACTGATTATATATTTTTTTTCTTCTTGAATCCATGGAAAGAAGTAGAAATGCTTAAATAACACACATAAATATCAGGTATGATTTACTTGTTTCACTTGTTGAACGGAATCTGTTGCAGGAATTACTCAAAGTCTGTTCACATCTCTGTGGTTAGATCAGTGTGCACAATAATGTGTCTTTGACCTTCATTATGTATGTTTTGATTATACAGTGTTGTAAATAAAATACAAATAATTTAAAAAACCCATTTTTTTCAATCTCCTCACATTCTCTCTTACCTTCCTCAAAGTCACAGTCACACTGATGGGCCATTAGGGGAGGGCCCTTTGTCTCTTTGTTGAGAAGGACTTAATATGCAAGGCCATTGCCACTCCCTCGCATATAGGCTTTCGATCACAAAACATGTCTTTAAAAATTTAAATCAATATATTGTTTTCAGTGAATGAGCAAGCAGAATGATTTTCACATAATTTTGACTACTATTTAGTTTATTTATTGTGTTTATTTTAAACACAAACTATTTAGTGTTTTTATTTTTTATTTTATTTTTATTTTACCTTTATTTAACCAGGAAGTCTCATTGAGATTTAAAATCTCTTTTACAAGAGAGACCTAGCCAAGGTAGCAGCCATACAGTAAGACAATATTAAAATACAACAAGTACACATTGCAACAATATTTAAACATATCCTCTCAACAAAAACAATCACAAGCTTCCAATACCATACAATACATAATGTGGGTTTTATGGCCTTATTTCAGCTACATGCCCCCAACTTACTAACCACGCATAATATTTTTTTTTTCTAAAAAATGCAAACATGTACATCCATCTTGGTCACATATTATTGTACAACCTGATCTCACAGAATTCCGTGTAATGTTCACGGACTTAATTAACCCCGAATCTGTGGTGGCATCACGGAATCGCCGAAAATTCCGTGATGGGCTCACAGAAGGCATCAGCCGTGGTCCACGCACGGATTCACTGGTTCAACACCAGCGCTGCATCGGACCACGTAAAAAGAGTGACTCCCATGCAGTTATACTTTCACTGGAGTACCTGACCCCACCCCTACCCTAAACCTACCCAGTTCTGAACAATAATGATGACGATAAATTTCCCAGTATCGCGTCGGCATATTGATGCTAAGGGTTTCCGTGCGTGGAGCACGGCTGATGCCTGTCACTGACTTACATTGGTATCACTTCTGTGAGCCCATCACAGATTTTTTTCTGTGAGCCCATCACGGAATTTTCGGCGATTCCGTGATGCCACCACAGATTCGGAGGTTAATTAAGTCCGTGAACATTACACGGAATTCTGTGAGATCATGTTGTATTGTAGCACAGTTTGTGCTGAATACCAAAAAATTACATGTTGGTCAATAGTATGTTTTAAGTAGCTGAAATAAGCACAAATATCAGGGCATGTCAGAACATCTCAAGGGCCCCAAAATTACTTCAGACCCCAGAGGATTAAAAATAAAAAATACAAAATAAAAAACGAAAAAATAACATGTACATAAGTATTCCCATCCTTTGCCATGACACTCAAAATTGAGCTCAGGTGCATCCTGTTTCCACTGATCATTCTTGAGATGCTTCTACAACTTGATTGGAGTCCACCTGTGGGAAATTCAGTTGATTGGACAATATTTGGAAAGGCACACACCTGTCTATATAAGGTCCCACAGTTAACAATGCATGTCAGAGCACAAACCAAGCCAATTGTCCAAGGCATTTTCTGTAGACCTTTGAGACAGCATTGTATCAAGGCACAGATCTGGGAAAGGGTTGAAGGTTCACAGAAGCATGTAGTCTCTGTTACTCTTAATGGAAGAAGTTTGAAACAACCAGGACTCTTCCTAGAGCTGGTCTCCTGGCCAAACTGAGCAATTGATGGAGAAGGGCCTTGTCTAGACTGTTGACCAAGAACCTGATAGTCACTCTAGTTGAGCTGCATGATCATATGCAGATGGGAGAAACCTACAGAAGGACAAACATCACTGCAACACTCCACCGATCTGGGCTTTATGGCGGTGTGGCCAAATTCAATCCTCTCCTCAGTGAAGACACATGAAGATACACTTGGAATTTGAAAAAAAAAAAACAGCTAAAGGACCCTCAGAGTCTGAGAAACAAGATTATCTGGTCTGATGAACCTCAATTCTAAGCATCATGTTTGAAGGAAACCAGCTCTGCTCATCACCTGCAGAGTACCATCCCAAAAGTAAATTGTGCTGATAGCAGCCTCATGCTGTGGAGCTGTTTTTCAGCGGCAGGGACTGAGGGACTCGTCAGAGTAGAAGAAAAGCTCAATGCACCAAAATATTTAGATAGCCTTTATGAAAACCTAGTCCAGAGCATTCAGAACCTCAGACTGGATAGAAGGTTCACCTTCCAACAGGACAATGACCCTAAGCACACCGCAAAAGTGTATTATAGACAACTCTGTGAATGTTCCTGAGTGGCCCAGCCACAGCCTGGGATTGAACCCAATCAAATATTTCTGGAGAAACCTGAAAATGTGCGTCTGCCCCCATCCAACCTGACAGAGCTTGAGAAGCGAAGAGGCAAGTAGAAGAATGGCAGATAATTGCCAAATGATGATGATCCAAGCTTGTTGCATCATACCCAAAAAGATGTGAGGCTGTAATTGGTGCCAAAGGTGCTTCAACAAAGTATTGAGCAAAGGCGTACTTGTGTACATGTGAGATTTTTTTTTTTTTTTTTTTTTATAAATTTGCAAAGATTTCAAACAAACTTCTTTTACGTCATTATGGGGTATTTGTAGAATTTTGAGGAAAATAATGAATTAAATCCATTTTGGCATAAGGCTGTAACAACAAAATGTGGAAAAAGTGAAGCGTTGTGAATAATTTCTGGACACTGTACATCATCCCTTATTTGAGTTTTCAAAACATGCTGTATTAACATGTGAGTGTTTCACAATAATACCAACAAACAGAATGAACAAAAACTTTTTTCCTTTTTTTTTTTTTTTTTTTTTTTGCGTTTCTTCTTTCCAATGTCAACATAATATGAAACTTGTGTATATAGACACACAAAGGAATACCATAGGGATTCCGGGTAGACTACCGGTTACCCACATAGACGCTGGGGCTTATTCTACCCCATGTAGCAATCTATGTACTAACTATGAAATCTTTTCAAGTATCCAGGCTGTTTAACAATTCTTCCTCTGGATATAACAACATTTTTAGGTTGCTCTGGAACATCCTGCTGTTCGGCTTGTGTTCGTTCTTGATCCACACTCCTCTTTCCCTCGAACACATGTTGGTGTGAAGACAAGTTGAAGAAACGTAGATTACCATTTTCTGTGTGAATTATGTAAGATCTCAGAGTAGTGTGTTTATGAACAACTGTAGCAGTCTTGTTCCAGCCTTTCTCACTATCTGTTTTGACTGCAACAGGATCTCCAGGTTTGAGTTTGGGGAAATAGTCGACAACCATGGCGTCTATCATACCACTACAAGAGCCACTTTTCCACTATCGGGCCGAATGGTTCTAAGAACTGTCAGGTACGGTTCCAGTTGTCTTTCCACGTGAGCCTGATACGGCGCAGCACAATTACAAACCGTTCTCAGCCCGGAATTCTCGGCACGGTTAGAAAACCGTGCTGAGAGTGTGTGTGCGTGACGTCGACACTCTGTTGCCTGGCTACCAGTTTCAGCTGGCTAAGCGGAAGCGCGCTAAACAGCCAAGTAAACAGCTAATTTACACTACGTTCAATATAAAAAAAGAAAAACAAAATGTCTGAGACAGTTTGGTTTGTGGAGGAAACATTTGCGCTTCTTGATATTTGGACAGAGAGAAAAATTCAGCAACAGCTGGAGGGTACAAAGAGGAATGAAAAAGTTTTTAAAATCACAGCGCAGTCTCTAGCAGAGATCGGCATTAAAAAAATTCCAAACAGTGCCGGGAAAAAATAAAAAAAACTTAAACATGCGTATCGCGTCCAAAATGACAATAATAGCAGAAGCGGGGCTGCCAAAAAAACTGACCGATATTACAATGCTTTGGACAGAGTTTTAGGATGCGGCCCAACTATGCAAAATGACGGTGTGCTTGATTCCTCTCTGTCAGCTTCACAGCTGTTGGAATCAATCGTGGAGGGTAAGTAGCCTAAGTAGCAATTCATGCTTGCGCATTTAAATGTGACAAAAAAATACATACAGTATGTTTCATGCACCATTGAAGGCATTTGAAAGGAGATGTTTATTTATGTAAACAACTATTTACCTGTTTCAAACGCCTTCAAACTGATGTTTACGAGTTTCACATTCACGAGCTTGCGTTTACATTCACAGACACTTTTGATCAGGAAATTCCATCCTCTTCAAGAGAGTTTAATTCTCCATCACCACTGCATGCCCCAACACCACCCCGTCTGTGCTTAATTCTGTTACACCACAAGAACCAACTGCATATGAGGTTCCCCCCCTCACCTCATCCTCTGATCCTCAGACTTCAGTCAACAATCCTGCATACAGCATTCTTGGTGAGAAACTTGGTGAACACTTTAATGTTCAGACATATTATGAGAGACAACCAAAGAAAAAAAAAAAGAAAAAATTGAAGTTAATGTTAACAGAAATTAAACATTAGTAATAGTTTAGAAATGTGGTTGCTGGATTTTATACACATACCTGTCACGAATCCGGTCCATGAACTTCCGTTCACTCACCACCAGAGGTCACTCGCTCACCACATTGACTCTCACAGCACACATCACACTTGACTCCATTTCCCATCATCCACTGAACTGATGACGCATACACAGCTTATTACACTGATTGCACATACACAGCTGAAGGCACTGATCACACAGCTATCACCAATCACACACCCTACTTAAGCCATGGACTTTCTCTCCCTCACTGCCGAGTATTGTATGCACCTATCGCTGCCCTAACTTTAGCTACTCTACAGAGCCTTTGATAATTTTCCTAGTCTTGCCTTGCCTTGCCTTGCCTTGCCTGTTTTTCCTGTGATTTTATTCTAGCCCGTGTTCCCTGGATTAACCCTTGCCCTGCCGTTTGGATACTGTTTGCCCCAGCCCAGACCATTGCTTTGTTTGCTGATTACCTCAACCACCACCAGTGTGCAGCATCCACTTGGATGATGCGACGGCAGCCACAGGACAACGGCGCCAGTGCGCTCACCACATACCAGCTACAGGTGGAGAGGAGAGAGTGTCGTAGAGCCAATCAAGTGGATGGGGATTATTGGGAAGCCATGATTGACAAGGGCCAGTGGAGGGAATTTGGCCAGGACACCGGGGTTACACCCCTACTCTTTACGATGAGTGTCATGGGATTTTTAATGACCACAGAGAGTCAGGACCTCGGTTTAATGTCTCATCCGAAAGACGGATTGAGTGCCGTCAGGCAGAGGCAGAAGCTGAAGCAGCAAAGTTAAGGGTGGAAGAAAATTTTAATAATCAGTTTTTAAAGTTGTTTGGACAATTCGTTCAGATTCTGGGGCAGAATCATTCTGTAACCCCTGCTGACCCACTAGATGTAGACTAAATGTACATTTGTTCCTACTTAACAGTGATGTTCACAAATGTAAAGAGATTACATACAGGAAGACAATTTTCTTATTGCCTTTATTTATTCTTTTAATGGAAAGTATGCAATGTAAAGAGATTACATACAGGAAGACAATTTTCTTATTGCCTTTATTTATTTAATGGAAAGTGTACAACATTGTGAAGAACAATACATTTTTTGTTTGTTTCTTCAATAGTGTGATGTTTTGTATTTTCATATCTTTCATATTGTTTCAGTGTGTTTGTATTATATTTTATTTTTCATTCATCTCTTTTTGTTTTTCATACATTGTGACTAAAGTGTCTCAATAGACCAGCACGCACAACATCTGCTTCAGGGATAAACCTCTCCCGCTCTGGAAGAGGTGTGGAAGGCTGTTGATATTTGGCCACATCAGAGGCATTCATCCATTCTGGTCTACACATTTCATTGTGTTGCTCACACAGATTATGCAGAATACAACATGCTACAACCATCTCTCTGGCCAAATCCAAATCGCAGTCATTACGTTTCAAAAGGCAACGCCACCTTCCTTTGATTCTGCCAAATGCAGTTTCAACCATCACTCTGGCTCGACTGATCCTAGCATTGAACCATCTCTTGTTGTTCTGTCAGTCTTTCTGTGTCTGTAAAAGGTTTCACTAGCCATGGCTGAGCAGGATGAACAGCATCACCAATAATGTAATAGCCTAGATTCTCCCCTCCAATACATCTTGTGTTTGCAGGAAAAAATGTCTGTGTGTTCAAGAGGTCCCACAGTTTGGACAGTCGAAGTACATGGGCATCATGTAGGCTTCCCGGTCGGCCAACACAAATATTCCAAAACTGCCCCTTTCCATCCACAACAGCCTGTATGATAATTAGGGGTGTAACGATACACCAATGCCACGGTTCGGTTCATATCACGGTTTTGGAGCCACGGTTCGGTTCGGTTCGGTTCTGTTTGCTGTGGGGGCAGGGTTCATGGCAGGGCACCAGCAATAATAACACTAGATTCACTTTAACTTAATAAAAACAACAACAACAATAATTTAACTTATTAACTTTATCTTTATTAACTTAACTTTATACATTGGCTTCACGTTTTCTTTAGAGCAGTTAGCACACCTGAGTTAACTAAAATTAAATAAATGCCTCCGCTGACTAGTCAGAAATAAACTGCACACCTGAGTCAACTATAATTAAATAAATGCCTCCACTAGTCAGAAATAAACTGGTCTAATAAAATAAAATGTATAATACATCTAAAATGTTAAATTAAAGTTTTTCTTCAAAAATACCATCATGTCCACATTCTCAGGTGAGAGGCTTGCTCTCTGTGCTGTAACAATGTCCCCTGCTGTAGAGAACACCCGCTCACTGGGGACTGATGTTGCAGGGACTCCAAGGAAGCATTTAGCCAACCTAGCTAAATGGGGAAACTGGCTCTCTTTGTCCTTCCTTCTGAAGACGATGCTGCGTGTGGTCTCTTCAAGAAACGGCAGAGATTTAAAACGTGGGCAGTACTCATATGAAGAAACTGCATAAGTGTTGAGTCAGAGTCTGGGTATCTGTTGGTGAAGTCGGACACAATGGCAGATTTGACATCTTTCACAACTGCTGTATCTGTGCAACTCACGTTCATAGATTCCAGGATGGTGTGTTTCAGTGGCATTATCATTGAAACGGTTGGCAGCTGTTCAGTGCTCAACAGAGCTGTTACCGTTTTCAGTGGTTTGAGAACCTGAACAATGTTCTCAGCTACTTTTACATCTTCATCAGACAGAGTAACAATGTCCTTAATGTTCCTCTTAATATTCTTGTCTGTAAGTGCTGAGAAAACAGCAACCTGCTGTTCAAGGTAGCGCTCAAGCATGTCATAGCTTGAGTTCCACCTGGTGGGGACATCCTGGATCAGCTTGTGTGTAGGCAGTTGGAGCATCTCTTGTTTGTCCTTGAGCACTGCTGCAGCAGTAGTGCTTCGATGGAAAAAAGTGACAACTTTTCTCACTCTGCCTAAAAGCCGTGACATCTGGTTAACGCCCATCCCCCGTTGTGAAGCCAGGTTAACAGTGTGTGCAAAACATCGAATGTTTGGTGAAAATCCGCTGCTTTAACTGCATTCACTATATTTTTGGCGTTGTCTGTTGTGACGGGAACAGTCGCGTTTTCTCTGTCAATTTTCCACTCAGCTACAGCTCCCTGTAGTATTTCCGACAGATGATCACTTGTATGGCTTTCATAGACCACGCGTGTCTGGAGAACAGGATTTGCAATTACCCAGTTGTCGGTAATATAGTGCGCTGTGATCGTGATGAAGGACTGAGTTGCACGGGAGGTCCACCCATCTGTAGTTAAAGCAATGAATTTTGCATTGCTCAGGTCCTCCACCAGTTTGGCTCTCACTTTGTTGTAAAGTTGAGGCAAAACATTCTGACTAAAATGCGGTCGGTTCGGTAGTTGATATCTGGGCTCTAACACACGTAGCAAATGCGTGAATCCGTCGTTCTCAACAACTGAAAATGGGCGCATATTCAGCACCATGAAAACACCAATCGCCTTGGTAATTGCTTGAGCACGGTCTGAGTCGGCCTGTAGCTTAATTCTAAAGGCAGTAGGAAGAGTTTCCTGTTTTTGAGGTCTCTTACGTGTGCTGCTGATATCAATGTCGGGATGATGTCTCCGGAGATGCGCTTGCATGTTAGAAGTGTTTCCGTCGTATGAGCAACTTTGTGAAACACTTACGACAGACGACGCCGCGTTTTGTCTATGACACGATTTCCATTGTTGTAGTCCACTGGAAAACCAAAATTTGCCCACACAGGAGACGTAAATGTGACCGGTGGGTCTTCAATCTCAATATGCCGCGGAGTTGCCATCCTGAAGTGCGTAGCGTATGTAAACTCCCGTGCGTGATCGATCACCCAAATCACGTGGTGACATGCACTTTATTTAGTAAATAATATTAAAATAATATTTATTAAAACTACAGCTCTTATTAGTTGTTAAAAGTGTACTCAATTACTATTTAATCAAATGTCAAGGAAGAAAAAAATAGTTTTGTGACAAAATGAAGTGAAAGTTGGGCCGGGGCAGCAGGGGGGCGGCGCGCGTTCGGTTCGACATGCGAGTATCGCGGTTCGAACCGTGGCTGTGGTATCGCGGTTTTTCGGTTCGGTTTGAATATCGTTACACCCCTAATGATAATAGAGTGCCAACCCTTGTGATTCACATAATCATTATGGTGTTCCCTTGGGGCGATTATTGGTATATGCGAACCATCAATTGCACCCACACACTGTGGCACCCCCCATCGTCTTTCAAAATATGCTGCCATCTCTGCAAGGTTCTCTGCAGATGGGAGAGGGATGAGTTCAGCCAGCAAGATGTCTGCAGCTGCTACGCAGAACTCCTTTGTGCAATGCCATACAGTTGTTTTACCAACTCCAAAAAGATGTGAAATTGTCCTGTATTTTGAATTTGTTGACAATTTCCAGAGGGCGATGGCTACTCTTTTATGGTGAGGGACAGAAGGAAGGCAGTGTCTTATTTTTCCATAGCAGGGCGTAATCTTTCGTAAAGGTATTCAAATATGTTCTTAGACATGCGAAGGTTGTCAATCCATTGCCGATCTGAAAACCGTGTAACACATTTTTTCCCACCAGTCATTTCCCCAGCAGTGGGACCATACTGTGGGTGAGCATCTTGTGTTTTGCAACATGCGAAACACCTGGGTAAAAACATCAATGTGCATACATTAACCACTGCTAATGATATTTAAATCAGTATTATGCAGTCAGCATTATGCAGTACGTTATTTTTTAGTAATCTTGTACTCAAATCTACCTTCAATTTTTATTAGCAATGTATTCCATAGGAAGTGTAGTACCTGATTTTAGTACAATTTTACAATAAGGTTTGTTTTGTTCAAAATAATAATTGCACTAAGAATCTTGAAGTACAATAACAATAATTTAATTAAGGGAATTTAGTAACAATATGTGGTGTTTCTTTTTTTAGGCTATAATTGTAATTTTGTTACTTAACGTCAACAAAGTAATATATTTAATAAAATTCATTAACAGCAACCAAGCTAAGTAACAGCTCGTTGTTTGGTCATGTTGACTAGAGCAGCTAATTCCTTACAAAAATAAACCATGGTTTTACTACAAAAAGAAAAGAAAAAAAAGAAAAAACTTGCAATGATAACCACAAATTAACCATGGTTTTGCTACAAAAACTATGGTATTTGTGTGGTTATACAAATGGTAATCAATACTCCCAAAACCATAGTTTTACTATAATAAAACCATGGTTAATTCTCGTAACAAACAAAACTTTATTGTATTATTCTTATTGTAGGCCTAATAATAGTCTTTTGCTGCCATCTACAGGCGTTGGTTTTACTTTCACAAACGTTAAGCATAAGTAACAGCGCTTAAGTATGAATGAATTCAAATTTATATTTTGGGTTATTAGTAAATTTTTCTACAATTTAAATACATTTTTAATAGTTTTTATCAACAATGTGCATTATATAGGCTAAACTAATTAAAACACATCATAGTACAGCATAATATAATACTACAGATACTTAGCCTAATATAATATAATTCAATTATAATAGCTCATGCATTAATACTGTTACATCCCTAGGATGTATGTGTTATGTTTTCTCTGTGTGTTCTGTCTCTCTTTCTCTCTCTCTCTCTCTCTCTCTCTCTCACTCACTCACTCACTCACTCACTTTCACTCTCGCTTGGAGCTGTAAATTGCTCACAGGTGGTGCTCATCAGAGAGAGAATGCTGCAGACGGTGTTGTTACAAAAGAGCAGAGTGAACGTTGTTTGGAGAGGCTCACTTCTCCCCTGCTCTAGACTTGTGTTGGATGATTTCTTCTTTAAAAGATCTGTTGATTGTTGTGAGTAGTTAAAACCATCGCCTGTTACGTGTGAACTTCTGAGAGAGGTTGTTTTAGTGTTGATCAGCAGTGTGTTTTAAAACAAGCAGTGTGCAAGTAAATTACTTACTCTGTTAAGGTATTAAAAAAAGGTATTGTAATTTATTTTCTTTGTTTTCTTGATTTATGGTTAAAACTGGAAGCTGTAGGGGGAGGGTGCCATTTTTGTTTTTGTACTTCCGTTTATCCCTGTTTTCGGTTAGTGAGGGAGTGGAGGAAAGCTTTTGTTGTTTATTTCTTTTCTTTTACCTGAGTAGGTTATTTAGTACTCCTCCTATAAGTTAGCTGCTGTTTTGTTTGTTGTTTTGGCCAGGCCCTCTCCTGAAGACTGCAATTGCTTCCCGTTATTCTTACTTTCCTAAATAAATTGTTTAAGTCTGACAAGCTAGTGGTAGTTGCATTTCTGGGGCAGAGGACTGAGGTGACTCCTCCTCGTTTTATTCACTTCCTTTTTTTAATATTAGTTAACCGGTTACTCCCATTCCTTCCTCCTGAGAGGGGAAAGGGAATGTAACAATACTGTCAATAAATGTGGTATTTTTAGAAAGGAATTTTACCTTCTATGTCTGTCTCCGGTGGTATGCATATTCTCTCAGCATTTGTTGGTATACCCGTCATCGTCGCCTTCTGTTTATATTATTATTCGCATTAAGAGTTGTGTCCCTTTTTCTGTTATTTAACAAAGTAAATAACAGATAAAAAAGGAGTCCCAAAAACAGAAATATATGATCATCGTCCATATCATTGTGTTTACATTACACTTGCGAGTTACCAAGGCAACGACTGATGAATTTGTATTACATTCCAAAGAGCTCCGTTATCAGCACCACAGTGGAAAATGAAACTGTGACCATCATGAAGTTTTTCCTTGACCTCAGCTGTTTGGAATGACGATCCTGTCACTATAAATTAGAAGATCATGACACGCAGACAACATATCTTTGACAGCATAGTAGGGCTTGACATACACAGTTGTGAAGAATACTTTGTGTTTCACGAGTTTCATTACTACTTGCAATTCTGGATCAGCCTTTGTACTTTCTACGACCTCACTCAGTCATGAGCACGACATTGGCCTGGCTGCTCTGGTGGACTCCTCCAGGGCTGTAATGTCATGTGTAAGCTCCACTGAATCCAGTTGTGGTGTTGAAGATGGGTGCCTGGAAAGAGTATCAGCAACAACTAACAGTTTTCCTGGTACATACTCAGTCTTAGCGTTGAATCTCATGAGTCAAATCAAGAGCCGCTGACATCTCAGAGGAACCATGTCAATTTCTTTGCTCTTGATCAGCGGAATCAATGGCTTGTGATCTGTATGAATTACAAAACTGTCCAGACCATACAGGTATTTATAAAACTTTTCACATGCCGACACCACACTGAGACATTCCTTTTTGATTTGTGCGTATCTTGTTTCAGTGTCGGTCAAGGTACTTGAACAATAAACTGTGGGTCTTAAGAATCCGTCATGCTGCTGAAAGAAAATTCCTCCTAATCCATGGCTACTAGCATCTGCACTTACAATGGTTGGTTTGATCATGTCAAAGAAGGAGAAAACTGGAACTTCGGACAAGAGCTGCTTGATTTTTGTGAGCGCTTGTTCCTGTGAATGATTCCAAGTCCAAGCCATACCAGCTTTCAGAAGATCATTAAGTGGACGGGTTATCTCAGCCAATCAGGTAAGTATCGTCCTAGATAGTGAACCATTCCCAAGATCCTCTTCACTTCTGTCATATTCTGTGGAGGTTGAACATTAATTATAGCCTCAATCTTTTTCTTATCTGGTCTGACCCCATGAGAATCAATTACATGACCCAGAAACTGTAACTGTGTTTGTCTCAACAGACATTTGTCCTCACTGAGCTTCAGTCCAGCATCAGAAAGTGTTTTCAAGACTCTCTGGAGACAAAGATCATGGACCTCTTGACCAAAAGGTGTAATGAATGTGGTGAGTTTAGCATTCTCTGCACTCTCTGTCCAGTAGAATTTGCCAAAACCCGCTCTCCACATCCAACAGTAAAAACATTGTGGCACCGGACATCTGAGGTAATATATTGTCAAAAGTTGGTAGAATGTAACGTTCACGCTCAACTACTTGATTTAGGCGGTTTAGGCCAACACTTATCCTTACTTGTCCATTCTTCCTAGGTACAGGCACCATTGGTGCACGCCATTCAGTCAGTTCAGTAATTTCTTCAATCACACCATGCTTCAACTTTCTCTCCAATTCTGCTTTCACCTTGGGAAGTAAAAGGACTGATACTCTTCTAGCTGTTGTAACTGCATACAGGACAGCATCTTCAAATACCGGACCATACTATATATTATCTCATCAATTTTGATGCATTTGAGAAGCAAGATTAGGTACGATGTTAATTCTAACCCAAACCAGGAGAGGTCGCTATAGTTTCCTCCGATTACTGTTATTATCATCACCGTAATTACAGCGTAGTAGGATGAGCACGCTAATTTGAACGATCACGAAAATGAGCAAAAAGAAAAATTGACTACGAATATCGTGTTTTCCAGTCCAAATGGAAAACAGATTATGTTTTTACCGAGTTTAAGGGGGCACTGCTGCCTAGCTCTCATCTCAGACTTAAAAGGTAAATTATATTGTCAGCAAAACCTTTTTGCAAAATGCATGACGGTGCAAGAATCATCAGTAAAGGCATCTTATGCTGTTTCACTTGTGCTTGCAAAAGCGAAAAAGACGTTCTCAGAGGGCGAAATTGTAAAGCAGTGTGCGAATGAGATGGCTAAAGCATTTGGAAATGAGAAAATGGCCAAGAACTTTGAATCTGTATCTTTGTCACGCTGAACAGTAACACGTCGAATTTCTGACAACCAATGTAAAATCCAAGAAAAGCTGAAACATACAATAGAATATCAGTGCACTCTCAGAGGAAAACAGTTTGAAGAGACTCAAGTGAAAGTCATCAGGATTCATCTGTGGTGCAGGTATCTGATTCAATAAAATACAAACAACCAAAAAAAAAAAAAAAGACATTTGTGAGCATGTTAATATCAGGAGCATCTGTGTATATATGTGTATATATATATATATATTAGGGGTGTCAACGTTAACGCATGCGGTTAATATTTTTTTAACGCAGATTAATCGTTTGATAAGGTTTGACCCCAACTTCTTCCCGTCATCGCAGCGCGGAAGTTTATCTATCATTGTGTGATGAGGGTACAGCACCAGTGTTGCCAGGGTAACGATAGCGGCACAAGTGGTTTAGTTTGAAAATACAGTCGCGGGAAAAATTACAGAGCCGTGGCGGGTTGCGGTTTTTTGGGCTACTTTTATAATGTACCGCGGCCGCCCAAAGTGTATATAGACAAATAAAAATTAAAATAGATCCTTTTACTTATGTGTATTATACTTGGAATGTATCCCTGGCAACTTAAGAACGGAGAGGCAGTTGTAACATCACAAACAACGTGAGTTTCAGCCAGAGCATCAGAAATAAACATGACAACAGCCACTATAGATTATATAAGATAATAAACACACGATTACGATAGATATGGTCTGTATGTGATTTTCTTGAGAATGTGTACGTCTGAAATGCTAATTTGTGCAGCGATATAAAAGGCTATAAATAGCATATTTTAACAACAGTAAACGACCAAATTCCACATGTGATTGCAAAAGGAAGTTATTACAAACACTCGATGGTGGTTTGAAGTGAGTTCTGAGAAAAAGTTTACTATTAATCTTATAAATTGTCTTATGAAGCATGATGCTAATATTAGCTCTAATGCAGCTGCAGAACAGGTCCAATTCTTCTTCATAATACATTTTGTCATAATACTTCACGTAAGGTCGCAAGAAATGTTTTGTTGTATTTATTTAGAAATACTTTTGATAATAGTTGGGTAAATGTATACTGGGATTGAAGCGATGTGGCTTGGTAAACGATTTATCGCCAGTTTAAAGGTTGATAATGGCTGAATAAAAACAAAAGAATAATGATAAAAGAATGATAAGGATTATGTCTCATACCTGGCAGAAGTATGAAAGGTTCTGTTTCCTTAAACTAGTTTGTCATGCTTTTTTTTCCCAACACATTTACAGGTAAATCCTAGTATTTTAAATTTGCAATTAATCATGATTAATCACAGTCCATGACTGCTTGACAGCACTAATATATATATATATATATATATATATATATATATATATATATATACAGAGCTGGGTAGATTACTAACAAATTGTAATCCGTTACTGATTCCAAATTACATGACAAAAATTGTAACGTCAGTAACGTAATCCATTACATTACACATTTTAGGTAATATAATCTAGCATATTTAACAATAATTATACTCTAGCAGAGGATGCTAATTGCGTCAATACATAGGTCAGCAACATTCTGATTGGTTCTAAAAACTAGATAAACTTAGACAGTTTCCACATATGGACGTAAACGCTTCAAGCATATCTCCAACTGATTGGGCAGACGTAAGCGATCAGGGATCATACAAGATAGGTGTCTTCCAGACACCTATTCTTGATCAGGATGGTGGGAGCTGGCAGAGACAGTCTTCTAACACAGAGAGAGAGAGAGAGCTACCAGAACACGCACATACACACAGAGCACTTATCAGAACTTCAAGGCTGCTTAGCCCTAGCTAGAATTTTATCAGTATGGTTCGTTCCACACACTCTATGCAGTCGTCATCTTAGAGAGTAGAAGAACAGAATAAAGCAGGATTCTTTAATATCTCTTAAGCACACACGTAAGTCTCAGATACTGTTGCTCACGTAGATGGGAGGTCATCCTGACCTCCTGACATGGCTCTGTCACCTTTAGGGAAGGAATAGATCTCGGCATGTAAAGCATAAGGTTACACATTTCACTCTTGCTGCACTGCTCTAATGAAAGACCAAAAACTTATATCTATAATTATTATTATAGATGGCACCACTAACTTAAGTGAATCATCCAATAATCTAGGAGGTGAAATACTGATCCATAACTTGATTAATAGTCAAACAAAAAATATTAATAAAATAATTAATATCAGAAGGAAGGATATGGTCAGATCGGCATCCACTCCATCCTCTCCTTCAGGTCATTGATTATGATTTCACTTTTTTAACTTTAGTTAGTGTGCAATGTTGCTGTTTGAGCATAAACAACATCTGCAAAGTTACGATTCTCAAAGTTCAATGCAAAGGGAGATGTTGTCTTTTACAGAATTGCTGATTGACCACCCCTTTAAAGTAAATATATTAGGTGAAAGAGGTTCAGATTACAAAGTTTGAGAATATCTGTAAATAAGAAATAACGAGAATTTGTGCATTTTAATGAGTTTGAAAGACAAAAACCTTTCAATAATACATAATAATACATGGTTAAATAACCTACTGAGTGATAATTCAAATAAAAATGAATGTGTTCATCAGTAGTCGATGCCATGTTGAAACACTTCTTAAACCTGAAATGATTTTTGTAAAACCATTGGTCAAATCCTCTGTCGCCACCTGAATAATGACTGATCTCTGTGTGAATGTCCACAAAACCGAAGATTTTCTGAGTGTATATAAGGGATAGACTATTTTAGAAAGGAACATTTAAAAGATAAAAAAAGAGGAATTAAAGAGAATCAATAAATGATGAATAATTTATTGCTATTGTGTGAATATGTAATCATGTAATCAATGAAAAAGTAACTGTAGTCTGATTATGAGTTTTTTAAAATGTAACTTAGTCTAATTACAAGTACTTAATTTTTGGAATCTGATTACGTAATCCAGATTACATGTAATCAGTTACTACCCAGCTCTGTATATATATATATATATATATAGGTTTTGTGGACTCTCTCTTCTCTAGCACTTTAGATACGGTTGTATCTAAAGTGCTAGAGTACCGTGTATATTGTACCGTGGTATAATGAGCACACTCGCGCCCTAAAGAGAGCAGCCCGGAAAATGGAGCGCTGCTGGAGGAAAACAAAACTAGAGGTATTTCGTATAGCTTGGCGGGAAAGTACCCTATCCTACAGAAAAGCATTAAAAACTGCTAGATCTGATTACTTTTCATCTCTTCTAGAAGAAAACAAACATAACCCCCGGTATTTATTCAATACAGTGACTAAATTAACGAAAAATAAAGCATCAACAGGTGTTGGCATTTCCCAAGAGCACAGCAGTAATGACTTTATGAACTACTTTACTTCCAAGATCGATACTATCAGAGATAAAATTGTAACCATGCAGCCGTCAGCTACATCGCATCAGATAGTGCACTATAGATCCCCTGAGGAAGAATTCCACTCATTCTCTACTGTAGGAGAGGGAGAATTGTATAAACTTGTTAAATCATCTAAACCAACAATGTAGTTAGACCCTATTCCTATCTAGTTAATTACAGATCGATCTCAAATCTCCCTTTTCTGTCAAGGATACTAGAAAAGGTAGTATCCTCACAATTATATTCCTTCTTAGAGAAAAATGGTATCTGTGAGGAATTCCAGTCAAGATTTAGGGTGCTTTCACACCTGCCTCATTTAGTTCGGTTGAATCGTACCAGAGTTCGTTTTCCCTCTTGGTGCGGTTCGTTTGGGCAGGTGAGAATGCAGCGGGTGCGCACCAAAAGCGGACCAAACAAGCGTACCGAGACCCAGCTGAAGAGGTGGTCTCGGTCCGTTTCCAAACGAACTCTGGTACGGTTTGTTTAAGGTGTGAATATGAACCGGCCTCGATCCGATCCAATTGCAGAAAGCACGCTCAGAAAACACACAGCTCGCGCATATAGTGCTGTTGTTTGCATTTCAATCGCTTAAATCACTTGTTTTCAAACCGCAATGCTTAAAAACGCGTGCCAATTATGAGTTTTCGTGACCATAGCGCCCACAGCAACGTGACATGAGCGCACTAAATAGGCTAAAGCTTGCCGCAAAGCCCCAGCAAAAGTTACAATGAATGTGTCTGGGGGAAATAGTAAGGAGATATTTGAATTATTTATTAATAAACTAGTGTTTTCTGAGTCAGTGTCACAAAGATGAAGTTAAAAATCCTGACTCGCCGTCTCCTCATTGGACACGCCTTTAGAAAGAAATGCATCTTTACGGATAATGAAAGAGTTTTTGTTTTGGATATGATTTATTTCGTTTTGTAGTAATTCAAAGCTTTCTATAGATATATTCATCATGTCTGTAAGTTACAGTTCATTTTTGACGGGAAGCGCATCCTATTAGTTTTCTTTATTTTAGAAGAGCACGTTTTCTTGATATTGTGAGTGCACAAATAAAAATATACCCTTTACAGTTCCAAACGATGTATTATTATTACCTTTATGAGCAACAATTACGGCGTATATGATGTTCTGAAGCGCGCTTCAGCTTCCACTCTCCGCACAAACGATCGGATATGCGCCTAACGCACATCTATCTAGGTTAAATGTTTAAACTAACATTTTGATATGCTTTGAGTATTTCATATCTATAGATTTTATTTTTGGCAAGTCGTAATTACAACATTGTATGACATTGTCTCATATATGA
This sequence comes from Onychostoma macrolepis, assembly GCF_012432095.1. Classification (NCBI taxonomy): domain Eukaryota; kingdom Metazoa; phylum Chordata; class Actinopteri; order Cypriniformes; family Cyprinidae; genus Onychostoma; species Onychostoma macrolepis. Next base: position 20,510,242 of record NC_081172.1, on the reverse strand, counting down.
TGTTCATAAGTTGCTTCATATTGCGTTTTTATCTCATGACAGCAAATCAGTAAAATAATAAAAATTGCACTACGAAAGATCTCCATGATTAGCCTGTTTTTGCACTTCCTGTTTTTCCCTGCTTGAGAATTTCTGTCCAATGAACGGATGACCTTAGCACACGTGTGGTTTTGTTTACAATTTCTGGTTCATTTGCAAAAAGGGCAGTGTGAAAGCGAACCGCACCAAAAAAAAAAAAAAAAAAATTCTATTTGGTCCGGACCAAAGCAAGTGAACTATCGGACTTTCCTGGTGTGAATACACCCTTAGACCGTATCATAGTGCTCGTATCATAGTGTATCGTATGCTCTCATCAGAGTTACAAATGACCTGCTTCTATCATCTGATCGTGGTTGTATCTCTTTATTAGTTCTACTGGATCTTAGCGCTGCGTTCGACACTATCGAACACAACATTCTTTTGAATAGACTAGAAAACTTTGTTGTCATTAGTGGAAGTGCCTTAGCATGGTTCAAATCATACTTATCTGACCGCCATCAGTTCGTAGCAGTGAATGAAGAGGTATCATATCGATCACAAGTGCAGTATGGAGTACCTCAAGGCTCAGTACTAGGGCCGTTACTTTTCACGCTTTACATGTTACCCTTGGGAGATATTATAAGGAGACATGGTGTTAGCTTTCACTGTTATGCTGATGATACTCAGCTCTATATTTCTTCGCGGCCCGGTGAAACACACCAAATTGAGAAACTAACGGAATGCATAGTTGATATAAAAAACTGGATGACGAGTAATTTCTTACTGCTAAATTCTGAAAAAACAAAGGTGTTAATTATCGGACCTAAAAACCCCACATGTAATAACCTAGAACACTAACACTTGATCAGTTAGGAACCTAGGTGTGCTGTTTGATAGCAATCTTTTATTTGAAAGCCATGTTTCTAGCATCTGTAAAACTGCGTTTTTCCATCTCAAAAACATATCTAAATTGTGTCTGTCACTCTGTCAGTTTAAATCTAGATTAAAGACACATTTCTTTAACCTGGTTTACACGTAACACACTAATACGCTTCTATTTTTCAAATCCGTTAAAGGATTGTTAGGCTGCATTAATTAGATCAACTGGAACCGGGAACACTCCCCATAACACACGATGTACTCGTTAAATCGTAAGAAGAATGATATCTACGTTAATATTTGTCTGTTTTTTTTTCTTATTCTGTTTCTCAGTCCGTATCCGATCAGATGGTGGATCAGCACCAAGAGATGATGTCTACAGCCTTGATCGTCAGCGGAGACCAGGACACCTAGATGAGCCCCAGAGACATATCCCCAGTGAAGACCTCGACTAAAATACAATAAAACGAAAAACTGAAATATCACATTGTCCTAAGTATTCAGACCCTTTGCTGTGACACTCAGGTGCTGTCCATTTCTTCTGAAAGGAGATACTCCTTTCACGACTTTCAGAAATTGGAATTACTGGCACAGCCCTTGATTGGTTTTCCTCCTATTTGACTGGGAGGCAACAATTTGTTATATACCAGAATCACAGATCATCTACCAAATTCATCAGCTCTGGTGTACCTCAGGGTTCTGTTTTGGGCCCTCTCCTCTTCACCATTTATATGCTACCTATTGGACAAATAATTAAGCAATATGGGTTAACTTCCTCTGCTACGCAGATGACATTCAGATTTATTTTAGTACACCTTCCACTTCAGTGTTTCCTCCGCCTTCATTAACAAATTGCATCAAGGATCTCAAGCTTTGGCTAGAGGCAAATTACCTTAGATTTAACTCTGATAAAACTGAGATAATTCTGATTGGCTCTAAAGCTGTTGTATCAAAGCATTCTAGTCAACTGCTGGATCTGGATGGTGATCTGATTATGCCCTCCACTAAAGTTTGCAATCTTGGTGTTCTCATTGATTCTACTCTTTCATTCAACGATCATATTGGTAAAGTGGTTAAGACAGCTTTTTTCCATCTACGTAATATCTCGCGTATTCGATCCTCTCTCAGTCAGCAGGATGTTGAAACTGTTATACATGCCTTTGTTACATCCCAATTAGATTATTGTAATTAACTTTTTTGTGGCATCTCAGCTAATAATATCAAACGACTACAGTATGTTCAAAACTCTGCTGCTCGCTTGATTACTCCCACTAGAAAGAACGATCACATTACCCCTATCCTTTATCATCTTCATTGGCTCCCGGTTTCCTTGCGTATAAACTTCAAGATACTAATTCTCACTTATAAAGCCCACCATAACATTGCTCCTTCTTATTTATCTGATTTACTTCTGCCATATGTTCCTGCCCGTTCATTAAGATCTTCTAGTGAGGGATTGTTAGTCACCCCTAAATTTCGTCTGGTGACAATGGGAGCTAGGGCCTTCAGTGTTGTTGCTCCCAGATTGTGGAATGCTCTTCCCCAAATCATCCCTCAGGCATCCTCCCTTCTCTCCTTTAAAAACCTCTTAAAAAAACATTTTTTTTCTGACTATTACTCTTCAAATCATTGACTGTGAACTGTACCCTGTTATGGATGTTTCTCTTCATTCTTTCTGTTTGTAATCTAATCTTGTAAGTGGTTTCTGTATATTACTCTTAGCTCTTTTTTTGTGTGTGTGTATTGATGTCTATTGTCTCTGTTCCTTAAAGGAACACTCCACTTTTTTTGGAAATAGGCTCGTTCTCCAACTCCCCCAGAGTTAATAAGTTGAGTTTTACCGTTTTGGAATCCATTCAGCTGATCTCTGGATCTGGCGATAGCACTTTTAGCATAGCTTAGCATAGATCATTGAATCCGATTAGACCAGTAGCATCGCATTCAAAAATGACCAAAGAGTTTCGATATTTGTCCTATTAAAAACTTGACTCTTTTGTAGTTATATCGTGTATTAAGACCAGCAGAAAATGAAAAGTTGCGATTTTCTAGGCCGATTTGGCTAGGAACTATACTCTCATTCCGGCGTAATAATCAAGGAACTTTGCTGCCGTACCATGGCGCAGTGATATTACGTAGCGCCTGAAAGTAGTCCCCAGCTATATTATAACTAGGTACCTAGCTGGGGACTACTTTCAGGCGCTGCGTAATATCACTGCACCTGCTGCGGCCATGGTACGGCAGCAAAGTTCCTTGATTATTGCGCCGGAATGAGAGTATAGTTCTTAATCATGTCAGCCTAGAAAATCGCAACTTTTCATTTTCCGCCGGTCTTAATACAGGATATAATGACAGAAGAGTCAAGTTTTAAATAGGACAAATATCAAAACTCTTTGGTCATTTTTGAACGCGATGCTAGTGGTCTAATCGGATTCAATGATCTATGCTAAGCTATGCTAAAAGTGCTATCTCCAGATCCAGAGATCAGCTGAATGGATTCAAAAACGGTAAAACTCAGCTTATTAACTCTGGGGGAGTTGGAGAATGAGCCTATTTCCAAAAAAAGTGGAGTCTTCCTTTAAGCCTGATTTGTAAAGTGACCTTGAGTGCTAGAAAGGCGCTATATAAATAAAAAATATTATTATTATTATTATTCTGATCATCCTTGAGATGGTTCTACACCTTCATTTGAGTCCAGCTGTGTTTGATTATACTGATTGGACTTGATTAGGAAAGCCACACACCTGTCTATATAAGACCTTACAGCTCACAGTGCATGTCAGAGCAAATGAGAATCATGAGGTCAAAGGAACTGCTTGAAGAGCTCAGAGACAGAATTGTGGCAAGGCACAGATCTGGCCAAGGTTCCAAAAAAAATTCTGCTGCACTTAAGGTTCCTAAGAGCACAGTGGCCTCCATAATCCTTAAATGGAAGACGTTTGGGACGACCAGAACCCTTCCTAGAGCTGGCTGTCCGGCCAAACTGAGCTATCGGGGGAGAAGAGCCTTGGTGAGAGAGGTAAAGAAGAACCCAAAGGTCAATGTGGCTGAGCTCCATCACTGCAGCCCTCCACCAGTCGGGGCTTTATGGCAGAGTGGCACGACGGAAGCCTCTCCTCAGTGCAAGACACATGAAAGCCCACATGGAGTTTGCTAAAAAACACCTGAATAAGATTCTCTGGTCTGATGAGACCAAGATAGAACTTTTTGGCCTTAATTCTAAGCGGTATGTGTGGAGAAAACCAGGCACTGCTCATCACCTGTCCAATACAGTCCCAACAGTGAAGCATGGTGGTGGCAGCATCATGCTGTTGGGGTGTTTTTCAGCGGCAGGGACCAGCATCATGCTGTTGGGGTGTTTTTCAGCTGCAGGGACAGGACGACTGGTTGCAATCGAGGGAAAGATGAATGCGGCCAAGTACAGGGATATCCTGGACGAAAACCTTCTCCAGAGTGCTCAGGACCTCAGACTGGGCCGAAGGTTTACCTTCCAACAAGACAATGACCGTAAGCACACAGCTAAAATAACGAAGGAATGGCTTCACAACAACTCCGTGACTGTTCTTGAATGGCCCGGCCAGAGCCCTGACTTAAACCCAATTGAGCATCTCTGGAGAGACCTAAAAATGGCTGTCCACCAACGTTTACCATCCAACCTGACAGAACTGGAGAGGATCTGCAAAGAGGAATGGCAGAGGATCCCCAAATCCAGGTGTGAAAAACTTGTTGCATCTTTCCCAAAAAGACTCATGGCTGTATTAGATCAAAAGGATGCTTCTACTAAATACTGAGCAAAGGGTCTGAATACTTAGGACCATGTGATATTTCAGTTTTTCTTTTTTAATAAATCTGCAAAAATGTCAACAATTCTGTGTTTTTCTGTCAATATGGGGTGCTGTGTGTACATTAATGAGGAAAAAAAAATGAACTTAAATGATTTTAGCAAATGGCTGCAATATAACAAAGAGTGAAAAATTTAAGGGGGTCTGAATACTTTCCATACCCACTGTATATTATAAATATAGACCGAGGAACAATAAATGCATTAAACTATACATTACAATTATAGCAAATTAATCATTTCTATAACAATTACTCACTGTTACACAGCAATAAAGGATGCATATCACTCTGTCCCACGGCCAGCTTTGGGGCTCTCTGATCACTGTTTAGTTCATCTCATACCAACCTACAGGCAGAAAATGAAATCAGCTAAACCTGTATTAAGGACTGTAAAAAGATGGACAGCAGAGCAGAATTTACAAGCCTGTTTCTTTCTCACTGATTGGAGTGTTTTTGAAGCTGCCACCGATCTGGACGAGCTCACAGAGACTGTAACATCATATATCAGTTTCTGTGAGGATATGTGCATTCCTACCAGTTCTCATTTAACCTACAACAATGACACACCATGGTTCACCGCAAAACTCAGACAGCTCCGTCAGGCCAAAGAAGATGCTCGCAGGAATGGGGATAGATTCTTGTATAAACAGGCCAAATAGACACTGGAGAAGGAGTGGCAAAGAGGAATTATTCAGACTACAATTCCCATCATCCATTGCACTGACGACACACACACACACACACACAGCTGATTGCACTGATCACACAGCTGATTCCCATCACAGGCTTTACTTAAGCCATGGACTTCCTCAGTCAGATCGCTGAGTATTGTTCTGCGTTTAGCACGCTCCAAGTGTTAGCTGCCTTACCAAGCCATTCCGTGTTCATGTTTCCCTCAGTGTATTGTTCTACGTTTAGCACTCTCCTAGTGTTAGCTGTCTTACCGAGCAATTCTGTGTTTCTGTTTAATCTCCAGTATTGTTCTACGTTTATCACTCTCCTAGTGTTAACTGCCTTATTGAGCAATTTTGTGTTTCTGTTTAATCTCCAGTATTGTTCTGCATTTATCACTCACCTAGTGATAGCTGCTTTACTAAGTCTAGTCTCCATTTCATGTTAGTCTTGTCATCTCGTGTTGCCTTGTTTTCCTGTTCCCTGACTCCTGCGTGTGTATATTAGATTAACCCTTTGTCTTTCCGTTTGGACTCTGTTCGCCCCTGCTTGGACTATTGCTTGTGTTCTAGGATTACCCCTCTTGTCTAAACCCTTTGGACATTGTTCACCGATCTACGACCCACGCATGCCCTCGGAATTCTCTCGTGTCTTGTCCTCAACATATCTGTTTGCCACTGTTTGAACTATGCCTGTTATGACCACGTCTCTGTCTAATAAAAGCCTGCAAATGGACTCAGACGTCTCATGTCTTGTTTGCCCCGTTACATATTTAAACAGCAATATTAATTACTACATTTGCTTTTTCACTCCCAAAATAGTCAAATGACTGGTAGCAACAGCTGCCAAACAAAAACCATAAAGTTAAAGTAAAATCTCCTTGTTTAAATAAGCCAACAAACACTTATTTTACAGGTATTTCCTGAATTTTTATGATCAAACACCTTCACTGAAAAACAAAAGACAAAAAAACGGTCAAATGACTGGCAGCACAGGGTGCCAAACAAAAACCTTAAAATTAAAGTAAAATCTCCTTATTTAAACAAGCTGATAACACTGTTAATTTACAGGCATTTCCTAAATTATTACAATCAAACACCTTCACTGTAAAATTAACTAATTAATTAATTAAACATCACATGACTGGCAGCAACAGAACATGAAACACTAACAGATCTCTCTAGATCTCAGCATATTCACTTATTACAAACCAGTATGACTTTATTTATTTCATACAAAACATCTTATTGAGAATTAACAGAGGTTTAGATGTTAATGTTTTATTGAAAATAATAAAGTTTGAAGTCACCATTGTGGAGATAAGCGTTTGCTTTAGTTGGGGCTTCTGACCCTTGACTTTATAATATCAGCTTTTCTTTTACTGCTATAACTCTGTGTTTCTAAGGCATGTATTGATAAAGCAAAAATTGCTTGAGGAAAATCTGATCAGATAAACCTGGTTACTTATTTATGATGAGTTAATCATCATATAGTAGCCTTATCACATCATGAGCATTGTCTCTGAATATGTTAGCTTTAATGTTGCTTTTTTATCACAGCAGTCTTGTAATATTATGACAGACAGGGATTCACTTTTTTTTTAATCATTATATAGAAAGCGTCTTGAATGGAGGCGTTTTGACTCTCACAAATATCAAGAATCAGCATATGAATTTCAACAATGGTGACAATCAACAAAAAGCTTGTTTTGTGATGATCAGAGCTGATCTGAGGAATTATTATTAAAATAAAAAAATAGAAAATAGAAAAATAGAAACATTATTGTTAAAAAGTGAAGGGTCAGAAGCCCAACTAAAGCAAACGCTTATCTCCACAACAGTGACTTCAAACTTTATTAATTTCAATAAAACATCAACATCTAAACCTCTGTTAATTCTCAATAAGAAGTTTTGTATGAAAGAAATAAAGGGTAACACTTTACAATAAGGTGTCATTTGTTAACATTGGTTAATGTATTAACTAACATGAACAAACAATGAACAATGCATTTATTACACTATTTATTAATCTTTGTTATTGTTAGTTAATGAAAATAGAGTTGTTCATTGTTTATTCATGTTAGTTCACAGTGCATTAAGTAATGTTAACAAACACAACTTATGATTTTAATAATGCATTAGTAAATGCTGAAATTAACATTAACTAAGATTAATAAATGCTGTAGAAGTGTTGTTCATTCTTAGTTCATGTTTACTAATGTTGTTAACTAATGAACCTTATTGTAAAGTGTTACCAAATAAAGTCAGACTGGTTTGTAATAAGTGAAAATGCTGAGATCTAGAGAGATCTGTTAGTATTCAATGTTCTGTTGGGATTTAAAAGGGCTTCTGTTGTCTTGTCTTCTGGGTCACCATTGTGTTGATGAGTAGAGTCTGTGCTTCAAACCAGGAGAAGACCAAGAAACATTGATGTTATGCTGCATGTCACTTTATTTAAAGGCAGTAACTGTGGCGTTGTTGATGCAGTGATAGTTATTAGTTTTTGTATGTGTGCTGTTATTAGCTGATGGTTAATTGCCAAAAAAAGTGTCACAGAGAATGTTTCACAATGATAATCCAGACAATACCTGTAAAGTAACAGTTAAAAAAAAAAAAAAACGTTTAAGAAAAAAAAAGGTTGTTATACCTTATTTTTACAGTTTTTGTTTGGCAGCTGTCTCTGCCAGTCACTGACCGTTTTTAAAAAAAAAGTTATTTAACCATTATTTCCATTAATGGTAAACGTTTGGCACCCTGTGCTGCCAAGCATTTCACTATTTTTTTACATTTATTTTTTTTTTTTTACAGTGTAGGTCAATATTCACTATTACACAAACGCTTTTTACCTGATCAACTCTCAACATCTCTCACTGTTTCTCTCATTCCAATTGATGCAAGTGGGTAAACAGACAGTGTAATTCTACACTTATTACAGTAGGCTACATTTTATTCCTATCTGTTATAGAGTGCGTCACACCTGCCTCAAGATTTCTTACTGTTTGCACTCCAATTGTTGCATGTAAGCAAACAAAACAGTGCAAATCTATATTTACCCATTTTCCACCTTTATATTTTATATTACCGTATTGTCCCGAATATAAGATGACCCTGATTATAAGACGACCCCCCTTTTTCCAGATGTACCTGTTGGAAAAAGGCTTTTTGAAAACCAAATCTCTCTGTAAAACACATTTATTCTTAAATTATTTTCATATTGCATATTTTTCCAATTATAATTTTTGTTTTGAAAGTATGGTAAATACTGGTAAAATGTACCAACAATGACATTGGAAAATTTTGATATACCATTGAAATAACAGGTAGCCCATCTGAATTATATAACATTAGGCTATCCAACTCATAGTAGCCTACCAAAATGTTATTATCAGTAGAAGTGAAATCTTATTGTAGTCTTCAAATCTGGGTACTGTCTTATGTTTTAAAATCACTTACAGAGGAAGTTTGGTCCCATCAGGCTAACATACAGTCACGATCATGCTGCTGTAAGCTTTTCTTTTTCATTTGTTTTCATTCGCGATCTTTACAACACACATTACATTACATATTTCATGGCACACTCGTTTTATGCGTTTTTGGCGCCACCTATTGTTGTGGGTGTATTATTGACATGTCAAAGTCTAGACCCTGAATATAAGACCAACGCGTTTTTTCCAATGTATTTCCAAGGAAAAAACATTGTCTTATATTCGGGTCAATACGGTATTTCATATTTTAACAGTTTTAATCCATTATGGAGCATGCGTCCCGTGGGCCATGGCACCAAAGCATCACTCAAGTCTTAAGGACACTGCGATTGATGCACATGATTTTTAATATTAATTCACGTTGGCTTTGGCATGTTCTGTGACAGCTGCGCCTAGATCGTTGGTGTGAAGTGTAGTCTCATCTAGGGCAGGCAGAGTAGGAGTAGCAGTATTTTCTGTTTTGTCATGTGCATCAACTGGAGTGTAAACAGACTGAGAGATCTTGAGGCAGGTGCTCTATTATAAGATATGAATAAGATGTAGGTGGCAAATAGGTAAATGCATGCAGATTTGCACTGTTTGTTTGCTTATGTGCCTCAATTGGAATGCAAACAGTAAAAGATCTTGAGGCAGGTCTCTATTACTACGGAAGTTCTAAGCAGCCGTGCATTTTTTTCCCCCTTCTTGTTTTCTCGTGGTCTCGACATAACAAAAATAGTTTTCTTGTGATCACGACATTATTTTTGCTGTGATCTTGACATAATAGTTGTTTTCTTGTTATCACGACTTATTTTTCACAACTGCACCAACAGGTGGCAGTATAGAACTACTGATGGGGAATTGTATACTGTCAGGATTATGGACTGTTTTGTGTTTGTTTTCCTCCCAATGTGCTATACTGGAGATTAAACAGAATAGTGCCTATAGTTGGTTTCGTTTAGTCTGATTATCATTCTGTGCACCTGTGTTCCTCCTAATTTCCTCGTTATGTCATGTATTTAAGTCCTGGTCTGTGCATTCTGTCTCTGTCGGGTCTACATGTTGTGTACGTGTGTCATCTTCCCTTCCTGGTGTGGATTAACCCTGTATTGTGAAGTTTTTAAAGACAGTTTCGCTTATCCTCATCTCCTTCGTTCCTTCTGGCAGTGTATTGTGACATACACTGTATCAACTAGAGGTCGACCGACAGTGGATTTTACCGATACTGATAGCTAGGTTGGACCACACTGACCGATACCGATTAATCAACCGATAGTTTTCAAAATGGATACTGAAAGAGAGCTAGTGCTTTACTTTAAAAAAAAAAAAAAGCAGCAACAGTACTGAACCATATTTTGTAAATGACTAAAAATATTAATATTATTTACTATATTGATCATTAAAGTTATTTCATAGTTTGCTAATGTTAAAAGAAGAAACTTTAAAATTTAAAAATGTAGCCTATTAGTAGCTAATAGTGAATGTTGAAATGAACACACTCTAACAAGGAACAATACTCCTACAGTTTATTCTCTTATTGTTAAGTATTACCATTTAATTTCAACAGTCATGCTTAAAGATGGCCATCTTTAAATACCTACACAAGGCTATAGCATTAAAATTACATCACGTGGGATCACGTGACCCTTCGACGGCGATGCAAGCTTAGTCTTTCGCTCTGCTCACTTTGCCACATATTGTATGATCCTGTCAGTAAAATTTGAACCAATCTGCATTGGACCCATCATGAGTGCTAAGGCAGACAAAGGGGATCGGAAAAGAGAGATTGAGCAATCGCCAATGAAGAAAAAATTCAGAGATTCCGCCATCTCCAGAGAAGACCTCGGCGATGCTATTGCTAGCCGTATTGAACTAGCATTTAAAGAGCAGCAAAGCATTTTGAATTCGGTTGTGAATTCGGCAGTAAGAGATGCGATGGACTCTGTACTGATTCCAGCATTGCGCGAACTGCGTGAGGACATACAAGCGACCAACAAGTCTGTTAAAGAGCTAAGAGAGGAGTTTGAGGCCATAGCTACCGCGGCGAAGCAGACACGTGACCGCATTGATTCTGTGCAAGCAGATGCACGTGAGGATAGGAGGGCAGTCACGGACGTAAGAAATCAGCTGGAGCGACTCACCTAGAAGATGACAGATATGGAGGACAGGTGCAGGAGGAACAACGTACGACTGGTGGGGCTGCCAGAGGGGGCTGAGGGATCCGACACGGCTGGTTTCCTCAGAGTTAATCTTCCCAAGTGGATTCCTTCCTTGAGGGGCCGTGACATTGAGATTGACCGGGCGCACCGCGTGTATGACGGAGGGAGAGGCTCCGATCGGCCAAGGACTCTTATTTTTCGTGTACTGAGATGGCATGACAGATCAGATATCCTGAAGGGTGCTCGGCAGGCCTATCCGGTGAAATGCGCACAGAACAATTTCACACTACTATTTTTTCCCGACTTTAGTCCAGCTACAGCGATCAGAAGAAAGGCATTTGGTCCGGTTTTGAAGAAGATGACAGCGCTTGGCCTCCAGCCCTTCCTCATCTATCCGGCAGTACTCAAACTACGGCACAAAGGGGAACAGAAAAGCTTCGATTCCCCTCAGAAAGCGGAGGATTTTATCAGCTCCCTGTCTCAGCAGAAGACATATGCTGCGGCTGTGGGGGGCGGCGACGGGGGAACAGCGGCCGCTGTCTCTCTGGTCCAACGGAAGGAACTTGATGGCCGGGATGGACATGGTTCTAGCTGCCCAGTAGGGGATGATGGTAGGATGGACATGGACGCTTGCTAACTCTATTTTTTGCTTTTTCTTCTCTCCTCTCTACTACCGAGATATTGTCCCTCTATATCCGGTACAACGATCTCGTTGATGGTAAGACTGACACTCCTTTTTTTTTCTCTCTCTTTTTTGGAGGGGACTAATTGAGAGTAGGTTTAATTAAAAATATTTTTTGGCTGTGTGGGCCTTTCGGGAGATGTCTTGCGTTGGAGTGGATCGGTCACGAACCATCACTATTTTTGTTGCTCAGTCAGACCTATGTTCTCGGTAATGTGCGGTCTGAGTTGTTCCTTGTTTATGGTTGTTGGTTGTTCAGGTTTTTATGTTGTTTTTACTTTTTACAACAGACATTTATACTGATATTTATTTTACCTTATTTCTAAAGGGATTTTTCATCTAGGAGGTTTGGTATCTAAAATGCACATCAGTGTTAACATGCTATTTACAGAATGGAAGTGCTTCTGTTTATTTTCATTTATTGAATACAGTTTTGGGATTATGAATATTCAATGCATACTCTAAATATTTTATCACTGAATGTGAATGGTTTCAATTCTGCTGTTAAACGAACCCGTGTGTTAGAATATTTACACCGTAAGTCTATTTCCTGTGCCCTAATTCAAGAGACACATTTAAAACAATCTGACGTGGCACGTTTTCAGAATAAATATTATAAATTAGCAGCTTTTTCCTGCGCTCAAAATAAAACTAAGGGGGTGCTTATCCTTGTTAATCGAAAGTTAAATCTAACAATTGAACACCTTGGTAGTGATGAGAAGGGTAGATTTGTTTTTATCCGATGCAAAATATATAATAATAGGCTAACATTGGTCTCTATTTATGGTCCGACTGAGACAGACAGTGCGTTCCTTACACAGATTTCCAAAACATTACTTGAGCAGACTGACTGCCCATTAGTGGTGGGTGGTGATTTTAATGCTGTCATAAATCCTGCTTTAGATAAATCTCAATCTGATACAACAGCCAATCCATCCTCTAAATTACTGAATAAATTTATCACGGAGCTCAACTTAATCGATCTTTGGAGAATTCAGAATACTAAAGCTAAGGACTTCACTTTTTTTTCTAATAGACATAAGACTTTCTCTAGGATAGACTACATATTTCTCAGCCCATCTTTAATTTCGTCGAATTCCTCCATTTCTATATTACCAATTTTATTATCTGATCATTCTGCTGTGTTGTGCAGTGTTCCTCTTTCCGATGTTAAAGCCAAGTCCCCTAGATGGCGCTTTAACATATCATTATTAAGTAATCAGACTTTCATTACTTCACTAAAAGAATATATTAAGGAATTTCTTGAAATCAATATGCCCTCTGATGTGGATCCTCAAATAATGTGGGAATCGACTAAGTGTGCCATACGAGGATTCTGTATATCTTTCTCTTCTACTCTTGCCAAAGCGAAAACTCACCAGTTTACACAATTAGAAAATAAAATCCAATCATTGCAAAACCTACAAAACAACATTTTACTGATCAACAGGCTACACAGTTGTCCTCTTTAAAATAAGAATATGATTTACTTTCACACTCAAAGGCGGAATTTATTTTACATAGGACTAGGCAAAAATATTATTTTGAATCAGAGAGACCTAGTCATTTATTGGCCCTTAGGTTGAAAGAATGCGAGTCTAAGGCATATATTAGCGCAATAAAATCATCGGATGATCAGGTCACCACGAACCCTGCGGCAATTAATGACATATTTAAAGGTTTTACATGAATCTGTATAAAGCGAAACAGATTTTGATGAACCAATTTGTAAGCAGTATTTAGATAAATTGGAACTTCCTCGGATCTCACAGGTGGATAAAGAGTCTTTGAGGCCCGTTAAGTTTGGAGGAGCTACGTCTCTCTAAAAAGCCTTCAAAAGGGCAAATCGCCGGTCTAGATGGTCTCCCCTGAATTATATTTAGAAATTTGGGATTTGGTAGGGACACTTATGCTTAATTCATTTAATTTTGCAATTGAACATGGGGTATTTCATAGAGATCAAAAAACATCACTGATTTCATTACTTCTTAAAAAAGGGAAAGACCCATTAGATTGTTCCAGCTACAGACCGATTTCGCTTATCCCATGTGATCTTAAAATCTATGCTAAAGTTTTTGCTTTTCATATGGAGAAGGTTATTCATAGTTTGATCAAGGAGGACCAAACTGGTTTCATCAAGGGGCGCAATGCATCTGACAATATGCGTCGACTCCTTCATATTCTTGACTTTGCAGACTCCCACCCGACCCCTTTTGCGGTCTTTTCACTTGATGCAGAAAAAGCCTTTGACAGGCTAGAGTGGAATTATATGTGGGCAGTTCTGCAATGTTTCGGCTTCGGTAAACACTTCATTTCTATGATTAAGACATTATACCACTCACCTGCAGCATCAGTCATAACTGGTAATATTATTTCCCCCCCATTCCCTTTGCAGCGGGGAACAAGGCAGGGATGTCCGCTTTCCCCCTTATTGTTTTGTCTATCTCTTGAACCCTTAGCACAAGCCATCAGGAAATCTGAAGTATCGATTAAGATTCATGATCATAATCATAGTATTTCATTATACGCTGATGATATTATTCTATATTTAGACCACTTTGATGTTTCAGTCTCTAGTATAATTAAGGAATTTGATCATTTTAGTAGCTTATCAGGATATAAAATAAATTGGAGCAAATCTGCTTTAATGCCAATTAACAATGTTAAAGTTAATTCTTCTATTCCCTCATTTATCCCTATTAAGGAATCTTTCATCTATTTGGGCATTACCATATATAAAAACATTCATAAGATTGCCAGAGACAATTTTAATAATATTTTAGTTAAGGTCAAAAATGACATTCAAAGATGGAAGACTGTTAAGATGAATTTGTTACCTCGATTTAATTTTTTTTCTCTATGCTACCACTTTCTCCCCCTCCAGGTTACTTTAAGGAGATCAACTCCATAATTTCTAAATTTATCTGGAATGATAAATGCCCCAGAATTAAGCTTACCACATTACAACATCCTAATAGCGCAGGAGGACTGGCTGTACCAAATTTTGAACTGTATTATTGGTCGTTCCAGCTTAAGGCTCTTCATAATTGGGTTGATCCTCAATCTACAGTTTCTTGGAGAGTGATTGAAGCTGACAAGGTTAAACCAAATAGACTCCAAGATATGTTATTTACTGGCACAGGAAAAAAAGGGGATAATTATAAATTTGGTCCGGTTGTGGCCAACTCTATTAAAATCTGGAAAACGGTGGAACGTCGGATAGGAGGAACCTTCAAATTTTGTAACAGTACACCTTTATGGCACAATTTTAATTTTGTATGCGGAAATCGTCCATTTGTCCAACCCTCTTGGTCCTCTTTGGGTGTAAACACATGCGGTGATATATATGATAACCAGGGCCTATGTTCATTTCAGACATTAAGAACCAAATTTTGTCTACCAGCATCCGCATATTTTGTCTTTCTTCAATTACGTTCTGCTCTCAAAGCGTATGGAGTTCCTTGGGCATCCCCCATCTCCTCTCATCCTATGCAAGATTGGATTGCACCATCTGTTGGTCGGCCGTCTGTTTCTTTAATATATAATAAGATTATTGATTGCATTACAAAACCTCTTTCTATTAAAACTATTTGGAATAGGGAATTATCTGACCTTAATTTGTATGTCGACTGGGAGAGAGTGTGGTCTAATCTCAGTTTAACATCTAAAAATCTGGCTCATCGTCTTATTCACTTCAAAGTCATTCATAGAGCATACATAACTCCTTACAAAAGATTTAAAATGAAACTACAACCGAATCTCAACTGCCATATATGTAATACTACATCATCAGGTACTTTTCTGCATATGTTTTGGGAATGTCCTGTCGTCATCAGTCTATGGACACATGTAAACCTGGTTCTATCATCCTTACTGCAAATGGATTGGTCTGTTAATCCAAGTTTGTGTCTTCTTAATGATGATTCTGGTCTCTGTATAACTTCAATGCAAAAGAGAATGTTGTTTGCTGGTTTTACAGCTGCGAAGAAGACAATAATACAAAACTGGTTTACACCGCACATGTGTGGAAAAACATATTGGATCCGTAGCCTCCTGCAAATAGTGACTTGTGAATGTACAACAGCACGAATCAATGGGGCCAAGCCTTCTACCATTGATGCTTGGCAGTGCTTTCTCTTTGATATACGTGACTGTATAAAGGAGTGACTTTTGTGTTTTTCTTGTCCTTCCCTCTCTCCCTCCCTTTGACTGGACTTTGAGATATTGAGTATGTGTCTGTTGTTGTTGTTGTTTTTTATTATTATCTTGTATTTTTTTTTTTTTTTTTTTTTTGGATGTTATGTATGAAAAAAAAAAAAATGTTGATAACAAAAAAAAATTACATGCATATGGATATTGTATGTGTATTCACACACTTTATTTGCTTCTATTTTTTAACACTTGATAATTATCTAATCCCAAAAAAAAATAACAAAAATTGTCAAAATAAACAACAAGTGCTGTCAGTGATTTCCGCCTCTAGAGGCCGCTCTCGTACTGTATAATGCCAGCGGACCCTTCTCAGTTTTCTGGTTGCAAACCGGAAAACTATCGGCATGGATTTTTGCCAATAACCGATAGTTGGGGCAATCAACTATCGGTGCCGATTAATCGGTCGACCTCTAGTATCAACTATAGCCTACTGTACGCGTTTGGGACAGAGGACCTTCTTCGTGATCGCTATAATGCAGTTCATTACTGACATTTAATTAAACTTATAAATGTTAAATTCTTGAATAAATATGATCATTTTGCTTGAAATTCTATCTGTTATCGTTACGTTATTACTGCTACACGACTCCTGTAAAAGTTTCTTATTTACAACAACGTATTTGTAATGTGCATCTTTCTTATTTTTAATCTTTATTGTTAATAAATGTATACTAATAAGAAATGTGATTTGCATATGTGTATAATTTAGTTCAGTGATACAGTGTTGTAGCCTAATCTTTTGTATTTTTTACATTTCTTTGTAGGAAACCATAAGTATAGAAATGTCTGTTTACTCACTCGCATCAATCGGAGTGAGAGAAACAGTTAGAGATGTTGAGAGTTGAGACAGGGGAAACGCGTTTGGGTAATAGTGAATACTGACCTATTGCGTACCGATGTTGCTCCGCTGTTAGCAGGGTGTAATCGCTGTATTTGGGGTAAAAAAAGACTGTACAAAAGGCCTAATTTTTAATGACGCTGGTGCCACCTATTGGACACTTTAATTTGTTGTCTTTATCCTTTATGCCTTCGTATATAATGTCTGAATCACGTGACCATTATTTCTGTAATTTCATTGGTTTAAAGCAGCAGAATTAAATGTCAATCAAAGACTTTTCATGTCCAGACACGTACCAAAGCTGCTAACTTCTGCATCAGTTTTTGTGTAGCGATCTACGTGTTGATCTGGTCCAATTTGGATATTTGTTCATACTGTGTGCTTACATTTTGAAAGTAAGTAGACAAATACTCTTTTTATACGTCTATTGTTGGATTTAATTACTGAAACACTATATTGCAATACTAAATGTTCGCTTATTCCTTTGAAGTGCTTACTGTGCACTTAATCTCGATCGTACATTCATTCCAGCATAAAGCGCGATATATAAGACTCTAAATATAACTGTTTGAATGTTGTGAGGAGATATTTAACTTTGCTTTATCTGATAGTGGATTTAAAGTGAATATGTATATAAATCTGAAGAAATTTACATCTGCTGGATTTATATAACTTCGTCCTTATCTTTATAGGCTACTGTTGCATTGTGGCTTTATATGGTTAAACTATTACTGTGTCTGTCTTGTAAGTGTATATGCATTATTGTTGTTATTGTTAATTTATAGAACCACACTCATACTAATGTATGACTCAAGTGGGAACAGTAAAGAAGTTTATTGTGGACATGGACTGAGTGATTTATTGTTCTGCCTAGACAATCTGTAGGTTGCCACATAGATTATGAACTGCACCTTAAACTTCCCTACAAAGATAGAATTATGTATTGTGCAAAGAAGGTTGCCTGTTCGTTCACACAGGCACGAACTGATTGGCAGCTGCTTTTAGTGGCTAATCACCTCCCAATTAGGCATGGGCCGGTATGAGATTCTGACGGTATGATAACCTTAGATAAAAATATCACGGTATCACAGTATTGCGATTACAGCTCTAAAATGTTATTTTTAAATGTCTGGGTAAAAAACAACAACGTTTTTTCCACTGAACGCAATATATTTTATTTTTAAGAAACATATAGAACATTTTGGAACAGTAAACATGTCAGGCTAAATAATTAAAATAAATAATTGTATTCTTGTTAATTAAATTAAGTGCAGTCACTTAAGTGAGCCTAAACCTGCAGCTCAACAATAATCAGAACATAAATAATTTCCTCTAAAAAAAAAAAAAATCCTTCTAAATGAAAAAAAATAAATAAAAATGCAGTCACTTAAGTGAACCTAAACCTACAGCTCAATAATCAAAAACATAAATCAAAACATAATTTCTATAAAAAAATGTTAAAAAAAATGCAGTCATTAAACCTGCAGCTCAACAAGGTTTTTGGAGACATGCTCACTTTCTACACATGCATCTTTCAGTCCAAGTTATGAGCGGTGAGGTACAAAGATGTGTGCACATACACATAAGGAGAGAGCGCCAGTGTCTCACACACACACACACACACACACACACACATACTGTCTCTCTCCGTATAACACTCAAACAGTGGCAAAGACACCTGAGAGCCATTTTTTTTTTTTTTTTTAAATGTCGTGATTTTGAACTACGACGGCGTTTTAGTGCCTTGTTAAAAAAAAATAATCTAAGATTACGAGATTAAAGTCATAATATTTCGAGAATAAACTCAAAATGTTACGAGAATAAAGTCGAAACACTACGAGAATAAAGTCGAAATATTACGAGAATAAAGTCGAAATATATCGAGAATAAAGTCGAAACACTACGAGAATAAAGTCGAAATATTACGAGAATAAAGTCGAAATGTTTCGAGATTAAAGTCGAAATGTTTTGAGAATAAAGATTATATAGCTGTAATATTTTGAGATAGGCTATTCTAGCTTTTTGCTCATGCAAATGGCCCGGATTGGAAGCACCGGGAGATATTCCAAATCTCAGTTTTCAAAATCTGTCAGTTTTATAGCGAAATACAAACAATATGTAGGCTATATTGCAATAATGTATTTGTTAAGCGGCATGTGAGTCAATCATCTTTCCGATTACAATAACAAACGACGAGACATTTTCATTATAAATTAGGCTAAACTTTTTTTTTTATGCCTTATGATGTTCCTTCAATTTATATCTTGCTATAAACTTGAAATAAACAGCAAAAACACATTTATAATTTGTATTTCGTTATAAAACTGGCAGAATTTGAAAGCTGAGCTGTGTGTAAAAGCAACAAAGCACACAATTGTTGCGATTATTGGTTGGCTGGCGCGCTACAAATAATGAATGGAAGACGTTAAATATTATGTCCTCATTTACAGTATACCATGAATAAAACAGTTTGTGAATAGTCACTTAACGTTTACAGCAGAAAAGACAACAATATAACGTATGTTAACAAATTTTAGTCCACTACAACCTTTAGAACGTTTTATTGCTGTATATTGAAACAGGCTGTGTGAGGGATGAAGGTTTGGAGGCCACAGACGTTTTTGCGGAGTAGGTGGTGGAATTTTCACAATAATGTAATGAATTTATTCACATAAATACAGCGATCTGTCACGCCACATTAAAGATCTTGAAAATCACATTATTGTAAGACACATAATTTGTGTTTCGTTATAAAACTGATTTTGAAAGCTGAGACTTTGTTTTATATTAAAAGCACAAAGCTTTAGCTGTTATTGTGTGGCTGGCGCACTACAAATAATGAATGCAATGGAAGACATGAAATATTATTTCCAAGCATACTGTCCCCGCGAGTATGACACATGGTATGATTTCTGCTAATAATCCCACATATATTTGTAGTGTATTAAAAAAGGGTTAAATAAGAGAGCTACAGCGCACCCCCAAAGGAATATCGATTGAGTGTGTGAGCTGATGTTAAGATAAACAGTTGTTCCTGTTCAGTCTGTTAATAAATATCATATTCTTGATATTAAGCTGTTTCCGCGAGTCCTTAAAATTGACATCTCAGCAAGATGATGTGGCGCTCGGACACAACAATATTCAAATCAATTCCGGTGGCCTGGCAACTTCTCCCGCTGCTCTCATTGCGGGCCATTTGCATGCGCAATACTATACTCTCAGAATATTATAACTTTAATTTCTACGATTTAAATGACCGAAACATTTCGACTTTATTCTCGTAATATTGACTTTATTTTCGTAGTATTTCGACTTTATTCTCGTAATATTTCGACTTCATTCTCGTAGTTTTGACTTTATTCTCGAAATATTACGACTTTAATCTCGTAATTTTAGATTTTTTTTATTTTTTAACGAGTCACTAAAACGCCGTCGTATTGAACAGATGTAAACAATGGCAGGAGGCTTAAAATTATAGACGTGATACCAGCTAAATTTAATTATTGTACTATTATTGTACGCAGAAACATAGTACTTTACATTTTAGTCTGCTATTCCCTGCTCTGTGAAGTAACGTGAGGCAGAGTCCTGCACGCGGGCGGGTGAACCGCAAAAATTGACGTAATGGGTGGAATAATATTGACGTGTCGGGTGCGGTGCGGGTCGGACTGGTGACAGGCACGGGCGGGTTGCGGGTACAATTATAACCAAGACTATTTCGACTTAATCCAGTACACGCTGATAGGCAGCTCCTTTCAAATTGTCCCGTGCTTGTGTTCGCGCGCTCTGTCTGAAGACCGGGCTTCTACAGCGGGATTTGCAAACACTGAGCACTATAGCCAATCGACTGCTGTATTGACATTGATTGACAGCTGTAAGTCTAGTGATTACATTAAAGGGAGCGCTCTTTGCTCGCTTTTCTGTAGTTAATCTATTCACAGTTTGAATAAAAGCTTTAGTCCGCAATAGTTTTATATTGTTTACACGTTGAATGGTGCTTTCTCTCTCTCTGTTAACTTGTTGGGCTGCGTGTGTTAAATGTTATTATTAAATTTATTATTATTTATTATTAAAATATTAACGCATTAACTCAGAATGACTTGTTAATTGCTTGTTACATTAAAAATAAAATAAAGGTGTTTTGTCTGCCTTATGTAGATTTAATGCGGGTGCGGTTCAGGTCGCGGTTTTTATGTCAAACAGGTCGGGTCGGGTTCGGAATTAAATTAGTGTTGCTGTCGGATAACGGGTCGGGTATTCGGTTAACTACTGCGGGTGCGGGGCGGGTGCGGGTTTATCAAACAGGACCCGTGCAGGACTCTGACGTGAGGGAGGAAACTAGTTGACGTTAGCTAGTTAATTAGCCATGTTATCTGCCTTGGTAGCAAGCCAAATAGTATTTATTTCAACACTGAAACAAACGGCGGGAGGGTGGGTCTCTGTCTTGATCGGGGATGAAAGAGGGAGGAATGAAGATGACAGGGGGAGGGGTCTTGTTATGCTCTTCACTGCTCACAACTGAGTAGCCTACTGCACTTTCCGTCTTTGATGACATGTAAAAAACTGCGCATACTGCAGGAATGTTATAACGGAAAATTTTAGTGGTTTTGAAACCGTGAATTTTCAAAACCGTGGTATACCTTGAAACCGGTTATCGCCCCGTGCCTACTCCCAATACAGACACGCCCCATAGTATAGTCCCGCCCCCTCACATTGATTGACAGCTTTCTTTGTAGATGTCGGAAATGCAAAAGTAATTGTGATTCCAAGATTTTGCAGGTTACATGCACAACGCAGAGAGAGTGAAAAAGCAAATGTGGTAATTAATATTTATATTTAAATATTTATATATTTAAAAAGTCCTGGATATTCTTCCATAGTAAAGGTCACTATCAATCGTCAATCAAATTTCGATGTTTAACGTTCATTATTTGGTCGGTACATCAGAGCATTATTATGCTGAAAATAAAACATTGATTCAACATGACTCATCGAAATCATAAAGTCTGATTTAGGTTGAACCTTGTGGTTACCCAGCAAACATGCCCCTTTGGGGCCCGTGTGGGCAGAAAATCTTGCCTACGCGGGCAGCCTGCTGTGGGCCCCAATACAGGTGTGAAATGCGCGGCACGTGTGGGCTGACCCACACAAAGCAGAGTGGGTCCGCAATGGGGCCAACTGTGGGCTCATAACATGCCCACAGGTATGTCCACACTGTGGGCTGGGTGTGGGCACAGTGGGGAGAGTGTGGGCATACTGTGGGCTGGCTGTGGGCATAATGGGGGAAGTGTGGGCATACTGTGGGCCAAGGTTATTTTCGTAAATGAAAACTGAACCCAAGACTAAAACTATTGGTCAAAAAACATTTTCGTAAACTGAAATAAAATAAAAATTTCTAAATAAATGAAAAACTAAAACTAAACGAAACTAACAACAGTAACTGAAAAGCTAACGAAAATAAAATAATAATTAGCAAAAATAAATAATCGTGTTCGTGATTTAATAAGCTCTCATTCTGTGCCAGAAAATCAGACCTGTGGTTGTTTAAGGAAATAGATGGCGCTTCATGCACGTGAGCTGCGGCCTAAGCGGCTATTCACAGAGAATGCGTTTTTGCATTTAAAAAAACAAGACACGGGCTATAAAACCTTACAGCGCACGAATGTTTAAAAGCATGCTTGGCATGCGAGAACAACATGAGAGTGAGTTGACAGACACAGAATTAAAAGTTTTGGATGAGCTGACTTTAGTGAATAGTCATTTTGTCACACTTTGCGATTACTATGGTAACGTCCGCCTCGAGTCCATGACTGTATAAAATGAGAGAAAGTGATAGCCGCACTGTTTTCACCACTTGCCGTGTTGTGTAAAAGGGGCTTTAGAACTCCTATGATGTTTAATTTGAATTTTCAGCAGCCATTACTCCAGTCTTCTGTGTCATACAATCCAACAGAACTTATTAAAATATGTTGTTTCTTATCATCTCGAAAACAGTTGTGCTCCTTCTTTTGTGGAAACAGTGATACATTTTTTTTAGGATACTTTGAATAGATATTCTGCCCTCATAGCACGTGACTGTGTTCCATTAGACAGATAGCAAACATTTAGAATAAAGTCCCAAGGCGTACTTTTCTTGGTGATTATCCTTTACTGTGAAACTGAAAATATAGAAAATAGAATATGTAAATACACATTACAAGAAAACATATTATCCTGCTATCCTTGCTATTATCCTGTTTGATGACAGTCAACTGTTTGCTCTTATTCTCTTCAATAACAGTGTTCGTTTTAATATCAAAGACAGTCAAATCACTTGTTACATTCAAACCTCCATAACAACTTGATTAACATCGTAAATTACTTACAGTCAAATGTTTTCCAGAGCTAAACTGTTAAAGGATGCCTTTCTGAGCTGTGCTTCGTCATCATTCCTTCTCTTTGAACAAAACCGAACATCCACGCTTCCCCCCATTGAGATCATGATTTCACAATAAAAGTCCCACAGGAAATAATTCACAATATATACAAATAAAATAGTAAAATAATACACAAAAATAGCATTTCAATTTCTAAGGCAGCACACTCCCCGCATGGTATAATGAAATTATGCCACTACTTCTTGACATTAACTTTTTAATGTCTAAGTCTTGGGAGAAAAGAGAATGACTATTTCCGATATTGGTCTCATAATTTAGTGGTTCCTTGGTCAACAATTTTCAGTTCCACTTTACGAGCCAATTTGTCTACACTTGGAATGGTTTTTACAACAAGTCCAATAGGCCAGCTGTTCCTTGGTGCTTGACTTTCTTTCAAAAGCACAACATCACCAACTTTCACATTTGTTTTTGCATCAGGCCACTTTTTACGATTCTGCAGTGTCGACCAATTTTCCATTCGCCATCTTTTCCAAAAGGTATCGGCAAGACATTACACTTGTTTCCACTGTTTTGTGTGGAGATCAGTTGTGTCAAAATCTCCCTCAGGAACTGCAACTGTGTTCCGTTTCTGTGTCAACAACAATGCTGGAGTTAGTATTTCAGGAGAGTCTGGGTCTGTAGACACTGGTACTAAAGGCCTGGCATTTATAACTGCCATAACTTCAGCCATTAGAGTCACCAGAATCTCATGCATGAGGCGTGTGGGTTTTTGAATCAGCATACCATATAGAATTCATCTAGCAACTCCAATGAGTCTCTCCCAAGATCCCCCCATGTGTGAAGCATGGGGCGGATTGAAGATCCATGTGCATCCTGTGTCTTTGAGGTAGGCATTTAACCCAGAGTCATTCGTGTTGATTTTCAACTCTTTGCAGGCACCTACAAAGTTTGTACCTCTATCAGATCGAAGTAGTTTTGCTGGGGCGCGGATAGACAAAAATCGTTGCAATGCATTGATAAAACTTGATGTAGACATAGACTCAATCAGCTCAATATGCACTGCTCTGACAGACAAGCACACGAAAATCACTGCCCAGCGTTTTGAATTTGCGCTGCCACCTCTTGTACGACGTGTGACCACACTCCATGGGCCAAAAACATCAATGCCTACGTTAGTAAAGGGTGGTTCAGTCGACAGTCTATCTGCAGGCAAATCTGCCATACTTTGAGTCTGCAATCTCCCTCTTAGCTTGCGGCAGATAACACAGTTGTAAATTATACTGGAAACGAGATGTTTGCTCCCTATTATCCAAAATCCAGCAGCTCTGATGGCTCCATCAGTAAAATGACGTCCCTGGTGCACTACATGGCTGTGATAGTGTCTTACCAGGAAGGGTGGCAATATGGTGTTTGCATGGGATAATGAGAGGATGCTTTTCTCTTTGAGACAGGTCTGATGAAGATATGCGACCTCCTACTCTCAACAAACCATCATCAATTACTGGATTTAGTTTTTTGAGGAGGCTTAGATTTAGAAGGACCACTCCATTTTCAAGGCACTCAAACTCTTCCATAAATGTTTCTTGTTGCACACAGCGTATGACTGTATACTTGGCTTGTGTCAACTAACTTGCATTACAGGATTTGTTGCAGTGATGCCAACCTTTGCAACATGTGTCATCTGTTTTACCACAGTAGGATCTTGCAATATGGATTAGTTGAGCTATCAACTTACAAAGGCTTTTCCAGCTAGAGAACCTTTCAAATCTGTGAGCGCTTAACTGAGCTACAGAAATCTTTGTTGCAAGAACTGATATGTCAGGTCGAATTTCAGAATCAGGTTCCACCAATTCAAAGGTTTCGGTCAATTCCTGGGCATCTCTCTGGAGTAGAAATTGTGGTCCAGAAAACCAACATGTGTCCTGCAAATGCTCTGCTGATACAGCTTTTGTGGCAAGGTGTGCTGGGTTGCTGTTGGTATTCACATAATACCACTGGTCAGGATGTGTTGACTTCCTTATCCGAGCTACCCTATTTGTTACGTATACATAGAAACTCTTACTGACGTTATGGATATATCCTAAGACTATCCTGCTGTTTGTGAAGAACCTGACTGAGTCTATTTCTTCATCAATCTCATCTCTGATCATTTCGTATATTTCTACTGCTAGCACAGCTGTGCATAATTCTAAGCGAGGAATTGTGTGAGCTGGGCAAGATGCTAACTTTGCTTTTCCCTTAACAAACCCAACTTGGTATTGGTTATTACTATCCACTACCCTAAGGTAAGCTACTGCTCCTATCGTGACTGTAGAGGCATCTGAGAAGAAGCACAGTTCTTTCCTTTGTGTGGCAGACAGCGAAACAGGTACATACGTCCTCTTAATCTGTAATTGTTCCAGTGCTGTTAGAGAACATCTCCATTCATTCCACTCTGCTTGTCTTTCTATAGAAAGAGGTGCATCCCAGTCACTTTGTTCAGAAGAAAGTTCTCTGAGTAGTGCTTTCCCTCGCACTACAACCGGAGCTAGAAATCCAAGTGGGTCATACAGACTATTCACAGTGGATAGAACACCTCTTCTCGTAAAGGGCTTCTCTTCTTGATTCACATGGAAGATAAAGCTGTCAGGTTCCAGGTGAGACCCAGGCTGTGTTGGACAGGCAAACTATCAACTCCTAGGTCCAAGTCCTTCAAGTCTTTGGCATGATCCTCTTTGGGAAATGCTTCCATAACAGTTTTGCTGTTATGGAATGACTTCCTCAGGAGTGGAGACTGAAGTTAGTCCATCTTTCACATAAAAATGTCTTACTACAAAGTGCTTCGCATCAGAGCCAGGATAATTTTCTCCCTGCAGAGCGGCACGTCGCATGCAGTAAACTGCCACAGCAGGTGAAGGACTATTGCCAAATACATGGACCTTCATCCTGTACTCGGTTATCCCTTTGTCTAGGTCATTGTCCTCATACCACAAAAACCTTAAAAAAATCTCTGTGGTCCTCACACACTACAAGACAATAAAACATCTGCTGTACATCTGCAGTCACTGCAATGCTCTCCTTTCGGAATCTCATGAGAACACCAAGAAGTGTGTTGTTTAAATCAGGCCCACTGAGTAATACCTTGTTAAGGGACATTCTTTCAAACTCTGCACTCGAATCGAACACAACACTGATTTGGTCAGGTTTTTGTGGGTGGTACACACCAAACATGGGAAGGTTCCAGTGCTCTTCTTCATTATCTATGGGAGGGGTGTGCTCTGCATGGTCGTTGTCAAAAAGTTTTTGCATGAATTCCATGAACTGATGTTTCATCTCTATTTTTTTATCTAGAGTTTTACGAAGTGATGTGAGGTGTTTCAGAGCCTGATCTCTATTATTTGGTAATCGAGACCTCAGGGAATGAAAGGGTAATGGTGCGACCCAACTGTTCGCAGAATCCTGGAAGACATCTCTGTCCATGATTTCTAAGAAAGCTCTATCCTCCATAGACAGCCCAGGCTTGTGGTCATCTGGTGTTTTTTGGAATACTGCACAGCCTAAGTTATCAGTTTTCCTTCCAGCTGATTTTCCGTCAAGATCTAGTATCATGGTAGTGTGTTGCTTTGGCATTCCGCAAACACATTCCTTTACTTGAATCTGTTTTGGGCACGGAGTGAAATATGATGTGCAACCATTACTGAGCATGTGAGTACGATAGACGTTCACACTTGAAGGTCGATGTGCTGTTCCCAGGCATACTTCCCCAACTATCACCCATCCAAGATACAGTCGCTGAGCATATGGTGCATCATTAGTTCCATTTATTTGCTCTCTAACTTTGTGCACTCTCAGAATGTCTCTTCCTAAAAGCAAGAGGACGGGAGCATCAAGATCAACAGCAGGGATCTGATTTGCAACTGGCCTTAGGTAAGGATAATGGCGAGCCACCTCTGGAAAGGGAATCTCTGTTCTATCATCTGGCAGCATATCACACTCTATCAATGTTGGCAGTGACAGTTTTGTACATCTGTCTAGAGATTCTACTATAAAGTTGGTGGCTCTCCGTCCAAAAGTTTGATTCACCTCAGCACAGGTCTTAATAGTGTATGGTGTGAAATTGGCTTCAATCTCAAAAAGATTGAAAAACTCTGTCTTGGCTAAAGATCTGTTACTTTGTTCATCCAAGACAGCGTACACCTTAACTGCTTTCTCTCTCTTGCCTGCAGGATACACGGTCACTAGACAAATTTTGGAACATGATCTTCCATGATCAGATTTGCCACATATCTCTGTGCATTTTGAAGTAACTGAGGTGGGTGAGGTCTCAGTCTACTCCCCGCATTGCTCTTTGACAGGTTTTTCTGTAGTTAAGACTACTGAATCTGGATGCAAAGCTGCAATATGTTGTTCACTGTTACATTCAGAGCATTTTATTGATATCCCGCAATTTTTTGCAATGTGTTTGTTCGAGTCACAACATCTGAAGCAGATTTGATTTTCTTTTAGAAAAGATCTGCACTCCTCTATTGATTTCTCTCCAAAGGCCTTACACTTTTTTAGAGGATTGCGGTGAATAGGACATTGACTTTCAATTCGTTTCTGAAACTGTTTAGACTGCTGGTCTAATGTCGGAGATGCCACCTCTGTTAGATGTACATTTGCAGTGCTCTTTCCACTGGGTTTGTGTTCGGTTCTGCTTGTTGTCGACAGATAACTCGAGGAGGAGAACGAAAAACTGGGATCATTCCTTATTTTAGCTTGACTTCTTACAAACTGTGAGAAAAAGGCAAAGGGTGGGAAAGCTACTTGATAGTCTTCCTTATATTTGGACCCCTGAACTATCCATTTGTCTTGGAGATTTGTGGGCAATTTCTCCACTATTGGATTAACCCCACGTGGAGTGTTGGGGTACGCAAGACCTGGAAGGTACCCATCGGCTTTTGCACACTCCAGTTCAAGAAGGATATCTCCTAACTCTCGCAATTTGTGGTTGTCCTTTATTGACAGTTTCGGTATATTCTCAATTTTCTTTAGAAGCGCATTTTCAATCACTTCTGGTGCTCCATAGCATTCCTCTAAGCGCTGCCAAGCCATTCTGATTGCTGAGGTCGCATTGAGAACATGCACAGATCTTATTCTTTTTACTTGTTCAGAGGATTCTTTTCCTAGCCACTTTACCATCAAATCCAGCTCCTCCCTTGCCGTCAGATTCAGTTCTCTAGTCGAATTAACGAATTCTGCATTAGCAATTTGAGTATGTGCTGCAACTGCTCTTGCTCTGGCTCTTATAGCTGCTGAGCTTGTGCTGGACCTTTTTGATGATGATGATGACCTGGAGGATTGAGATCGTCTTTCTATCTGCTGAAGAGGCATTGTGATTGTCTTCACTTGTTCCCTGGCTTCAGTCGTTTGATCGCTTGTTCCTTGTTGTTGCTCCATTGTGAGTTGCACCTTATCTTCAGGAGGAGGTACTCTCTTGGATGACCGCAGTATCATGAGCTATTCATGCAGTGACCTTGTTAAACTTAGCCTGTTGTGATGATGACTTTTTACTATTCTGCCCTCATAGGACGTGACTGTGCTCCATTAGACAGATAGCAAACATTTAGAATAAAGTCCCAAGGCATACTTTTCTTGGTGATTATCCTTTACTGTAAAACTGAAAATATAGAAAATACAATATGTAAATACACATTACAAGAAAACATATTATCCTGATATCCTTGCTATTATCCTGTTTGATGACAGTCAACTGTTTGCTCTTATTCATAACCATTCTCTTCAATAACAGTGTTCGTTTTAACATTAAAGACAGTCAAATCACTTGTTACATTCAAATCTCCATAACAACTTGATTAACGTTGTAAATTACTTACAGTCAAATGTTTTCCAGAGCTAAACTGTTAAAGGATGCCTTTCTGAGCTGTGCTGCGTCATCATTCCTTCTTTTTCGTTTCTGAACAAAACCGAATGAGTTTTCAGCTGTTGCTTGAAGATTGACAGGGATCCAGTACTCCGAATATGGGTGGGAAGATCATTCCACCAGCCAGGAATGGTGAACGAGAATGTTCTGGAGAGTGATTTTGAGCCTCTTTGTGATGGTACCACGAGGCGTCGCTCACTAGCAGATCTCAGACTTCTGGAGGGGATGTAGATTCTTAATAGTGAGTGCATGTAGGCGGGTGCTGAGCCTGTGGTTGTTCTATGAGCAAGCATCAGTGTCTTGAACTTGATGCGAGCTGCGATTGGTAGCCAATGCAATGAGATAAAGAGAGGTGTAACATGGGCTCTTTTGGGTTCCTTGAAGACCAGTCGTGCCGCATTCTGAATCATTTGTAGAGGTTTGACTGTGTTTGATGGAAGTCCAGCCAGAAGAGCATTGCAGTAGTCCAGCCTAGAAATGACAAGGGCCTGGACAAGAAGTTGTGCAGCATGCTCCGTCAGAAAGGGCCTGATCTTTCTGATGTTGTGTAGTGCAAACCTGCAAGATCGAGCAGTCTTTGCAATGTGGTCTTTGAAGGTCAGCTGGTCATCAAAGATTACACCAAGATTTCTGACCGAAGTTGATGGGGTAATTGTTGATGAACCTAACTGGATCGTGATGTCATGCTGTAGAGTTGGAGCGGCAGGAAAGACAAGAAGCTCAGTCTTTGCCAGGTTGAGCTGGAGGTGATGTTCTTTCATCCATGCCGAGATGTCCGCCAGGCAACCTGAGATCCTTGCAGCTACCGTTGGATCATCTGGTTGAAAAGAGAGATAGAGCTGTGTGTCATCAGCATAGCAGTGGTAGGAGAATCCATGTGCCTGTATGATGGGACCCAGTGATGTAGTGTATGTGGAGAAGAGGAGGGTCCAAGAACCGATCCCTGAGGAACCCCAGTGACCAGTGTATGTGCTTTGGATACCTCCCCTCCCCAGGCCACCCTGAAAGACCTACCAGTGAGATTCAAACCAGCGAAGTGGAATTCCAGCGATGCCCAGTGATGAGAGAGTGGAGAGGAGTATCTGATGATTGACAGTGTCAAACGCGGCAGATAGATCCAGCAGAATGAGGACTGATGATTTGGAATGGGCTTTTGCAATTCGCAGGGCTTCAGTGACCGAGAGAAGTGCAGTCTCAGTTGAATGGCCACTCCTGAAACCTGACTGTTTAGCGTCCAGTTTGTTGTTCTGTGAAAGAAACAATGAGACCTGGTTGAAGACAACACGTTCAAGTGTTTTCGCTATGAATGGAAGGAGAGAGACAGGTCTATAGTTTTCTATAAGAGAAGTGTTTAATGTAGGTTTTTGAGCAGTGGGGTTACCGAGCCTGCTTGAACGCAGTGGGGAAGATGCCTGTGAGGAGGGATGTGTTGATGATGTGTGTGAGTGTCGGTAAGAGCGTGGGAGAGATTGCTTGCAGAAGGTGTAAGGGATTGGGTCAAGAGGACATGTTGTAGGATGGTTGGAGAGGAGAAGTTTGGATACTTCAGCCTCCGTCAGGGGACAGAAGGAGAAGATGGGAGGTTTAGCAGTGGATGTGGTTGGTTGGGGGTCCTGTGTGCGTGGAGGTGAGAACTGATCACTGATCGATCTAGTTTTGTCTGTAAAAAAAGTAGCAAAGTCATCAGCTGTAATAGAAGTGGTGGGAGGTGGTGGAGGGGGACAGGGGAGAAAATTAAATGTTCTGAAGAGATTATGCATGTCTGGAGCGCTGTTGATCTTGTTGTGGAAATGTGAGGATTTGGCAGTGTGGACATCAGCAGAGAAAGATGAGAGCAGAGACTGATACCTACTCAGGGTTGTTTGATTTGTGCCATTTTCTCTCTGCCGCTCTGAGTTTAGTCCGATGTTCACAAAGAACATCAGATAACCAGGGGTTAGAAGGGGCAGTCCGTGCTGACCTAGAGGAGAGAGGACAAATGTCGTCTAGACAAGAAGTTAAGGTAGAGCATAAAGTTTCAGTAGCTGCGTTTACATCCAGAGATGAGAAATGGGTAGATGAGGGAAGAGAGGAGGATACTACAGAGGAAAGATGGGAAGGAGAAAGGGAGCGCAGGTTTCGTCTAAAAGTAACCGGTAGGGGGGTTGGTGGCACACGGGTAGCAAAATGTAGTGTAAATGTAATGAAGAAATGGTCCGAGATATGTAGCGGTTGTACCAGAATGTTATCTGCAGTACAATTGCGTGTAAATTAAATCAAGTTGGTTGCCTGATTTGTGCGTGCTAGTAGTGGTAAGGCGATTGAGATCAAATGAAGCTAGGAGTGAGTGGAAGTCTGTAGCATAAGGCTTGTCTAGGTGAATGTTGAAATCACCAAAGACTAAGAGTGGAGTGCCATCCTCCACAAAGAGGACAACAACCCGTCCAGCTCCTCTAGGAAGGTGGCTAGAATTTGTCCAGGGGACGGTAGATTACCACAATCTGGAGTTTTATCGGAGCTGATACAGTAATGGCATGACATTCAAATGAGTTGTAATTGCAAAGGGTAGAGTGGGTTGAGTATTTCCAATTGTGTGAAACGAGCAGGCCAGTACCCCACCCCAACCAACTTGACGCCAAGTATGAGAGAAAGAGAAATTAGTAGAGAGCAGCTGGGGTTGCTGAGTCTTCTGGACGAATCCAGGTCTCAGTCAAGCCCAAGATGCTGAGAGTGGATTTTAAAGAAAAGGCAGAAATGAAGTCAGCTTTGTTGACGGCTGACTGACAATTCCAGAGACCCACAGAGAAAGCCAGAGGTGTAGTGGAAGATGTAGAGATAGGGCGTGGGTTAGCAGTATTACGTTGCCGTCTGCGGTGATGTTAGAGCGTGGCTGAGAGAGAACCGAATGTTTTGGAGACACATGATAGAGGTAGAAGGAAAGAGGATAGGAGAGCAGAGTGAGGAAGGAAAAAGATACTTAAGTGTGTAGCTCGGTGTCGTTGCTCGGTTCAAGTCACACAGGAAAAAGTCGCAGGTCTTTACACTCCTCGGTCTTCACACGAGGAGGCTGAACACGACGGCTGAACGCTTCTGCAGACGCTTCCGCGTCAGCGCACACACCTCAAACAAATACACAGTCTAGAGTGAAAAAAAAGCTGTGGTCGCTTTTAATTAGCACAACCACCAGCCAATCGCAGGGCAATGGCTCAAATCGAAACTAACACTTCGCACTTAAGTGCAGGAAAGGAGTTTCAGCTAAAGGGCAGTTATTATAATGACCAGTAAGTGCAATCAAAAATATAAACCACAACGAAAAAGCAGAATAGAAATAGGTAGGAAACGAACTATTCTTTCCTAGCAGCAAGTAATTAATTTAAACAACAGAGCTAAGAATAAGTATTAAAACACTTACGCACTGCCGTCTGTCTCTTCTGGTGACTAATCGCCTTCTCCCGGGGTCTAACAGTGCCCGAACAGTTTAAATAGTTTTTACAGTCGCTGTGGTCGCTTTTAATTAGCACAACCACCAGCCAATTGCAGGGCAATGGCTCAAATCGAAACTAACACTTCGCACTTAAGTGCAGGAAAGGAGTTTCAGCTAAAGGGCAGTTATTATAATGACCAGTAAGTGCAATCAAAAATATAAACCACAACGAAAAAGCAGAATAGAAATAGGTAGGAAACGAACTATTCTTTCCTAGCAGCAAGTAATTAATTTAAACAACAGAGCTAAGAATAAGTATTAAAACACTTACGCCCTGCCGTCCGTCTCTTCTGGTGACTAATCGCCTTCTCCCGGGGTCTAACAGTGCCCGAACAGTTTAAATAGTTTTTACAGTCGCTGTGGTCGCTTTTAATTAGCACAACCACCAGCCAATCGCAGGGCAATGCGCTTCTGCGCAGTGAGATGGCGATTTCACAATAAAAGTCCCATAGGAAATAATTCACAATATATACAAATAAAATTAATACACAAAAATAGCATTTCTAAGGGCAGCACAATAGAGCTTTTAAAAGAGCAGCATTTTGTTAAAAATAGGATTTTTGTGCAACAATGTAAAAGTTTTTACTGTCGCTTTTTATCAATTTAATGTTCCCTTGATAATACAAATAATTTCTTAAAAAATAAAAATAAAAAAACTTTCTGACCCCAAAATATTGAACAGTAGAATATATTGAATAGTTTTATAAAACAGAACAATGGCCAATTATAACTACATCAGAACATTAAGTAGATATTATAGATAATTATAGATAAATCAATACCCTAAGGGGCACCATTAGAGCTCTGCCTGATCTCTGATCTTCTAGTTCTTCTGCTCCTTCCACTGTCTCTAGACTCTTACATTACGGAGCCACTTTAATAGAAGTTTCCATTGTAGATGTTGTGGCCTGGCTGCTTTTTGTTTCAGCATCTACGTGAGAAAGAAGACAACAATTAAAACGTAAATCATCACAGCGCGGAAGGTTATCTATCATTGTGTGATGAGGGTACAGCGAACCAGTGTTACCAGGGCAACGGCACTAGTGGGCTATTTCAACATTATGAAGCTGCAGGCCCGAAGGCCCAACTGCACACTAGAGGTCTTCACGGAGGACCCGGGACCCGACCCGGGACCCGTACGGGTCCGGGTCTATATTTTAATTGGTCAGCAGGGTCCGGGTCGCGTCCCAATCTATTACTTCGGGTCCCGGGTCTGTTTAACATTGTGTGTAATACCCGAGTCGATCGGAGAACACCGCACCCGCCAGTGATCAGTGTCAGTCAGCATGCATGTGTTTTGTAACTTGCAGTTTGTAAAATTAGGATGAGAAAATTGTGAGCGGGAAATAAGGTAAAAAAAAACAAAAAAAAACACGTGTTACCTCGAGCCGCCAGAAGCAGAGCGCGAGCGGAGTTAATGCATACTGCACGCGGACGGTGATCATGGATTCCTTCATGAGTGATATAAAAAAAAAAAAAAAAAAAGAAAGCTGAAACAAAACTGAAGAGACGCACCTGTTATTGAACACGCACGCAGTAAAGTGTAATGCACTTCTTGCTCTGCACGTTTTTTGCTAAAAAATAATTGCTCCGAGTCTTTATTACAACCAACAAAATGTATCGTTATTGTTGCGGAAACGCAACAGTCGAAGTTGACTCGAGATAAAAAAAAAAACTGCGAAGTTGCATTAGTCATCCGTCACTGACCGTGACAGCAAGTAGACTTTTAAAACAATAATCAGTGGATTAAGAAGGCTCTTTCAGTCAGCAATAGAGAGGAACAAACAGCCTAAATGGATGGAGATTTATTGGCTCGGAGGATTGTATGCATCGCAGTCAGGGAGAAGGCTAACAGTAGTAAGGGAATTTTTTTTATTTTATTTTTTTCTCGCAACTTGTTATTGACTTAGTAGTTTGCTGTGCAATATGTGCCGATCGGGTGCAGTCGGGTCTGTGTCTTCCCAGCCGGGTTCGGGTCCAGCTTTCGTATAATGGTCGGGTCCGGGAAGTACATTTAAGGCATTTCTCGGGTCTGCACGGGTTCGGGTCCCACTTTCAAATAAAACACGGGTCCGGGTTGGTTCGGCGCAGCACATTTACGGGTCGGGTTTCTTCGGGTTTTTGGACCCGTGAAGACCTCTACTGCACACTCAGACCAGCACTCCCAGAACTATCGTTTTTTCAGACAGTGCCACCTGCTGTTTGGAAGATTATCTAACCTGATTAGATAAGATTACCTAACCTGAATTCAATTGCTGTTAGATTGCAATTTACACTATTTTTCTACTATAAAATATTACGCTATGACTGAATGCATTATTATATAAAATATTACACATACTAGGTTATGATTTAATGCATTAAGTCTGGTTTATTTTTATTAATTGTATTTGTAAATAGAAATTGTTCAGTTACTTAATAATTAGGAAAACATGAACGACTGAAAATATTTAAGGATTCATCACATTCTTTAGTATTGAGTTAGGGGATGAACATTAACTCTATATTTACATACAATAAATTATAGTGCTCGGAGTCATTTTCTCACACCAAACTTTATTTTTGTATTCTTTTTCATGAGGTCCTACAAGTCATCGAGCTGTAAACAATGCAGAGAAAAATGGTGAAAAAAATAATTGGGTTAATAATGTATATATTACATATTAAATAACATGAAATAAAATAAATGCTTTACATTCTTGTTGGGGAGATTTTTCATTTCTCGAGCAATTCTTGTGTCAAATTCCTCAACTTCACTAAAAGAAAAGATAAATGCTGTCAGAAATGTTGTGTAACACAAAAATCCAACCGTTTCTGTACAAACAAAAATTGAAAAAATACCTTGACTGATAAATGGGGCTCTGGAGGAACACCTCTTCAGCCTCCTGCCAAGACAAGCCCTGCAGCTCGCAAAGGCCATGAATGATGGCCTGTACAAATAAACCAATTAATAAAATAAAACATGCACACACTGCAGAACATAAACATGCTCATGTTCAAACATGTTTTGGGCTTACCTCTGGAAGGAGGTATAAAAACAGCAGTATAAGATTGCACTTTAAGTTTGTCTTACAATTTTTCACTATAATAAGATGTACACTTGCAAATATTACCTTCATGCTGGACCGATCTATTGAAATGTGCCTGCAGATGCATTTGCACTTTTGCCAACCGTGTTGGTTGGAAAACTGAGGCATCACAAAATGGACAGTGGAAATGACTGCAGCATTTGGTGCACTGTATTATTTCTGTCAGAGAGACCACCCTTTTTGAATTGTAATATCCATCTGGGAAAAAATACACAAGTCACACGCAAATTATTTAGACAACCCAACAGAGCTCATATTGTCAATTCTACGCAGATTGCTTGATATTTTGATGAAACTAAACTCAAGGCTGCATTTTATTCCAAAGATCTTATTTGTAATTATTACAGAACTTATTTGTAATTGCTACACTGTTATTGTGTTATTGTTGTTGTCTGTGGTAGCACTTTGAGATTTGTAAAGTACAATAAAAAGAACGTGCAATATTATTTTTCTTACACATACTACTACTACTAATAGTAGCCTAAATGTAGTAGTAATATTAGTATGAAATAATAGTAGTTAATACAGTAATACGTAGCTACAGTAGACCTACATAGTACTAAAATATGCTACAAATAATAATTGTATTATATATTATACATTTTATTTTAACATTTTTACTTTAACGTTTTTTTAATTTTGTTAGAAAACATATTAAGTATCCCAGAATTGTACAATAACACAGAAAATAAGAGCAAGCTGTAAATATTATAAAATAATGCTATCTTTCGACACTAATTTTGATCAAATCAAACACTGACTAAGCTAGCAATAATAGGTTACACACCACATGTTTGAAAATAACTGGGGAGAACAAAATTCAAGGCTTATTTTGTCGATCTATCTATCTAAACTATCATTAAATACTAAAATAGGCTATTCGTTTGTTGGTGTAATAAGATGTCACATTGATTTATGCCATAAAACTTGGTAATTTTCAGGAATTGCTTTAATAAAATTAATAACCTTACTCACGTGTCCGATGTTGCTACTTGCTAGCAGTTTTATAATGTTGGAAATTATTAAGGTACACACGCTACAAAACAAATGTTCATCCAAACAGCAGGAGGCACTGTCTGAAAAAACGATAGTTCTGGAAGTGCTGCTCTGAGCGTGCAGGTCTGAGTGTGCAGTTGGGCCTCCGGCTACTCGGCTATTTTGAAAATACAGTCGCGGCAAAAATTACAAAAATTAAGAATTTTGGGAAAACGTTACTGAGTCACTATCCAACCTTATGGGAAGTCACATCCCATTATCTCCCTCACTCTGTATATTAGGTGACATATCCATAATCAACTCAAACGATACAGATAGTAAATTACTCCTAGTGGCTCTAACTATCGCCAAGAAAACTATCCTCATGAACTGGAAATCAAGGAACACCATACATATTACATCTTGGAAAAACTTACTACTAGAGTACATGTCCATGGAAAACCTGTCAACTTCCACTCAAAATAATACAATAGAATTACACCCCTCTTTGTTATCTCTCATAAACCTCCATCAATCATGAATCCGTTGACCCTCTTTGTCTGAAGCCTTCCACAACGACACACCATTCATCAATATCTACACAAGATTTGGGGGAGGGGGGTTAGGAGGAGGTAGCAACAATGGCTAATATCAAACTAAATTAAAAGTTATGAAAGATTAAACTTGTTCATTTTATTATTATTATTATTTATTTATTTTCTTTCCCTATCCTTTCTTTCACTCTTTCTGTTCTCCTCACTTTCGTCGTGTTTTTATTTATTTTTTATTTTACTATTATTACTTTTTTTCCCCTTCCTTTTACCTCTCTCTCTCTCTTTCTCTCTCTCTTTCTCTCTCTCTTCCTCTCTCTCTCTTTCTTTTCTTTTCTTTTCTCTTTCTATTTTCATGCCTCTGGGCTTCAGTTGGCTGTGGCATCTCAGCTCCTGCCCTGTGTGGTTTAGTTTAGTGGTTTGGTGGGTGTGCGGTGGGGCCGGGAACCTTGTACCTCCAACCTGTACCAGCTTAGCCCTGTTTTCTTGCCTCTGGCAGGTCCGGCACTACATGCCTTGCTTATTTTAATGCATCACTAGACGATATACACACATCTATTGTAAAATAAGTAAAGGAAAAAAAAAAAAAATGCATATGTATATCAGACACACACAGGGTAAGTGAGACGTGAGCATGGGGGCCTAGACTTTGCACTGGGCTGGTTCCACGCTGCACGTCACGCTTTTTCAATGCATCATACACTCAACAATACATATACATATGTAGGGTAAGCGTGGCATGTGAGTGGCGGCCGGGGGTGGGGCTTTGGGCCTTGTGCCCTGCAGCACCTCTCCTTGATGGCTTGTTTTTGGCATAATTTATGCCTTATGCATGGAGGGCCCAGAGGCAGCCTTACAATATCTTATTATTATTATTATTACTATTTCGTCATTACTATTACTAACATTATTATTATTATTATTATTATTACTATTTGTCCTCTTCCTGATTCCCCAACCACCCCGTCTCGGATGAATAAGTTTATTATTGTTATTGCTGCTACTATTACTGTTATTACTTATCACCTTCCTCATCCTCCATCCTCTAATTTTTGTTATTAATGCTAATATTACTATTATTATTATTATTATTATTACTGTTATCATTACTACAGTATTGTTTTTTTTTTTTTTTTTGCCATTGTCATGTCTGTTGTACTTTCTTTTATTTATATACTTCCACCCCCAACACCCAGTCACACTTACACAAACACACACACTCACACTCACTCACTCACTCACACAAATCATGTTGGCTGTCATGTATGTTTTGTTGACCTTGGTTATTTTGTATTTGATTTGTTACCTGTAAATAGTATGTTTGTTTGCATAATAAAAAAATTAAAAAAAAGCCGTGGGTTGCGTTTTTTTGGCCTACTTTTTATAATACTTTTATATACGCCCAAAGTGTATATAGACAAATAAAAATTAAAATAGATCCTTTTACTAATGTGTATTATACTTGGAATGTATCCCTGGCAACTTAAGAACGGAGAGGCGGTTGTAACATCACAAACAACGTGAGTTTCAGCATACATGTTAAGGCTTTTACACAGCAGAAATAAACATGACAACAGCCACTATAGATTATATAAAATAATAAACACACAATTACGATAGGATATGGTCTGTATGCGATTTTCTTGAGAGAATGTGTACATCTGAAATGCTAATTTCTGCAGTGATATAAAAGGCTATAAATAGCATATTTTAACAAAAGTAAACGACCAAATTCCACATGTGATCGTAAAAGGAAGTTATTACAAACACCCGAAGGTGGTTTGAAGTGAGTTTTGAGTAAAAGTGTACTAGTAATCTCATAAATTGTCTTATGAAGCATGATGCTAATGTTAGCTCTAATGCACATGCAGAACAGGTCCAATTATTCTTCATAATGCATTTTTGTTATAATACTTCACGTAAGGTTGCAAGAAATGTTTTGTTGTATTTATTTAGAAATAATTTTGATAATAGTTGGGTAAATGTATACTGGGATTGAAGCGATGTGGCTTGGTAAACATTTTATTGCCAGTATAAAAGCTGATAATGGCTGAATAAAAACAAAAGAATAATGATAAAAGAATAATAAGGATTATGTCTCATACCTGGTGGAAGTGTGAAAGATTCTGTTTCCTTAAACTAGTTTGTCATGCATTTCTTTTTCAAAACATTTACAGCTAAATCCTAGTATTTTAAATTTGCGATTAATCATGATTAATCACAGTCCATGACGCAATTAAACTTTTTAATCAATTGACAGCACTAATATATATAACCTAAACAAAACCCAAGTGCAAAGCTTATGCTTATGTTTTCCTGACTGTTAGTGCACATCAGGAAGTCTCCCAGGGCACTAATATTTTTTGTGGAACTTTTTTTAATGTTAAAAATAAATTTATTAAAAATATATATATATTTTTAGCATGACTAAATGAGACAATGAGAGAGCAGAGGTTGATTGAGATTGAGAGTGAGATTAAAGGAAAACAGTGAATGAAAGACTAAAATAATTCATATACAACATTTTCAAATTTCTGTTCTAAACACGTTGACTCGGTTTTTGTAGGCAAATCTAACATATCCAATATGTGTGTTTTGTTTTCATTTTTTCCCACTTCAGCAACAGAAGGCATTATTGAGTACATAATTAAAGATGGTGTTAACACAAGGTTAAGTTATATTCTGACAAAACACTGCAACATTAATAATAATAATAATAATAAGTTTTATTTATATAGCGCCTTTCCAGAGCTCAAGGACACTTTACAATAAACACCAGAAATGGGCATTACCACTTTTATAAACTTACATTACGGTGTTTGCTCGGTTTGAGACTATGTCCCAAGAGGATATCTGAGTCACAGAAGAAAATGTCTTATTATTTTAATACAGTAAGTAAGTAAGTAATACAGGTTTGAAAATGGGCCCTTTAAGAAATTACTAATGACTTTAACTTGATGCATGAATATGCAGCTTTAAAGGTGCCATAGAATGCATTGATACAATATTTTAAATTGTTCTCTGATATCTACATAGAAGATATGTGGCTTAGGTAAGGGCAAAAATTGCTGGCGGAGGAGGAATTTCCGTGTCTTCATGAAACTCCCTGTAAATCGCCAGCCCCCAAACAACACAGAATTGTGGATAAAGATACAACGATCATCCTCTCGCAGATCTTGAACCTTTCTTAATAATATATATAAATATATATAAATATAATATTCTAATATAAATAAATTTATAGAAGAGGCAATAATACAATTTCTTTTTTCTTTGCTTTAAAAAGGGAGGTACTCTTCAACCTATTCTGTTTAAAGACTTGAATGAGTCTGAAACTGACTGAGGGACTGATTAAAAGGGATTGCTGTTCTCATCCTGGTATACACCTGTGGCAACTGTTTAAGATTTGCTATAATTTTTTATAGGAATCTTCTGGGTTTAACTTTGTGTTTTCTGTAGATTTTTGGTTTATGTCTTTATCTATTGTTTCTCTTAATTGTAGAGGGTTACGTAACATTGTAAAGAGGAAAGCCATTTTTTTGAAACGCTTCAATACAGATTTTTGTTTTTTACAAAAGTGCCACTCTGATATTCAAGATGTACATTTTTGGAGGTCGCAATGGGGACTAGATTTATGGTTAGCTCACGGCACTACTCATTCTGCTGGGGTTTGTATCTTGAAAAATCGATTTAAAGGGAAAATATTAAGTTCTGAGTGTGATATGACTGGACACTACATTTTACTTGCCCTTGAAATTTTTAATTCAAAAATTTAATTCATTAATTGTTATTAATGTATATGGTTTCAACTTACAAAGAGAAAATAATGCCTTTTTTGACAGTTTAGGTGATCGGGTGACTCGTATGTTAGCCATATATCCTAACTCTTCTCTAATGTTTGGAGGTGATTTCAATGTCGTCCTGGACAACAGGTTTGATAGATGGCCTCCTCAGGCTGGAAATCTAAGTCCTGATTATGTAATTACGTTTATGGAGAAATTTTTCTTTAATTGATACATGGAGAAAATCTCATCCAACACAAGAATGCTTTACTTGGAGCAATAATTCTTTATCTAGTCAGTCCAGGATTGATTATTGGCTTACATCTAAGGATTTAGATAACATTGTCACTGATATAATACCATCCCCATTCTCGGATCACAAGGCTATTTCAATAAGTATTCCCTTTACATCTTCTGTAAATTTAACTCAAAAGTCTGGATACTAGAAATTAAATAATTTAGTACTTCAACATAACAAAGTAATCACTGGCATAGAAAAAATTATTTTGACTTATTGGAATAAAGCAAAAATTGAAAAAAAAAAATATTGTAGCAATTGTGAACTTCTCAAATTTGAAGTAGGAAAAAGTAAGTTTTTTTTAGGAAGTACTGTAGCGAGTTTGCAAAAAAGAGGAAAGCTGAAGAAGATAAAATTTTATTTAAAATATCTACTTTATTATCTAAAAGTGTAGAAGAATTATCAGAATTCGATAAAGCAGAGCTCACTGAACAGAAACTTAAGCTAGAGGAGATTTACAAACAAAAGGCTGAAGAAGCTTTTATAAGGTCTCGAAGGAAATGGCTTGAAGAGGGCGAAAAGAGCTCTACTTATTTTTTTAGACTTGAGAGGCAACAAGCTGAAAAATAATCATATTGAAAAATTGAGGATTAAAGGTAATATTGTGGAGGACCCTAAAATTATTGCAAATTTTTGTTTGAGTTTTATAGTAATTTGTATACTTCTAATTTCTGTCAACAATCTACAACTGAGTTTTTGGAGTCCTTACATAATATGAAGCAGATTAGTAATGAAAAGTTCAATATATATGAAGCCCCTCTTAGTTTAAAAGAAATTACTGATGCAATTAATAAATTTGCAAAGATTTCAACGAAACTTCTTTCACGTTGTCATTATGGGGTATTGTTTGTAGAATTTTGAGGAAAATAATTAATTTAATCCATTTTGGAATAAGGCTGTAACAACAAAATGTAGAAAGTGCATTTCCGAATGCACTGTAATGATAGACTGTGGATATGCTTAGGTTATATATGGTAATATAGTGAGTAGCTCATACCTGTTGTGACGTGCAGCTAGTACAGGGAATTTGGGGTCAGAAGGAGTCATTAAAAGGAACTGCAGCACAGAGTGAATGAACGGAAACAGAGAACACCTGTATCGCCTCGTCTAAATATATATCCTAACATTACAGCTGCTGTGTGGTGGCTTGTTACTGTGACCCGTAGTGCAGCGCTGCAGAGAGATTTGTTGGGCTTCCTTCAAGTGCACACACTTGTGTGTGTGATCAAGTCGCATCGCAGTGAATTAATAGCGCATGTTTGTGTGAATGTCTGGTGAGTGAACGTGTGTTTGTATTGTGGCGGGGGTGAGGAATCACACACGACAATGAGACTGTTTTGAAGTCAAGAAAACCCCGGAGGGTGGATTTATTTGTGTCAAATGGTGAGTTCGGGGTGCGGTGCTCCGTGCAGTGTTCCAACTCAATC
Organism: Onychostoma macrolepis; assembly: GCF_012432095.1. NCBI lineage: Eukaryota > Metazoa > Chordata > Actinopteri > Cypriniformes > Cyprinidae > Onychostoma > Onychostoma macrolepis. The sequence goes on along the minus strand of NC_081172.1, from coordinate 20,467,615 downwards.
CTTTCGTGCTTCTGAAGTGGTGGATCGGTGCAGTGCTCTGTGGTTCGGTGGGGACCGGTCACATGCTGTCTTCTGTTTGAAGAGGAGAGAGAGAACAACATTATGCGGGAGGCTTCCGTGGAACTCACCAGAGTGTGCGTGAAGTGTGGCTTAAAAAGGGTGGCTTCTGATGAGCTCCAGGTGTGACCGGTCTGCCGCTGATGCGGGGTGCAGGTGTGCACCGTTTGTTGCCAGGGCGACGCTGATGACGGCTCGGGACACGTGTCACACTTGTTGTCCTGGTGTTCCTACACAACGGGGAAGAAGGGGTGGGTGGGAGTTGAACCCTGACAGACCTGCGAAAGCTGCCCAGCCACGGGAGAGTCCGTCTGCGTTGGCGTTGGCCGTTCCCGCTCGATGTTGTACGTCGAAGTGGAAGTCCTGGAGCGCCAGGAACCACCGCATCACTCGGGCGTTTGTATCTTTAGCCCGGGCCATCCACTGGAGGGGAGCGTGGTCTGTGAGGAGGGTGAACTTCCGGCCCAGGAGGTAATATCGGAGCTCCAGGACTGCCCACTTAACGGCCAACGCTTCTCTCTCGACCGTGGCGTAGCGACGTTCAGCGGGGGTCAGCTTCCGGCTGATGTAGACCACCGGGTGTTCCTCGCCGTCAACTACCTGGGAGACGGCTCCCAACCCGGTGTCGGACGCGTCCGTCTGTAACAGGAAGGGGCAGCTGAAATCTGGGGCCCGTAGGATGGGCTCGGTCGTGAGTGCCTCCTTCACTCGCTTGAACGCTTGGTCCATCCCCTGGCTCCAAATGATCTTCTCGGGCTGCCCCTTCCGGATCAGGTCTGTCAGGGGAGCAGCTAAGGAGGAGAAGTTAGGGATAAAACAGCGGTAATACCCTGCCAACCCCAAAAAGGCTCGTACCTGAGTTTTGGTTGTAGGCACCGGTGCTGAGAGGATAGCCGCCACCTTCTTTTCCTGGGGTCGGACGATACCCCTTCCCACCTGGAAACCCAGGTACTTGGCGTCGTAAAGGGCAAGGTGGCACTTCCGGGGGTTGGCAGTCAGTCCAGCCCGACGAAGTTCCATGAGCACCCTCCGCAACCGTTCGAGGTGTTCCTCCCAGCTCTCCGCATGAATGATGACATCGTCCAGATAGGCTGCCGCGTAAGCCTGGTGGGGCCGTAGTAGGACATCCATTAGACGTTGGAACGTGGCGGGGGCCCCGTGTAGGCCGAAGGGGAGAATCCGGTACTGCCAGTGGCCACTGGGGGTCGAAAAGGCGGTCTTGGGTTTGGCGCTTTCGGTCAGCGGGACCTGCCAGTATCCCTTTGTGAGGTCGAGAGTGGAGATGAACCGGGCTCTCCCCAGGCGATCAATTAACTCATCTACGTGGGGCATGGGGTAGCTGTCAAATTCTGATACCTCATTCAAGCGTCGAAAGTCATTGCAGAAGCGGAGGGTGCCATCCGGCTTCGGGACCATAACGACAGGGCTGGACCAAGGGCTCCGGGATGGTTCAATTACCCCTAACTTCAACATCTCCTGTATCTCGTCCTCAATTGCGTGTCGCCGAGCCTCTGGGACACGGTAGGGCCGCTGCCTCACGATGGTCCCCGTCGGGACGCGGATGTCGTGCTGGAGGACGTTGGTCCGCCCGGGCAGTGGTGAGAACACATCAGAGAACTGACTGACCAGATGTTGAAGCTGCGTCTTCTGGGCAGCCGAGAGATGGGGGTTGAGGTCCACAACCACGGGATCCGAGGTGGCAAGGGCCGACAGCTGAGCCCGGTTTCCGACCCATCGTTTCAAGAGGTTAACGTGGTAAAGTTGTTCCTCCCGTCGGCGGCCGGGCTGGCGAACCCGGTAGGTGACTGGCCCGATTCGTTCAGTAACGGTGTACGGCCCCTGCCCCAATATATAATAATACCCCAAGCGGCTGTGGGTATTAAGACCATCACATGATCCCCGGGCTGGAACTCCCGTGGTTGGGCTGCCCGGTTGTAGAGACGTTGCTGAGCTTGTTGGGCCTTGGTGAGGTGTTCCCGGACTAACGGCATCACTCTGTCTATCCTCTCCCTCATGTCGCGGACATGCTCGATGGTGGAGCGGAAGGCGGCCGGCTGTTGCTCCCATGCCTCCCTCGCGATGTCCAGGAGCCCTCGAGGTTGGCGACCGAATAGTAGCTCGAAGGGGGTAAAACCAGTGGAGGCATTGGTGGTATTCTGTACTCCGAGGTGGCCGGCCATCGGGTGGGCGTGGGCTAGCTCCATTACCACCTCCGTCTTGGCTTTTGGGACTACTAGTAGTGACTTTTCCTCCCCCCTCCGCTGCGCGACACAGTAAAGCAGGCCATTTTGGATGCGAAATTGGGGGATCGGGTGCGGTGCTGGCAGGACCTCTTTCCCCTCAATCGCTCGCACTTGCGCCCAACAGTGTTTTAGACGGTCAATCCCCGTGTTGCTCTTTTGCGAATGACCCCCCTCCCGTTACCTGCTGGAACACATCATAGTACAGGTTAGTATTTTGAGAGGGGGACTCACCGTCTCGGGCGCTGTCAGATGCCAGCAACACGGGGCAACGGCGGAGACTGCGTCTGGGTTTCCGGTGACGGCGGTTCCCGGCAGGGCTGACAGGCTGGCTGGCGGCTAGGGAGCGGTCGAAACCCGGCCAGTCTCTCCCGAGGAGGACTGGGATGGGCAGGTCCTTAATAATCCCCACTTCCACGGGCCAGGTTCCCTGGGCCGCCGAGATGTTGACCCGCCGAGCGGGCACCTGCCGCGTGTCCCCATGGACGCAGGTTACGGATAGGAGGGCCTTGGATTCGGCCCGCGGGGGCAGGACGGCCGGGTGTATAAGGCTTACGGTGCTGCCTGAGTCCAAGAGGGCGGGGAATGGGCGTCCATTAATCCGTACCTCCGTCTGTGGGCCGGAAAAGGGTGGTTCCTGGTGCAGGGTGCAGCCTGTCAGCCAAGCCCTGTTTGGAGAGCGAGGGGGTTCGGTGGGCATGGGCTCATCCTGGGGGCCGGGAACCGCTGGCCTGTTTACCGGTCGCGGGGTGCCCTCCGGTGTGCGTCGCTCCTGGACCACCCTCCGGGGAAAAGGCGTCACTCGCTCCCCCGCCTCTCGATGAAGGGTGGCATCCGCCAGTTCGATGGCCTCGACGACTTCCCGATGGTCAGGGGTTGCGCATCCCAGCGGCTTGTCAAGGGGACGGGTAGCGCCGGAGAAGCCTGTCCACGACGACCCTCTCAGCCACTTGACTGGCCGTGAGGTTCCCGACGAGGAGCCAATGTCGGGCCAGTCGCGAGAGTTCGGCCGCCTGGGCGCGGACCGGTAGGCGGGGCTTATACTCCCAGTCCTGGAAGAGTTGGGCCGCACAGATCAGGGACAGACCCACCCTGGCTAAGATCTCCTGCCTTAAGTCTTCATATGAGTCGACCTTCTCCGGGGTAACGTGAAGTAAGCTCGCTGTGCCTCGCCGGTCAAAAGGGGAGCGATGATTCGGGCCCATTCCTCCGGCGGCCAATCTTCCCGGAGCGCGACGGCCTCGAACATTTGTAGGAAGTGTTCCGGGTCGTCGTGGACAGTCATTTTAGGGAGGAGTTGGGTCGCCCGCACTCGGGGATCGGGAGCGGGATACGCTGGGCGGCGGCGAACGGAGCTCGGCGAGTCCTCGCCTGTCTCGCCTTGTCGAGAGGCCACGTGCTCCATTATTTGTTGCTGGCGGATGCTCACCTCCGTGAGATGTTTGAGGAGTTCTTCCATGCACCGTTTGTTGCCAGGGCGACGCTGATGACGGCTCGGGACAAGGTGTCACAGTATGTTAAGATTAGTTGATGTTGTATTTTTCTTTTTTTTCTTTTTTATTGATTGGTTTACTTGTATTTTTGGTATTTTGTCTTGTTCATTGCGCTCGAGTACTGTGCGTGGTTATTGCCACCTTTGATTATCTGTTGTCAATTCCCTTATAACCAACCAGGGCTATTATCTGCTGGGAGGGTTTACTTTATTGGTTTATTTATGTTTGTTTGTTATTGTGTGGATTGTAGTTTTGGTTATTCATTCTGAGTGGGGGTAATTTTATTTGTTTCACAGATTAGTATGAAAGTGTGAATTTTGAGGTTGTTGTTTGAATTGAATTTATTTGGGTTTATTGTTTATGTTTTGTTGTTTTTTTTCTCTCCCTTCCCAAATGCTGAATTACCCCATGGGGCATTGCTATTGACCAGTTAAAATGATACTATTACAGGTGGCCACTTGATGGTATCAGGAAGTTACTCATGGGATTAGTTGCATTTTGATGAATAAATAGATCAACTGATTCTGTTATATCCACAGATGCAGTGAAGGTATGACATAAAATTACATAATTTACAACACACCTGTGTAAATATCAAACACATGGTAAATACATGTATGTCATACATACATATACAGTGGGTACGGAAAGTATTCAGACCCCCTTCAATTTTTCACTCTTTTTTATATTGCAGCCATTTGCTAAAATCATTTAAGTTAATTTTTTGTTCCTCAATGTACACACAGCACCCCATATTGACAGAAAAACACAAAATTGTTGACATGTTTGCAGATTTATTAAAAAAGAAAAACTGAAATATCACATGGTCCTAAGTATTCAGACCCTTTGCTCAGTATTTAGTAGAAGCACCCTTTTGATCTAATACAGCCATGAGTCTTTTTGGGAAAGATGCAACAAGTTTTTCACACCTGGATTTGGGGATCCTCTGCCATTCCTCCTTGCAGATCCTCTCCAGTTTTGTCAGGTTGGATGGTAAACGTTGGTGGACAGCCATTTTTAGGTCTCTCCAGAGATGCTCAATTGGGTTTAAGTCAGGGCTCTGGCTGGGCCATTCAAGAACAGTCACGGAGTTGTTGTGAAGCCACTCCTTCATTATTTTAGCTGTGTGCTTAGGGTCATTGTCTTGTTGGAAGGTAAACCTTCGGCCCAGTCTGAGGTCCTGAGCACTCTGGAGAAGGTTTTCATCCAGGATATTCCTGTACTTGGCCGCATTCATCTTTCCCTCGATTGCAACCAGTCGTCCTGTCCCTGCAGCTGAAAAACACCCCCACAGCATGATGCTGCCACCACCATGCTTCACTGTTGGGACTGTATTGGACAGGTGATGAGCAGTGCCTGATTTTCTCCACACATACCGCTTAGAATTAAGGTCAAAAAGTTCTATCTTGGTCTCATCAGACCAGAGAATCTTATTCAGGTGTTTTTTAGCAAACTCCATGCGGGCTTTCATGTGTCTTGCACTGAGGAGAGGCTTCCGTCGGGCCACTCTGCCATAAAGCCCCGACTGGTGGAGGGCTGCAGTGATGGTTGACTTTCTACAACTTTCTCCCATCTCCCGACAGCATCTCTGGAGCTCAGCCACAGTGATCTTTGGGTTCTTCTTTACCTCTCTCACCAAGGCTCTTCTCCCCTGATAGCTCAGTTTGGCCGGACGGCCAGCTCTAGGAAGGGTTCTGGTCGTCCAAAACGTCTTCCATTTAAGGATTATGGAGGCCACTGTGCTCTTAGGAACCTTAAGTGCAGCAGAATTTTTTTTGTAACCTTGGCCAGATCTGTGCCTTGCCACAATTCTGTCTCTGAGCTCTTCAGGCAGTTCCTTTGACCTCATGATTCTCATTTGCTCTGACATGCACTGTGAGCTGTAAGGTCTTATATAGACAGGTGTGTGGCTTTCCTAATCAAGACCAATCAGTATAATCAAACACAGCAGGACTCAAATGAAGGTGTAGAACCATCTCAAGGATGATCAGAAGAAATGGACAGCACCTGAGTTAAATATATGAGTGTCACAGCAAAGGGTCTGAATACTTAGGACCATGTGATATTTCAGTTTTTCTTTTTTAATAAATCTGCAAAAATGTCAACAACAAAGACCTAAAAATGGCTGTGCACCAACGTTTACCATCCAACCTGACAGAACTGGAGAGGATCTGCAAGGAGGAATGGCAGAGGATCCCCAAATCCAGGTGTGAAAAACTTGTTGCATCTTTCCCAAAAAGACTCATGGCTGTATTAGATCAAAAGGGTGCTACTAAATACTGAGCAAAGGGTCTGAATACTTAGGACCATGTGATATTTCAGTTTTTCTTTTTTAATAAATCTGCAAAAATGTCAACAATTCTGTGTTTTTCTGTCAATATGGGGTGCTGTGTGTACATTAATGAGGAAAAAAAATGAACTTAAATGATTTTAGCAAATGGCTGCAATATAACAAAGAGTGAACAATTTAATGGGGTCTGAATACTTTCCTTACTCACTGTATATGGACAATTTTGTGATAGATAGGATTCGTTTTATGGAACTTCTCATTAATTTCTGTGGTTTCCACCACACAACTCAAAAATTCAGTAGTGTTAAGGCTGTTATGTGATAGATTATCAAGGCACATGTGAACCAAGATAAGTTTAAATGTGATCTGAGGGTGGGTTGCACCAACAAGGATTAAATTAAGCAAAGTTTAGAGCTAAGGTTTTGTTGATCTGGGTTTTATTTTAAATTGAGTTGTGTTGCACCACTTAATTTTAAACTTAGATTAACAAATCAGGGATTAGAATTCTAACCTGCGATTAAAACCTCCATCTACGATTAATTTTCTCCGCCATGATGGATTCGTCATGTAATTAAACAGCAACAATGGTAATATTTATTATCCTCTTTCTCTGATAAGTTGCTTTTGTCGATAAAGGAAATAAACTTGTAAAGGTCCGCCGTAAACCGCTAACGTTACATAAATACCGTTGATTAAAAGACTGATCAAACAAGCAATGACAACTTTGAGGCAGTGCATACGGATTTCATAATCTTGGAAATATATTTAAAGTATCAATTAATGGAGAAGGCTATAGTTTATGACAAACAACCGAGATAAGAGAAAACAACTGCCATGATTCGCGAGTACCTCCGCTCGTGACAGCAGCACACTGTCCATTTGATCGCCGTCCAGCACGCATATAGTGCGGCCGCGATCCTACCCAGCTAACATAAGACCAGCAGGCCACTGGCGGCCCACTGGTGGCAAAGCCTGCAGCCCACCGGCGGACGCCACCCGCGGTTCACCGGCGTTTTGCTCATCGTTATTCCAGCAGACCACCAGCAGCAGCCACCGCTTTTCCGGCAGCGGTTCGCTGACGAGCCGCTGGTTTATAATTACTGTTTGCTGGAGGTCCACGGTCGGTCCGTGGTTCATAATCAGTTCGATTACGCTAACCAAAATATCCTTGCACACAATAATGGATCAAAAACAATGTACAATGGCAATTGAAAATTTATTTTCAGTGAACAGATTAAACATACAAATGCATTTACAGTATATGTATCAGATGGTTTTATCCAATGTGACTTTCAAATAGAAGCATTCAGTTCACATATGTCCAGAGGTGTAAAATACTTGAGTAATTTTACTTGATTACTTTACTTAAGTATTATTTTGGGGGATTTGTACTTTATTCAAGTACAATTTAAACTGACTACTTGTACTTTTACTTGATTACATTTCTGAAGAAAAAACAGTACTTTTTACTCCTTACAATTTTATTTAATCTTGAAAAGTACATTACATTTTTATTTTATCTTATGCACATTAAATATGGTAAACGGAAGCTCAAACGTGCGTGCCTGATGTGAGAACCAATGATCATTGTTTTCATGCATCAAGCACACATATTTCTACTTCACTTATGACTTTCATCAGGTAAATGTCTGGCTTCAAAAGTTCACCATCAAATCCGAGGAAGCATATTGAGGTAGCAAAGTTGCATTTTCCCAAAAAAATGTTTATTCATTATTTGTTCTGTTTTGATAGAGCCATTAGCTGTGTAATATATTAGCTGAATGCACAAGATTGAGTGCAAATAAAATCAGTGATGAGAATTTAAATACCATTAATATTTTTGTGGAAATATTTTCTTAATTAATTAAAACTCTCCAAAAGTGTTTAAATAAGCATTGTTTGTTAAATTAATTATAATTCATGTTTAGTGATGTTCTCACCAGGTAGTGGATAAGTTGTATTTATAATATGTCATTATACGACGCATTGAGTAGGAATCAGGACTGTCAATGTTTTTTTAAATCTTAATAATTACATGATTTGCTCATTAATTAATCTAAATAGTAACAAATAATTATTTATCAATATTTGCTGAAAAAAAAAAAAAAAACTCTAAAAGCCCCAAATAAATAATTAAAAGATCAATAACACAAAAATGTGGCCTTTCAAAACGTTAATGTTGTATGTTGTAATTCTATGACTCTCCTCATTAATTCAACACATTCTAGTATTCTGTGTGGAATATGTTTCTAGCCTCTGCATCACATCTTGCTCTTCAAAGGGATACTTCACCCAAAAATGAAAATTCTCTCATCATTTACTCACCCTCATGTCATCCCAGATGTTTAAGACTTTCTTTCTTAAGATGAACACAAGCAAAGATTTTTAGTCCAGATAATACAAAACAGAATCACTTCAGAACCCACACAAAGTGAACACGGCGGTCAAGTTTAAAATATTAGTATTTGTATCCTTCTTACATATAACTATCATTTCACTTAAGAGGACACTGATTCATTAACAGGGGTTGCATGCGTTACTATCATATTCACTTTGTGTAGTTTTTGAAGTGTCATTTTTGGATGTCCCATACAAGTGATTTTTTTTTTCTAAAACTCTTATTTTGTGTTCATCTGATAAATGAAAGTCACTGTACTTCAGCATTGGGTAAAAGAGCATTATAATCTCCTTTGTGGTAGAGAAAGCTGCTTGCATGTAGGCTACGGGAAACAGCAAAGATGTTGAATTAAACATACAAACAATCAGCGTTTCCACATGTTTATACTGGCCCCGATAATCAAAACTTCTACTTAGCGCTTGCTCCATTTCTGCAAATCAGTTTTTGTAAATGAATGACTTAATCCACATATGACCACCTGCTGGTGAGCTGGAGATCATGCATCGGTGCTCTACTGCTATTCCTGCGGTTCCCGGATGCGCAACGCTGAATTTTCTGCCGAATTTTAACCACTGAATTTGTGGCAGCAAATTTGGAAAGTGAAATAAAGTGACCAAAATTTGCCTGTCGAATATTATACATCGTATTTTTAAACAGATTGAATATTTTGGAAGTGAATTCTGGAAGGTGAATATGAATTGTTGAATTTTTAATTATGAAAATGTGTGTGAAATATTTTGAATTGAAATATTCACAGCTTAAATAAACAATTGTGTTAAATTTCAGGACCTAAAAATGCAAGCCCTGGAAATACAAGGCATTAAAATGCAAGCACTGTTAATGGCAATGCATCTTTTTTTTTTATTTGTGGAATTCAGCATGCTTTGTTTCAAAAACTGTCATTATTCTGCTTCCATATAACTGGCCACTTACTTTCATGTATTTCGGGAGAAATAGGTGAATTTACTGATGTTAATCCGACAGATCCACACGGCAGTGTCCAGCGCATATTATCAACATGCCTGCATGACACGTCGCTATGGAAATAATAAAATTATTAGTATAGATTATTTAATTATTTAATATTGCGCTTCTGTATAATTACCACTGTCCATTGATATAATATATCATGAAATAAAATAAAATAAAATAAAATAAACTGTAGGCTACTCTTGGGGGCCCTCTGGTGGCCACGGGGGCCCTAAGCAGCCGCTTAGTTCACTTATGCATTGGGTACGTCACTATGCCCTTTGCATCATGGGAATTTTCTGTGACGTCAGACCCCACATAGAGAGACTTACTGTATTTTTTAATTTCTGCATACTACTATATTTACTGTAATACGGCCTCTTTGGCACCATTCTATTGAGGTTGTTTTATTTTCCTCATTTCTTACATTTGGATTGACACGATTTGCCCTGGTTCTACAACGCAGTAGTGATGGAAATTTTGATTCTTTCAAGAGATTCGTTCATTTTCAGTTCGTTCACCAAAATGATTCGTTCAGATTCATTTACTGATTCGTTCAGTGACCATTTCTTCATATTACATAAATACACCAGCATGTGGCGAAAAAGAGTGTATTATGTGTTATTATGTCTTAAATCAATGAACGTACTGTATTTACTTGTTACAAAAAACTGATTTGGCTTTATTAAAATGTGTGCCTAATCTACTCATAAAATAAATGAATAAGTCTAAATAAATGGTTCAGATGACCAAAACATAAGGTTTTCTTGCATAATTGACATTTTTAATAGTTTGGTCAGACTTTTACACATTCATAAATCTGGGATTATGTTAAACGTGTCGTGGAGTTATGTTCTGTATGTTAAATATGAATATATAAACAAATGTGCACAGTATGCACTTGCATCTGCTTTCTGCTGATTACTGAACGAGACTGACTCAAATGACCGACCTGCCCGGTACACATTCGTTCACGAACTACAAGTACCAGTTCGTTTAATTCATTCACGAACGCGATCTCTCTCTCATTCAGACTCAAAACAGCGACTCGGTCATTGATGGGCGTGTTCGTTCAGTAACAACCCTTCGTGAATGAAAAAAAAAAAAACAGTTGTTGAATGATATGGCGAGCTCAGCTCGTGTAGTTTGGCATATTTGCAGCAAAGAAAGAAATTTACACTTTACCATTGTAATGAAAACTGAACCAGGTGTTTTAGACTTTAGTTTTTTTTGCACTTTGAACAATTCTCTCAAGATCTCTCTCGTTACTCGTTCAGTACTCTGTACAGTAGTAAATTGTAAATAAAAACAGGTAAATTGTTCAAAGTGCAAAATATACCACAAAACTAAGTCTAAAACACAGTAGTGGGTCAGTTTTCATTACAATGGTAATATGTAAATTTCTTTCTTTGCTGCAAATAATTTGCTGCTCAAGCCGAGCTCTACCTGTACGCCATCATTATTGTTCAACAACTGGTTCTTTACATTCACGAACGAGATGTACCAGATCATTCAACCCGTTCACGAACGAGGTCTCTCTCTCTCGTTCAGACCCTAAAGCAATTCGGTCAGTGAAGGGCGTATTCGTTCACTACATTCAACAAATCACATGCTCCGTCACATCTCATACTCGAATGCTATTGGCTCAAGGTTTAGTCAGTCTTTGACAGGATGAAACAGTACGCAGAACTAACAGCGCCACGCTGCTCTGAAGGGAGGGATTTCAGTGAACGAGAAATATGACTCAATGGATTACGTGAACGAGAACGATTCGTTCACCAAAAAGATTCGTTCAAAAAGAACGATTCGTTCACGAACGTAACATCACTACAACGCAGCAACAGCTTGGGACTCACTACCTTACACTGGATGTGTTACATCGCTTGCAGTGGCGGTTCTACATTGAATTACTCTCCCAGCGAGACCCCCACTGTCACTCACGACCAGAAGTCAAGACTAAACCAATTCACCTCCACATAATCGTTTTGTATTACCTATTTTTATTAGCCATTTCACACAATTCAGAAAAAAACAAAAACGTGCAAATTATAGGCCTGTGTTTTATTATTATGAATGAAATGTGCGTTATTTGGAAGAAAGTCAAGGTGTGACTGACTTTAGCCCACTTGTCCCACACTGTAAAAAAAATTCCGTAAAATTTACGGTAAAAAAACGGCAGCTGTGGTTGTCAGAATTCTACCGTAAAATATATGGTAGCAACATTTTATGTTTTTACATTTACAGTTAAATACCGTAATTTAATAATTATTGGGGTTGCCTCTGATCTCGCCATAGCTACAACATACCGTAACTTAATCCCCAGCCCATGTCACGCCACAATGGGAGTGCCAGGGAAGGATGCCCCCCCCTCCCCCCCTTATTTTACAGCATGCATTTGTGAAAAAGTGTATTCATATTTAATGTTACCAATGCTTTGTCAATGTTAAGATTCTTTTTAATATACTAATACAAATACTGCAGGCATTCTTTGAGTCTTTATTCCTTTATTAAAATTATGCAAAACAAAACAAAACAAAAATGTTTACTTTTATGAGCTGTCATGTATTTGCTCTCAATCCAGTGTTTTCTCTCAAAGGTGGCATTTAATGAATCCTCAATATAAAGAACACATCCATGTATTTCCATCTGTCCTCTGCACTCTGCACTCTGTTCTCAATGGCTGACTACGAGAACACAAGATATTTAAAAATTTTAATAAATTAAAGCTTTCTTGTCTGTGAGAAAATAACTGTAAAATTATGTCCAACCTAAACCACGGAGGTCATGCATCAAGGTTTCTGATGACAAGATGATGCACAACATGGTTTATGATCTTGATGATCTTTTATGTTGATCTATTTGCTGGGTGAAAAAAAAAAAAAAAAAAAAAACCCTCATTGCTGTTTTTGTTTGTAACTTAAATGTCCCCCATTCTTTAAGAATAATTTATATGAGTCTAAACAAAGATAACAATCCATTCATGCAGATCAGACAAAAAGACAAACTGTGTCATCATATAAATCACTATTTTAATCAGAGTAAATTCACTCTTTACCAGCAATTTATATTGAAATATATTTACAAAGTATCTTTAATGATGCAAAACATATTTTTTTCTTTCTCTGTAATCTTAAGGGTTCATCTCAAATAGCACTCTTCTTGGGCAGCCCATCAGCTCCCAACAAATGATGGTTTGGATCCTTCACCACACATGGCCCAGGACCAGCCTAAAAGCACATTATGCAGCAATTATGGTAAACAGGTCATACATAAAACACTTTTTCTCCTGAAACAGGATTCAATATAGGGTATAGTGTTAGCCTATATATTCTCCACTGATGAACCACTGATGTCACATGGCCGCATTTACACTGCATGGTTCAAGTGACCCAATTCCGATTTTTTTCCTCCCATGTGGCACAGATCGGATATGGCCCACGACCGTGTAAGCAGGGGAAAAAAATCACATGGATTCCGATATTCTCAGATCGGTTTCAGGCCTCATTCATATGTGGAAATCAGATATCAGAAATAATACGTGCATAAGCGGTCAGATCAGATATTCCCCTGTAAATGCGAATCCTACATCATTGAAAAGTGAGGTTTTTTTAAACATTTCGCGGTACAGATATACCTGTAACAAATGAAACATCTCTAGTTGAGTATTAATTTCGTTCGTTTGTGTTAAATAAAAGGCGATCTGATGCTGAAATGTGTTGCTTTTGAAATCACGCTGAGTGCTCGTTGCCGCTGTTGTCAGTTACGGCTCGTGCACGGACGAGCGCTTCAGTCCCGTTTGTTCCATTGAAACCACAAAATAAAATGCACACAAACATGTCCCTGCCTTTGATATAGAATCACTGATGAACACATTTGGTTTTAATTACTAAAAAAAAAAAAAAAAAAAAAAGATGTGGCATGCTTAACAATATCTACCACCTGAGTATTATTCTACTCGCAAGCTTTCTGCGGAGCTGCGTACATCACTTTTAAAAGAAATGTAAGCACGTCGTCCAAAACAATCGGATATAGTCACATAATCGGAATTGGTCATCAAGACCATTTTAACTATGTCCTTACTACGTTTCTGTGCCTTGACCATGATAGTACCCTTGCTGTCTATGGGGGTTCAGAGAGCTCTCGGATTTCATCAAACATATCTTAATTTGTGTTCCAAAGATGAACGAAGGTCTTACGGGTTTGGAATGACATAAGGGTGAGCAATTAATGACATAATTTTCATTTTTGGATGAACTATCCCTTTAATAAAGTACAGATTGCAGCCATTTTTAGACAGTTACCTCAGTGCTGATTATATAGCGTATACCCTTGGGCGTGGGATCCATATTAATGTCTCTCTTCAGGTCCTCAGAAAGGTCAGCTGAACACACAGGAAGACCTTTGACAAACCTGCAAATTAAAATTACTGAGCTTAGAGTTATGATCATAGCATGATGCACCTGTGCTATGTGAGAGCTGCAAACATTTTTTTAAATGAATACTAACATCATGCCTGATTTGTAACTTACTCTTCTCCGCTGATTTCTGGGGGAAAGAAATGACGGACCACCTGTACAAACTCTGGCAAGTGGTCTTGCAATGTGTAAATAACAGCATTAGGACCAGCATCAAAGGTATATGCCACCTGAAACAAGGAAAAAGGTGCAAATACGTCAGTTCACATATGTAAACATAATAGTATGCTATAATAATTAAGAATACAGATTCAATTAAATTCAGATACAATTCAATACAGATGCACCAATGTATCAGCTGCCAATATTTATGGGCCAATTTTTGATCAATTTGAAATCACTAGCATATCGGCTATGTAAGGGATAATCAACGGCTAGCTGTGCATTAAATGATTTGAATGCACGACGTGGAGGCGAAGAACCGGTTGCCTCTGCGAAGTGCATTCAAATCATTTAATGCACAGCTAGCCGTTGATTATCCCGTTTATGCCATGGTTATTTCCCAGCATTCACATATTAAAGATGTTAATAATATTTGCGCTGCAATATTTGACCGGAATGATAAAAATGACGGTTATTTTCGTCTCTATTACTATTCAACTCTAACTGTATGTTACTATGGTTACCAATGTTTATAGGAAGCGCATTAATATAGAACGTGATTAAACTGACCTGGAACTACCTGTGCGGTTCAACGAATTTAATCAACACCTGCCAGCCAATCAGAATCGAGTATTCAGACAAACCATGGCATAAAGCATGAAAAAGGCCAATATAACAAATTGTTATTAATTAACTGTATGAAGGCACTGATTTATATATAATTTCTGCTGCTAGGGGGTGGGTGTTATGACCAAAATCTTATTTCACAATAGGAGTAATTTTATTTCACGATAACAATATACCTCACAATATAGTTATTTTTGCTTTAAATAAGATCTTTATGATATCAAAATTTCATAAGTCTTGTCACCAGTGGCAATATCACAAAAAAACTAATAATAACCTAAATTTAAAAAAAACAAACAAAAAAACAAGCTCACTTAAGAAAAGTAAACAGTCAGCGATTAAATAAGAATAAGAAACTAATTACAAGCACTAGGACACAAAACTATGTAGAACAAATAAATAGAAATGCTACATACATTGTATAAAGTAATCAAATGTATAACAATACTGCACTGTGTACTGAAATTGTACTGTCTTCAACATAGCTTTAGTTTTTTTTTTTGAAAGTCAGATAAACTCCCTTTCCTCACACAACTCGGAAGAAAAGAAGTTTGTTTTCCCACAGGTTTAATGTCTGGGGTATGGAGTGAAACTACAAATAAACAAATGAACACATTAAATAATAACGTCCAGAAATGAACAAAACTACAGAAGCAAAACAACATTTACATTGATATAATATGATGTGATGCTTGGAAATACACACAGTCTTTTCTAATGTAAATACACAATACAGAGATTGGACACTAAAGTAGAATGTGGCTAATGTGATAGCTCAGTGAAAATGATTAATAATTCACTTTAATCTTAACAGTTTACATTTATATACATGTATAATGAACATTAATATCAATCAAATAATTACTTACAAACGATGCTGATGCAAGGTTAAAGATTATAGAAATATACAGCTATTAAAGAGAGCCATCGTTACCGCTGCCCGCATGGAGAACTCACTATTTACTGATTCACATGAACACCAGAAATCGCAATTTAAAGTAACATTAAACTTTCCACTAGATGGAGCTCTAAACCATTAATAAAGTGAATAGGAGAATTACTGTCATTAAAGAATTGTACTCAATAAACAATTGAATCTCTAATCAAATTAGACATTAAAAATGGAATCTGTTTAAAGTGAAGTGATGTGTGGCCAAGTATGGTGACCCATACTTGGAATTTGTGCTCTGCATTTAACCCATCCAAGTGCACACACACACACAGCAGTGAACACACACACACAGCAGTGAACACACACACACACCGTGAACACACACCCGGAGCAGCGGGCAGCCAATACCAAACTTGTTACAGCACACTCCCCGTCTGGCGTGGGTAACACGCCACTACCACAGGTAATTTAAACTGGCCTAGTCAAGTTTCTCAGGAGTGAGGAGAAGGATTGTCTTAGTGATAGGCCGTATGAAAACCGTAGGGCCTTCCTTTTTAAAGACCTTGACTTCTACCTTGCGGACTTTATTGTCCTTGCTTGGGAAGACTTGAGTGACATGTCCCATTGGCCATTCATTCCTTTTTTGTTGTTCATCCTTCAAGAGCACAATGCTTCCTGGTTCAACATTTAGTCATTTTGCAGACGCTTTTATCCAAAGCGACTTACAATTGGGGAATACATAAAGCGATTCATCTTGAAGAGGCAATCTGACAAACGAAGTGCTTGTAACACCAAATGTTCAAAAGAGTTCAAGGTCAGGCTTACTAGAGGACCACTTTCTTTTCGGTTGCAAAAGAGTTAGGTACTGCTTTTTCCATTTATCCCAGAGGTGTTGTACCCTGCGCCACTGTCGGTTGTGAAGATTTTTGACCCAATCACCAGCTGGGACAGGTGCACCTTCTGACCTTTTGGATTAAGAGTGCATTGGGTGTTAGTTGAAAGGATAATCTGGGTCAGTTGACACTGGGACAAGAGGTCTGGCATTAATTATAGCAGCAACTTATGCCATAAGAGTAGAGAGCATCTCATGTGGTAGAGCTGGAGGCCCAAGCTGTTGAAACATTGCATCCAGTATCCTCCTAGCAAGGTCAATCATCCTCTCCCAAGACCCACCCATGTGAGATGCATGGGGTGGGTTAAACTGCCAGACACAGTCTTGGTCCAAGAGAAACTTAACAGAGGTATTGTCAATGTTAGAGGAAATGTTGAGCTCCCTGCAAGCACTTTGTTCCTCTGTCTGAGTGGATGAGCTTCACAGGCACTCAAATAGCAAGAAAATGTTGCAAGGCATAAATCTAGATATATCTAATGATTCAATAAGCTCAATGTGTAAAGCTCTAACACTCAGACAGGTAAATATTACTGCCCACCTTTTGCTCTATGCATGACCACCTCTGGTTCGTCGTGCCACCATGGTCCATGGGCCGAAAACATCTAGTCCTACATTTGTAAATGGAGGATCAGTGGATACACGATCTGCTGGAAGATCAGAAATTTTTTGAATCTGTAGTGGTCTTCTGAGTTTCCGGCATGTTACACATTCATGAATGACACTGCAAACTTGCCTCTTGCCACCAACTATCCAATAGCCAGCATCTCACACAGCACTCTCTGTATAATGTTGTCCCTGGTGTTGCACTTTCTCATGGTGATGTTTGACTAAAAGTGAAACAATGCGATGTTTACCAGGGATGATCAGGGGCTTTCTTACATCAAGCCCGATCTGCGCTTCTGTTAATCGTCCTCCTACTCGTAGCAGGCCATCTACATCTATGAATGGGTCTAAGCCTTTGAGGGGGCTTTTCCTGGAGAGCTTATTTTCTGTTTCCAAGCTCTTTTAGCCCTTGCAACTTGATGTTTGTGTTGTAGAACCTGTATGGAACTGTCGAGATATATGAAGAAGACGTGCAATGGCACGAGTGCTGGAATTCCAAGTCGAGAACTTAGAGAAGCGTTGTGTTCCAAGACTCTTACTCATCAATGTAGTGTTCGATGTGGAGACTTCAGGACGTACCTTTGCATCTGAAGAAGGATTCACAAGCTTGTGTGTTCTCTTCATGTAGAGTCTGGAGGTTGTTCAGAAGAAACTTTGGTCCATAAAGCCAGTTGGTGTCTTGGAGATGAGCAGCAGTGACAGACCTTGTTGCAATGTCTGCTGGGTCATTCCGTGTCAACTCAACCAGAGGTCCCCGGCTAAAATTTTAGATTTTGATAATATTTATTCTGAAGAAAGATAAACATGTAGGAGACTGCACCAGACAGCCAGCTCTTTAAGATGAGTCTGCTTACAGACAGGAGGTTAAAGAGCTGGCTGCTTGGTGCAGTCTCTACAACCTGGAGCTCAACACGCTCAAAACAGTGGAGATGACCGTGGACTTCAAGAGAAACCCCCCTATACATGTTTATGTATGGGGTGATATATGCTGATCCACCATCTGATCTGAATACGGACTGGATCTGGGTGACTGCAGTGGCCATCTGATCTGGATACGGACCGTGTGGCTACATTCACCTCGGAATAAGAATGAAACAGACTAATATTAGCGTAGATGCCACTGAGAACAGTAAAGCACATTATAATTGTAGTAAAAACTTTAAACATTTACACATATTACCTGGAATGAAAACAATAAACTCCTAGTCTTGAAAGTACACACAGTATGTAGTTGCAGTGGAGCGGTCTGGTCACGTGCCAGTGTTTGGTGCCTTGGGAGAACTAACTGGTCAGCATCTGAAATCTTGCAACGATGACAAAGCACCAATGAAACCTTTGGCCACACCCTGAAGGAGAAAGAAAAGTACATTTTAAGTTCAAAAAAATGAAATGGTGCCTTTTAAATAATTTACAATGCATCAATATCAGTTAATTAAATTTGTGATGGAACAGAAGTTGCAACCTTTTTTGTTTTTTGCACAAATCCATTCCACAACCAATTGCACAACAAGGAGCATTGATGCTGACTGGATTTGTAATATAACATGTACATTTCATATTATAGGGCTAAGTTACCTCAAATAGCATAAAAATAATATCAAAATATAACGGTCCTGCCTGTTGTTGATAAATACCAGTGGTGACGTTTTACAAATTGATTGATCAGTTGTCCCAGTGTTTACTGAGCCTTCTTTCCCTGTGCAGGAACTCGTGTGCACAATCTAGTGATTCACTACCTAGAGAACTGACTGAGATGTGTTGAACGGCGATTCAGTTGTTCATTTTCTTTCGGAACGATGAACTCCTCTTCCGAAGTCCCTTCACAAGAACAGAAACGCCGTATAATGTTAATCCGCCCCATTTGAAAAGAGCGACACTTCACCATTGCTTGTTGTTAGTCACGTTTAATGTCATCGTTTTACTTCACGGGACAATTGCAAAAGTTTACACACACAAAAACCCATTCAAAACGCCCATATTAACTTCAAATGAGCGCATTTCTGTGGTTTACATTAAGTCATACGTTTCATAGATTTCGGTTAACGTAGTCGTATTAAGCATAATGGCTTATAAAAGAGAGAAAGAACGTGCAATCTCTTCATATCTTTTCACGTCACGGAAACACAAAAATATCATACAACACACCAAAATTAGCTAAAATTCATTATAGTAATACAGCTTTTGATATGAAGTGTTTTATGGATTTAAACAAGGTGAAAGACCACATTCCCTTCACTTAAATTTCCCTCAGACATATCATACAATGCTTATTCGATGTTTTTATACATGTTGTATGTTTGTGTATTTACAGTTTGTGTGTTTACACCTTTTAAATATACGTTTTGATAAATTCAGTCTAACGTTAAGTACAAATATTTATTCAGTGCCACAACTGACTTACCTGACGCCTGAACTTTTCTTTGGAAATAGAACTCATAAATCACTTTCTAAATGTCCACTCAAAAAATGATTTTCTCGTTAAATTTAGTCTAAAAAAATAACATTTATTTAGTGCAACTCACCTGACGTATGAACTTGACAAGATGGCAGCGCTGTTTCTCCCACGAAGTCACTCAGGCGCATGCACGTGCAGAATGATCCTAGTGTTGGCTGGATTTGTTTTTTTTTAGTTTAGTCAACATTTAGCATTCTGAATGTTGACTGGATTTGAAAATAACCATTCATTTCATGTTTTTATAATAAATTTGAGCAGACTTATTATAATATGTCTTCTCAAGCCCAAGGAATAAAATTAGTTCAACTTAAATATTTTTGCCCTTGCAACATTTTATTTGGATTTTTTACAGTGTGTATAACTCAAGAAGTCTTAAAGATATCGCAATATAATTTTAGATTCTAGTTCTTAATAAACCTTTCTTTTAGAATCTTTATTTTCAAGGCATCATGGTGACAGGCTGAAAGCTGCTGTTTTTATACAGAACATTTATAGTTAATAATAGTCTACTGGTGTTATACCTTCAGTCATTTTGAAATTGAATTACCTTGACTTCATTTTCCTCGTATTATTTCTGAACATATACAGTATGTATAAGACAAGTTTGTACAAGATGTAGTTTTAGTTCATGCATCTTTTTCGGCAAAGATATTTAAAGGGGTGGTTGATTGTTATTTCACTTTTTTTTTTACTTTAGTTAGTGTGTAATGTTGCTGTTTGAGCATAAACAATATCTGCAAAGTCACAATACTGAGAGTTCAATGCAAACGGAGATATTGTGTTTTAGAATTATGGCAGTTTAATGCCTACAAAAACGGCTAGTAGGGACTACAACAAGCTACTTCCCAGGTTCGTGACATCACAAACCCAAAAATTTACATAAACCCTGCCCCCGGGAACAAGCAACAAAGGGGGCGAGACCATGTTGCGTTGCTTTAGAGAAGAGGAAGAGTTGTCGCCATGCCGTCAAAACTAGGGGTGCACAAAAAAATCTATTCTTATATGAATCGTGATTCTGTCTTCTAACGATTCTAATGGATTCACAAGTTTCAAAATCAATGGTCTAAAGCAGCGGTTCTTAATCCTGTTCCTCGCGTCCCCCTGCTCTGCACACGCTCTGCTCTGCATCTCTCTCTCAGCTGATTCAGATCATCAGCTCGTCAGGTCCTTCAATGAACTGTGTTCCAATTATGCACTTTATGTGTATAGACAGACAGATATTTTTCACATAGCTACGAGAAGCGTTAAACATGGACGTGGTTGCTATGGTAGCGAGCAATACTTGCTGGCAAACACTTCTTACTGTTACAAAAATGCTACAACGCAATCATGTATTCTGCTGTATTAAAACCATATATTAAAAGCTAACATAAGCAGTAGCATTTACAAATAACAGCATATCAAAGTATGAGACAACAACAAACAAAGAAACATACATTCTGAAATGTCCCGCAAGAGCCGGGCTTGCACAGGTTCTGTGCGATCCTCTTCACTACTATTATCTGGGTCTCAATCGAGATCAAATTGATAAGCAATATTGACAATGTCATTGTTTACAATACAACCAGAGCGCATTCTGAGGTGAGGGGCATGACGTTTCTGAACGCGCACTATACGGTTTAGCGAATCACAACACACTGGGCCAGCTAACCAATCTGAGCCCATTGCGTATTTCTGAGAGAGGGGCTTCATTAAACCAAGAAATCATCAGATCATTCATCGGAGAAGGGACAGAGCGGTGTAGAATAAAGGTAAATTATGTGAAAATAATGCATTTTTTTAAAAAAGAAACATTAACACATGTTAGACTGCACCCCATAAACACAATCAAGCCTAGAAAAAAAATCAGTCAGTGATTTGTGATTTGTTTAACAGTTACATCATGTTGACAATTTCATGTGTGGTGCACTTGGAATAGAATTTTCTTTAACTAGAGGGTTAATAAAGAAAAAATCTACTTGAATCATGTCGTAGTTACATTTGTTGACTAGTTAAAAATTGGTAAAAAAAAATAGAGAATCGGTCAAACGTTCTGAAAAAAAAAAAAAAACGATTTTAATTTTATGCCATTTCGCCCAGCCGTAGGTCTACTTTTATTTGTGTATAGTCATAACAACAACAAAACAATGTGCTTTTGTAAAATAAAGAAAACAAACGGTGCATCTGAATCTGAATCTTGCGAATACTTGCCTCACAGACATGATAAATATATGTATCAGGGGCGTTTCCTCCGAGGAGGCAAGGGAGGCAGCGTCTCCTCTCCTCAAAATTGGATGAGAAAATAATCAATATTACAAAAATAAAACAGCACAAATATGACTAAATATGATATTAAAAGTCTTAAAGTGATAGTTAACCCAAAAATTTAAATTCTGTCATCATTTACTCACCCTCAAGTAGTTCCAAACCTGTATGAATGGAAATACTATGGAAGTCAATGGTGCCCCAAAACAGCCTGGTTACAAACTTTCTTCAAAATATCTTCCTTCGTGTTCGGCAGAACAAAGACATTCATACAGGTTTGGAACTACTTGAGGGTGAGAAAATTATGACAGAATTTTCATTTTTGGGTGAACTATCCCTTGAAAGTCACTCGTTTTTATAAAGTAACACTGTCCAACAGCGACAACCGCAGGTAAAGTTACAGTGGAGGCTGCCTCCCTTTGGTCCATTGACTTTCTACAGAGACCCCTTAGTGTGTCATGACTTTTCTGGAGGCTCATTGAGATGAATGGGGGAAAGTCATGTGAGAGGAGGCAATGCCTCCATCGCGCTATAATTGGATATGATCGGTTATGATTGGATGTGATTGGTTCTTGAGATAAATCCCGCCTCTTGTTTTCATGCGAGCTCTCGGTCTGAATGAAGAAAATCATAGCGTTATTGACTAATTATAAAGTAAGCAAGCAACTCTCCCGCTTAGATATCACTGCTTTGTGTCACGTCAAAATGTAACATAAAATGGCTTGAAAACGTGATGACTGTCAATTTTTAGTGAGCATTCAGCTTGATGAAATGAAAGAAGTATCTTCGCCTGTGACAATGTTTGTGACAGGGCTTTTATGACGATAACCCAAATAAGTTGACTATTAAAAAGAACAGCTGAACCTCAGTTCACAAATAAAAAACGGAGTGTCTATTTACAAGTGCAAATATGGGTCGCCTTGTTGGCAGAGGTTATTTACACTAACTCCACCCATCAACGTGTGATTACAAAGTACTACAGAAGACCATCTTTCAATAACAGCTCCAGTGGCGCATATGGAGAAGTATGTGTTGAAGTCATTTTTGACGCGATTGACCGGGGTTCGAATCTGCGTTTTGTCCAACTTTTTTCGCTACCTTTTCAAATCAGATATCACGTTGGGAAGGCATATTTTCAATAATAATGAAGGAAATAATCTAAAAGTTGAACTTAAAGTATTCGGTAGGGTGTAGGGAGGGATTTATTGTCCCAATGAGGAAACATCCATTTAATAATTTGAATTAAAATTATAATTTACACTCAGTATGTTATTATTGCATACTGTTTTATAATGTACTACAATACTGAGGTGCAGACAATTGCCACTATTTGCAATAAGTAGTATAAATAGCAGAAAATCCTGCTAGATGTAAATAGAATAGCTATTTGCACAGTGCAAACATTAAGTGTAACAGGGACATGAATTATATATATATATATATATATATTAGTGCTGTCAATCGATTAAAGATTTTTATCACATTAATCACAGTCATGGACAGTTACGTGAAGTATTATGACAAAATGCATTATGAAGAAGAGTTAGACGTGTTCTGCAGCTGCATTAGAGCTAACATTAACATCATGCTACATAAGACAATTTATCAGATTAATTTTACACTTTTACTCAGAACTCACTTCAAACCACCATCGAGTGTTTGTAATAACTTCCTTTTGCGATCACGTGTGAAATATGCTATTTATAGCCTTTTATATCACTGCACAAATTAGCATTTCAGATGTACACATTCTCTCAAGAAAATCACATACAAATATCCTATCTAGGGCTGCAGCGATTTACCGGTTTTACGATTAACCGCGCTTTAAAACGTCACGGTTAATTAATCGTAAAGGCTCTGCTACACCGAGTGTTTCTGTTGCACGGAATGGAACTGTTGAAACATGAGCAAAACGAAAACAAAGTTACACTAGCAGTGCACCAGCTTAAAATGCCGTGCTTATCAGAGACACGGAGGCTACTAGATTAACTATGACAGAGGAACCAAACAGCGATCCTTTATTTCCACCAGAGAAATGACTGAATTCGATAGTGTGGGACCATTTTAAATTTGGGTACATCAATATTGCCGTAAAAATCGCTGTTAAAGAGTGAATACATAAGGGATAATGCACAGCTAGCCAACCTGTTCTGGCTGTGCAATAAACGATTTTAATGCACGACGTGAAGGCAAGGACCACCTGACGCGACGTTCGTTAGCTCGAACATTCTGCCGCTTTAGAGATGAAATGGTGCGGTGAGAGAGAGCGCGAGCGTGTGTGAAGCGCGCAGTCAGCGGAGGCTCGCAAGCAGAGCCAGGCGCGAGTATAAACGAGGCTTTAGCCTACCTGCATCTGCGTCACTACAAACAATGAAGATTTGAGTTTAGTTATTTAAACAGTCATTTTACCCCCTCTTTGCTGATTAATATAATGTAGCGATCCAGTATCTAAGCTATTTTATTAATGAAAGTCGCTGGGCAGCGTTGACAACACGCTTTCTGTCCTCCTAAATGTTTGTGGGCAGCTCGATCTCGATCTCACAAACCAAAATAATAGACATGATTTTCTCAGGCCTTATGTAAAATCAGATGAATAAAGATTATTAAAATGAATAAGTATCGATGACAGTTGATTACAATAATAGTTTAGTTTATTCCCTCATTAGTAACAGTGTCCTCTGTGGGATAAATAAAGTTAATATTAGTCATATATTAATAATACTTCATTAATATTGTGATTTATCATCCCTGTTATAGTATTATTCATAAGTCAATTTATTTTTCACCATCTTTCCAAGTTCTGTCCCTCAGGTCCAAAAGAAATGTAGAAAGAATGAAATGAAAACACCAAATACATTTGTTATTTTCAAAAGGGAAATACTGACATGGATATTTACAGAGCAGAGGTCACCTTTTTTAATTCCAATAGGAGAGATGGACTTTTTTTTTCTTTAGTATTATTATTTTGTGCTGTATTATTGGTTACTGTGTTATTTCTGTTTCAAAAGGCAGCAATAAATAACACTTTAATATCTAAAGAGTGTTTATGTGATTTTATGTTGTGAAATGAATAAATGCATAATAATCGTAATAATCGTGAAACCGTGATTATTCCTCAGACTATAATCGTACCAACAAAATCTATAATCGTTGCATCCCTAATCCTATCGTAATCATGTGTTTATTATCTTATATAATCTATAGTGGCTGTTGTCATTTTTATTTCTGCTGCTCTGGCTGAAACTCAAGTTGTTTGTGATGTTACACCCGCCTCTCCATTCTTAAGTTGCCAGGGATACATTCCAAGTATAATACACATTAGTAATTGACCCTACCGTATTGACCCGAATATAAGACAATGTTTTTTCCTTGGAAATACATCTGAAAAAAACATCGTTCGTCTTATATTCAGGGTCTAGACTTTGACATGTCAATAATACACCCACAACAACAGGTACATCTGGAAAAAGGGAGGTCGTCTTATAATCAGGGTCGTCTTATATTCGGGACAATACGGTATTTGAATTTTTATTTGTCTATATACACTTTGGGCGGCCACGGTACATTATCGTAGCGCACAAAACACAAGTAGCGCAAAAAACCGCAACCCACGGCTCTGTCATTTTTTCCCACGACTGTATTTTCAAAATAGCCCACTTGTGCCGCTACCCTGGCAACACTGCTTCGCTGTACCCTCATCACACAATGATAGATAACCTTCCGCGCTGCGATGACGGCAAGAAGTTGGGGTCAAACCTTATCAAGCGATTAATTTGCATTAATAAAATATTAACGCATTAAAATTATTTGATTAATCGCATGCGTTAACGCGTTAACGTTGACACCCCTAATATATATATATATATATATATATATATATATATATATATATATATATATATATATATATATATATATATATATATATATATATATATATATACACACACACTGTAAAAAAATTCCATAAAATTTGCAGTAAAAACGGCAGCTGTACTGCCTCCTCATTTTAAAACACCACCGCACGCCACTGATATGTCTAGAATGCTTGAAATGTCTGCTTTTAAATTAAGTCACACTGAAAACAAATGAAGAGTTTATTTGAAAAAACATCTCCATTTTTGTATATTTCATAAATCACTTTTTTTTGTGCATAAAATAATATCAATCAATCCGCAGTTGGGTTGTTTTGATTAAGTAATAATAACCAAAAAAATACAGGTAACTTATAAAATTAAAGTTCATTGAAAGTATATTTTTACATATATTAAAAGTTTGTTTTTTAGAAAAACAGATGGCTATCTCCAAACACAAAATAACCAAATTTAAACAAATATTCCGCACCATTGCAATCTCTTTAAGTATTAGTATGCCCCGACAGGTGATTTAATCCCTTTCACTGACAACCCTGATTACGAACCTGTGGAGAGATCTCAAAAACAGCAGTTGGGAGAAGGCATCCTTCAAATCTGAATGACCTGGAGCAGTTTGCAAAAGAAGAGTGGTCCAAAATTCCAGTAGAGAGGTGTAAGAAACTCATTCATGGTTACAGGAAGCGATTGATTTCAGTCATTTTTTTCCAAAGGGGGTACTACCAAATATTAAGTTAAGGGTGTCAATAATTTTGTCCAGTGCATTTTTTGGGTTCTGTGTGGAATTGTATCAGATTTGACTTTTCTTCTCTGTTTTTTTGTGTTGTTCCAATGTAAACAAAAAAGAAAAAATAAACATAACATTTGCATTGTTACAAAAAGTAACAAAACATTTGCAACTGCAACAATTTTCTGAGAGAAGGGTTGTATTTTCTGACAAAATTGCAAGGGTGCCGATATTTTTGGCCATGACTGTATATATATCTCAATATATCAATAACAACCAAACACCCAGTGCATAGATGCAACCGGGTCATGCAACAATGATCCGGAAGGTCTTGCCAAAGTGTTCTGGTGGACCCTTCCAAATCTTGCAGTGGGAATGTGCAATTCCCTATATTCTAGGGTAATGTGCATACATAGCAGGAAATTGTTTAAACCAGTCAACTGCTATTTAACAACAGACCCACCCCCCATCAAACTTGTTTCTTCCCTCTCTATTTCATCTGTCCATCTGTTCCATCTGTCTCTATAAATCTTCCTTATTTTCTTTCTTCTCATTTTTTCTTCTCTCTAATCTTCTTGTCTATTACCTCATTTATTTGTTTATTTACTTTTTATTTTTAGAAAGAACATTATTATTATTATTATTATTATTATTAATAATAAGAATATTAATAATAACATTTTATAAAATAGTATATATGTATATACGTTTTTGTTTGTATATGTATATATGTGTATATTTGTATGCATGTGTTTTTGTTTTTCCACCATGGCCAAGACCAAAGAGCTGTCCAAGGATGTCAGGGATCAGATTGTAGACCTAAACAAGGCTGGAATGGGCTACAAGACCATCGCCAAGCAACCATGCAAGATCTCACCTCGTGGAGTTTCAATGATCATGAGAACGGTAAGGAATCAGCCCAGAACTACATGGGAGGATCTTGTCAATGATCTCAAGGCAGCTGGGACCATAGTCACCAAAAAAGCAATTGGTAACACACTAAGCCATGAAGGACTGAAATCCTGCAGTGCCTGCAAGGTCCCCCTGCTCAAGAAAGCACATGTACAGGCCTGTCTGAAGTTTGCCAATGATTCAGAGGAGAACTGGGTGAAAGTGTTGTGGTCAGATGAGACCAAACTCGAGCTCTTTGGCATCAACTCAACTTGCCTTGTATGGAGGAGGAGGAATGCTGCCTATGACCCCAAGAACACCATCCCCACCATCAAACTTGGAGGTGGAAACATTATGCTTTGGGGGTGTTTTTCTGCTAAGGGGACAGCACAACTGCACCGCATCAAAGGGACGATGGACGGGGCAATGTACCGTCAGGGCCAGGGCATTGAAGCCAGCCAGGGCATTGAAAACAGGTCGTGGATGTGTATTCCAGCATGACAATGACCCAAAACACACGGCCAAGCTAACAAAGGAGTGGCTCAAGAAGAAGCACATTAAGGTCCTGGAGTGGCCTTGCCAGTCTCCAGACCTTAATCCCATAGAAAATCTGTGGAGGGAGCTGAAGGTTCGAGTTGCCAAACGTCAGCCTCGAAACCTTAATGACTTGGAGAGGATCTGCAAAGAGGAGTGGGACAAAATCCCCCCTGAGACATGTGCAAACCTGGAGGACAACTACAAGAAACGTCTGACCTCTGTGATTGCCAACAAGGGTTTTGCCACCAAGTACTAAGTCATGTTTTGCGAAGGGGTCAAATACTTATTTGACTCATTAAAATGCAAATCAATTTATAACTTTTCTGAAATGTATTTGTCTGGATTTTTTTGTTGTTATTCTCTCTCACTGTTAAAATAAACCTACCATTAAAATTATAGACTGATAATTTCTTTGTCAGTGGCCAAACGTACAAAATCAGCAAGGGATCAAATAATTTTTTCCTCCACTGTGTATATATATATATATATATATATATATATATATATATATATATATATATATATATATATATATATATATATATATATATATATATATATATATATATATATATATATATATATAATTTTTTTTTTTTTTTTTTTGTTTTTTATTAAAGAACATTTGAAGTGGATCAAAACCCATCATTAAAGTTGTCCTAAAGCCAAAATGCGTTCTTGTCTTAGGACAACTCTGATGAACTTTTTTGCTCCACTTCAAATGTTGACTGCTATATATATATATATATATATAAAACCCCTTAACCCCCAACCCGCAATGGGAATTCTCAACTCCAGTTGAATTCAAAAGTTGGCAGCCCTGCATCTGTGTTTGGCATTTGATGGCTTTTTTAGAGTTTGTAAGACTCCTCAGTCTCAAACTCAGGTGTCATGCCCACAGACCACCCACAGGCCTCTCTGATGGAATATTGTATACAGAAACACTTTCTAGTGAGCGTTGTTGTGTTTGGCTAATTTAACATCGGTTTCGTCTGTCTTCCAGGAAACAATATTTGTGTTTACAGGGTAACAGGTTGAGATCATGAGCTCTTATCAAGGATGAAATAATCATGGGATGTCTCAAAATTTGCATGGTTAGTGACATTAAATCTCTGAATATTTGAATTTATTACTTGCACTCACCCTGGTCTCCCCATAGTACTGGTTGTAGCGGTGAACTAGGCTGATGATCTGGTGCGATATGTTGTTCAGGTAGAATATGGGTGGGTAGGTGTCCAGACAGATGGCATGAAACTGATTACTGTCTTTCATAGTCAGCTCACCAAATGCTGTAAAGTCTCGTTGTCGTATAACCCTGATCATCTCCTCCATACGACTGGGGACCACAACATCTGCCCGGTACTGTGTAAGAGTATAGTAGGTGAACTTATTTGTCTACAAACCTATGTAAATTAAAGCAACCTAAATTACTTTCCTTGTATTGCACTGCTAGATTACAACAGATGTAAATTCTGATTGCAAAAAATATGTTAAATAATATTAGGTTACATGCATATTACATTGTTACATCAGTAGGTGGCAACAAGTGAGTCTTTTTGAGTGAGTCACTGAATCACCCATTCATCAATTGTCCCAAAATCCACACTTGCGGTCTTTGCACTTGTCCACCTGCCGATTTACATGACGTATTTCCTTACAACATGATTTTGTTTGGATTTTTTCATTGGCAGAGCAATAATACACAAGTTACTCAACATTAACTTGTTTTTTTTTCCTATTTCAGTCTGAAGATCATGACAGCTGTGATAATCTGTGCTGATATGCACAGTGCTGGTAGATCACTTAATCTGTTACTGATTACAAATTACATGATGAAAATTGTAGATAGAAGCATAATCTATTAGATTACTTACTTTAGGTAATGTGCTCTGGCTACTTTTTGATTACTTTTATAAAAAAATTTACCCAACTCATTTATTACATAGATATGAATCTCAGTATCAGCAGTGTTTAGTAACTTGCAAAATAATTTCTCTCATGCATGGTCTAACTGACTGAGAGGTGTTTTTGTCATAGATCACAAATTTATTTGTGACATTTTCATGCCATTCTATTTTTATATTCTATACACAGTAGGATTTTTAGAAGTGATGAATAATTTAATTGATATCACGTAATTCATAAAAAAGCAACTATAATTTGATTGTGAGCATTTTAAAATGTTATAGTCTTAATTTACTATATAAAGTTACATGGTACTTAACTTTCGGAATCTGATTGCATGATCTGAATATTATATCATCATATAAATTACTACTCAGCACTGTTCACAGAACAACATCACTTGCACTTGCTTGTGTGATATTGCTAAAATACATGCCAGTAAAGACAAATAGAAATTACAAAACCTTCAGAAGTTGGCTCGTCTCCACACTAGTATGCATTCCAGATGTGCTCCCAACAGACTTCTGATCAGCACTCACCTGAGAGGAAACATCTACATATCAGATACAGAAATGAGTAGTTGACAAATGGACATTAGCATTTTTCAAGATCTCAGGGTAAACTGTTTTTATCTGAATAAGGCAAGTGTGTTTTAAGATCATGTAACTGGCCACCACATTCAGAGGTGGTGTGAGTCCTCTAGAATGCATCTTGCAGGGCATTATTTTAATGATCTAACAAGTAAAAACACGAACTGAGAAAGTGTAAATACCCTCTTTCTGTCATTCTGCCACATTTATAGTTTAAAAGGTAATGATTTCTGATACATTATATACAACACAACTGCTTACCTGTCAATCACTGCACAAAAAACAAGGGCTTATACTTTGACAAAGCTGTCAAGTGAAAAAAAAAACAAATAAATAAAAAAGTGAAAGAAACTGAAAAAGTCAAAACAAACAACACAATAAAGACTTAAAAGAACATTTTGAACATGCCGTAGATTATTCAACATGGCGTATATGATTTGCTTTGAATAAAAGCTTGTTAAATGAAAAGTAGATAGAAGTAAAACGCATCTAAAGTTTTAAAATAACCCCTTCTAAAATGGCAACATTAATTTTGTTCATAAAATCATGTATGTCGAGTAAAATCAAGTATTTGGAAGTAACAGTGTGGCAGCTTTTTTGTGCCTTGTCATTAATGTGATGACAGGAAATAGATATCCAGGTATTAAAGGGATAGTTTGTTAAACTCTTGCTTCTTAGCTGAGAAAATGTTTTCAGCAATTTTACTGAACATTCTTTATGAAACTCACCAGAAAGATCAATGTTTACCAATAAGGACTGTTGCCTCATAGCTTGCTTTGGTAATGTTTTCACTGGACTCTTTTGCCCTGATGAATAATTGATGCTGGGAAAGTAGCAAGGCTTCCAGTTGTTTAACTGCATCCTCTTATTCGCTGTCAGAGAACCTCTGATATAAGTTTGCATGCATTGTCTTGTAATACCTCTTCACATTATATTCTTTCATATTGTAGACTGCCTCTTTGGCAAATGAGACAAACAATTATTATGACTGTAAGTGAAAAAAAAAAAAAAAGATACCCAGCAATAATTAAATCAAAAGGGCTTTTTATGGATGCTTCTCAAACGGAAGGACACATCCTAGTGAGGATGCGTTCTTCCAAGTCCACTCCTCCTAAGGCTTCAATTAGGAATGCAACGATTAGGGTAAACGTACCTATTAAGAACACGTACCCATTAAGCACAATACCATTTTTGAGCTCAGATTATATATCTAAAAAAAAAAAAATGTATTATCCTACTTGATGTCTTAACCAATTGGTGTGTTTGTTACTACATACCTCCTGTAATTTCAAGTCAATCAGATCATTGCATACTGAGATATGGGTCTCCATGTGCTCACACTGTCTGGCGGCGATTTTGAAAGCTGTCTGAAAACTTTCACCAAAAGAGCAGCTCCTTAAATGTGTATTTTTTTAGATGTTTAAGCCTTTATTTTGGGTAAGTTTCACTACTTACTGTAAAATTAAGAGATTAATGTATAGTGCCTCTAAGTTAGGACAGCATACGTTTGTCAGCGTTGTTACATCTGAACACCAACTTTCGTTGATGTAGGAACACAATCCACCACCCCTCGTTTTCCCTGTTAACTGCACGATGTGATCCGCTCTGAACAGCTGGTAGCCCGGCAGATGAAGCGCGTTATCCCGAATCCCGAATGGCTTCACTCAGCCAGGTTTCAGTGAAGCACAGTGCAACAGAGTTTGAAAAGTCCTTGTTTGTGTGGGTGAGGAGAAGTTCATCCGTTTTGTTAAGAAGGGAACGGACATTCGCAAGATGAATGCTTGGGAGAGCAGTTCGAAAGCCACACATACGCGGAGCATATCCAGGGCGCCGGCGCTTTCCGTCTTCTGTGTCTGTACGCGCGTTTGAACAACACAGCTGTACCTCCGACTAGAATGTCCAACAAAACTTTCGAATAATCAAAAACGGAAAAATATTGTCTGGGATGTGTTGCTTAATGTTAAGGATTTTGTCTCTGGTAAAACATATAGGAGAAAAATGACCAAACAGAACAAACAAAAACATCAGAAGAATTGCGTAGCTCAGCATCGTGGCACCATTTGGGGTGCCATTTTGACCAATTTTTAATAATAATAAAGACAAATTAAAAAAGGTGACCTCTGCTCTGTAAACATCCATGTCAGTATTTCCCTTTTTAAAACAACAAATGGTAATAGATCATAAATAATTTTTAGAATTCATATGATTTTACATGAGGCCTGAGAAAATCATGCCTATTATTTTGGTACGTGAGATTGGAGATCGCAATGCGCACACAAACATTCAGGAACATACTGGATCACTACACTACATTCATCAGCAACGAGGGGGTAAAATCAGTTTGAAGTAACTTAACTCACTGATTCATTGTTTGCAGAGAGACACGCAGATGTAATTCACACACACCACTGTCACCTCTCTCTCTCTTTCTCTCGATCGATCAATTGAATATTTAATTCAAGTAGCTATGTTATAATTAATTCATTCAAATAAATGTGATCTTTCATCTCTGTCTGATCTGAGCGGGCAGAATGCTAGAGCTAACGAGCTGTAGCTTCGCATTAGGCAATATTTAAATGACGCCCTGGTCATGTGTATCCAAAATGGTCTCACAGTATTGACTTCTGGCATTTCTCTGGTGGAAATAAAGCTTCGCTGTTTGGTCCCTCTGTCATAAGTTAGGGTACTTTCAGACCTTTAGATCATTTGCTGTGTCCCAAACAGGGATTAATTTGTTACAATGTTGCATTTTCTTCATGGTTTGGTTTGCTTTCACAAGGCAACATTGAAAAGCGTACCAAACTGTCTTTATGCAAGTCACATGTGAGTAAATCTGTCCTCTAATTAGTCAGTGTTCACCTGTTTACGTTACTTTGCATCATTCATCAAGATGGATTGACAAGTTCTCTCCGCAGGGTTATCATGGGCTTTGTAGCTGTCCTGGCAAACGCAAAACGAATGTAGCCGTTAGTCTGCTTTAATATATATATCTATATATAATTATATTTTCACTATTTATATTTATATATATATACCGCAGCCTTATGAGGATTGTCAAGCAAAATTGATTCAAGAATTTGGGTGAACTTCACAAGGAATGGACTGAGGCTGGGGTCAAGGCATCAAGAGCCACCACACACAGACGTGTCAAGAAATTTGGCTACAGTTGTCGTATTCCTCTTGTTAAGCCACTCCTGAACCACGGACAACATCAGAGGCATCTTACCTGGGCTTAGGAGAAGAAGAACTGGACTGTTGCCCAGTGGTCCAAAGTCCTCTTTTCAGATGAGAGCAAGTTTTGTATTTCATTTGGAAACCAAGGTCCTAGAGTCTGGAGGAAGGGTGGAGAAGCTCATAGCCCAAGTTGCTTGGAGTCCAGTGTTAGGTTTCCACAGTCCAGTGTTAGGTTTCCATGAATTGGGGTGCAATGTCATCTGCTGGTGTTGGTCCATTGTGTTTTTTGAAAACCAAAGTCACTGCACCCGTTTACCAAGACATTTTGGAGCACTTCATGCTTCCTTCTGCTGACCAGCCTTTTAAAGATGCTGATTTCATTTTCCAGCAGGATTTGGCACCTGCCCACACTGCCAAAAGCACCAAAAGTTGGATAAATAACCATGGTGTTGGTGTGCTTGACTGGCCAGCAAACTCACCAGACCTGAACCCCATAGAGAATCTATGGGGTATTGTCAAGAGGAAAATGAGAAACAAGAGACCAAAAAATGCAGATGAGCTGAAGGCCACTGTCAAAGAAACCTGGGCTTCCATACCACCTCAGCAGTGCCACAAACTGATCACCTCCACGCCACGCCGAATTAAGGCAGTAATTAAATCAAAAGGAGCCCCTACCAAGTATTGAGTACATATACAGTAAATGAACATACTTTCCAGAAGGCCAACAATTCACTAAAAATTATTATTATTTTTTTTTTATTGGTCTTATGAAGTATTCTAATTTGTTGAGAGAGTGAATTGGTGGGTTTTGGTTAAATGTGAGCCAAAATCATCACAATTAAAAGAACCAAAGACTTAAACTACTTCAGTCTGTGTGCATTGAATTTATTTAATACACAAGTTTCACAATTTGAGTTGAACTTTTCCACGACATTCTAATTTATTGAGATACACCTGTGTGTGTGTGTGTGTGTGTGTATGTGTGTATGTATGTATATATATATATATATATATATATATATAAGGGCTGTCAATCGATTAAAATATTTAATCGTCATTAAATCGCATGATTGTCATGAGTTAACTCGTGATTAATCACAACTTAATCGCACATTTTTATTTGTTTAAATATAACTTAAATTAATACTTATCAACTTTTTAATACTCTAATCAACATGGGCATGGACAAATATGGATGCTTTATGCAAATGTATGTTTATTATTATTGAAACCATTGTCAACATGGAGCATGAGGACTAGACATGTTTCAAAGGTCATAAATGTTTTTCAAAGAACTTGTTTATGTCTATTAGACACATGAAAAAAGAAATACCAGGTTCCCATTACTTCTCTTTCTTTGCACTGAGCAATTTACTTACACAAACCTGTTTACATTTTTGCATGACAGGGCAGCTCACTTCTTCTGAACATGTAAAATGTACATTTATTATTAATTTTTACATTTGTTTGCCTCTGTGTGCCACATACTGTATTTTGATGTAGCTAAATTCTAAATAAAACTGTTTTCATTGATATATTTGACTGTTTCTGTTGTTAGACATGTGATGTGATTTAGGCTATACTTGCATGTAAAATTAGAGAAGCAACATAATATCTGTGTTTAACTGAAAGCATAGCTCCTCTCCGCCGCTTGCTGAACAGACGGAGAGAGAGAGAAGTGTGCGCGCACTGGGAAAGCAAAACCTTGCGCTCGCGCGGCAGTAACAGCTAATCTAAAGAAACTAAATAAGGTTTGGGCGCTTTTTTGAAGGGAAAAAAAAAGTCACTAAAGGCATCTGCAATGTCGCTAAGTTGGCAACACTGTGCATCTCCATTTCTCCAACAACGGGCTAGGCCACAGGTCAAACAGAAAATGTGCGCTGCGTTAATAAAAAATTAGTGCCGTTAAAAAGATTTTGCGTTAACGCGTTAACTTTGACACCCCTAATATACAGTGGGTACGGAAAATATTCAGACCCCCTTAAATTTTTCACTCTGTGTTATATTGCAGCCATTTGCTAAAATCATTCAAGTTCATTTTTTTTCCCTCAATGTACACACAGCACCCCATATTGACAGAAAAACACAGAATTGTTGACATTTTTGCAGATTTATTAAAAAAGAAAAACTGAAATATCACATGGTCCTAAGTATTCAGACACTTTGCTGTGACACTCATATATTTAACTCAGGTGCTGTCCATTTCTTCTGATCATCCTTGAGATGGTTCTACACCTTCATTTGAGTCCAGCTGTGTTTGATTATACTGATTGGACTTGATTAGGAAAGCCACACACCTGTCTATATAAGACCTTACAGCTCACAGTGCATGTCAGAGCAAATGAGAATCATGAGGTTAAAGGAACTGCCTGAAGAGCTCAGAGACAGAATTGTGGCAAGGCACAGATCTGGCCAAGGTTCCAAAAAAAATTCTGCTGCACTTAAGGTTCCTAAGAACACAGTGGCCTCCATAATCCTTAAATGGAAGACGTTTGGGACGACCAGAACCCTTCCTAGAGCTGGCCGTCTGGCCAAACTGAGCTATCGGGGGAGAAGAGCCTTGGTGAGAGAGGTAAAGAAGAACCCAAAGATCACTGTGGCTGAGCTCCAGAGATGCAGTCGGGAGATGGGAGAAAGTTGTAGAAAGTCAACCATCACTGCAGCCCTCCACCAGTCGGGGCTTTATGGCAGAGTGGCCCGACGGAAGCCTCTCCTCAGCGCAAGACACATGAAAGCCCACATGGAGTTTGCTAAAAAACACCTGAATAAGATTCTCTGGTCTGATGAGACCAAGATAGAACTTTTTGGCCTTAATTCTAAGCGGTATGTGTGAAGAAAACCAGGCACTGCTCATCACCTGTCCAATACAGTCCCAACAGTGAATCACGGTGGTGGCAGCATCATTCTGTGGGGGTGTTTTTCAGCTGCAGGGACAGGACGACTGGTTGCAATCAAGGGAAAGATGAATGCGGCCAAGTACAGGGATATCCTGGATGAAAACCTTCTCCAGAGTGCTCAGGACCTCAGACTGGGCCGAAGGTTTACCTTCCAACAAGACAATGACCCTAAGCACACAGCTAAAATAATGAAGGAGTGGCTTCACAACAACTCCGTGACTGTTCTTGAATGGCCCAGACAGAGCCCTGACTTAAACCCAATTGAGCATCTCTGGAGAGACCTAAAAATGGCTGTCCACCAACGTTTACCATCCAACCTGACAGAACTGAAGAGGATCTGCAAGGAGGAATGGCAGAGGATCCCCAAATCCAGGTGTGAAAAACTTGTTGCATCTTTCCCAAAAACACTCATGGCTGTATTAGATCAAAAGGGTGCTTCTACTAAATACTGAGCAAAGGGTCTGAATACAGGTGCTGGTCATATAATTAGAATATCATCAAAAAGTTGATTTATTTCACTAATTCCATTCAAAAAGTGAAACTTGTATATTATATTCATTCATTACACACAGACTGATATACTTCAAATGTTTATTTCTTTTAATTTTGATGATTAGAGCTTACAGCTCATGAAAGTCAAAAATCAGTATCTCAAAATATTAGAATATTACTTAAGACCAATACAAAGAAAGGATTTTTAGAAATCTTGGCCAACTGAAAAGTATGAAAATGAAAAGTATGAGCATGTACAGCACTGAATACTTAGTTGGGGCTCCTTTTGCCTGAATTACTGCAGCAATGCGGCGTGGCATGGAGTCGATCAGTCTGTGGCACTGCTCAGGTGTTATGAGAGCCCAGGTTGCTCTGATAGTGGCCTTCAGGTCATCTGCATTGTTGGGTCTGGTGTCTCTCATCTTCCTCTTGACAATACCCCACAGATTCTCTATGGGGTTCAGGTCAGGCGAGTTTGCTGGCCAATCAAGCACAGTAACACTATGGTCATTGAACCAGCTTTTGGTACCTTTGGCAGTGTGGGCAGGTGCCAAGTCCTGCCGGAAAATGAAATCAGCATCTCCATAAAGCTTGTCAACAGAAGGAAGCATGAAGCGCTCTAAAATTTCCTGGTAGATGGCTGCGTTGACTGTGGACATCAGAAAACACAGTGGACCAACACCAGCAGATTACATGGCAGCCCAAATCATCACTGACTGTGGAAACTTCACACTGGACTTCAAGTAACATGGATTTTCTGTGCCTCTCCACTCTTCCTTCAGACTTTGGGACCTTGATTTCCAAATGAAATGTAAAATTTACTTTCATCTGAAAAGAGGACTTTGGACCACTGAGCAACAGTCCAGTTATTTTTCTCCACAGCCCAGTTAAGATGCTTCTGACATTGTCTCTGGTTCAGAAGTGGGTACGGTGCAGTCCACTCTTTGTGAATCTCCCCCACATTTTTGAATGGCTTTTGTTTCACAATCCTCTCCAGGGTGCGGTTATCCCTACTGCTTGTACACTTTTTTTTTTACCACATCTTTTCCTTCCCTTCGCCTCTCTATTAATGTGCTTGGACACAGAGCTCTGTGAAGAGCCAGCCTCTTTTGCAATGACCTTTTGTGTCTTGCCCTCCTTGTGCAACATGTCAATGGTCGTCTTTTGGACAACTGTCAAGTCGGCAGTCTTTCCCATGATTGTGTAGCCTACAGAACTAGACTGAGAGACCATTTAAAGGCCTTTGCAGGTGTTTTGAGTTAATTAGCTGATTAGAGTATGGCACCAGGTGTCTTCAATATTGAACATTTTCACAATATTCAAATTTTCTGAGATACTGAATTTGGGATTTTCCTTAGTTGTCAGTTATAATCATCAAAATTAAAAGAAATAAACATTTGAAATATATCAGTCTGTGTGTAATGAATGAATATAATATACAAGTTTCACTTTTTGAATGGAATTAGTGAAATAAATCAACTTTTTGATGATATTCTACTTATATGACCAGCACCTATATATATTTTATTATTATTTTTTTAACGACTGCTGCATTGTTTTGAATCAGGACTATTCATAACCACTAAAACAGCATTCCACTTTGGTTGATTTGTTTTTGTTTTTTTTGATAATATCATTTTTGTTTCACAGTGAAAAACCCAACCCTATATAAAATAATAATAATAATAATAAATAAATAAATAAATAAATATGAAAAATCTGGCTTAATTTTCATTTTCCACTTAAACAGAAAAAAAAAAAAATGACCAGAAGGTACACGGAATCCGAATACTTTTCTTACTTTTTTTATTTTTATTTTATTTTTCTCATTATTCTATTTTCAATATATTGAAAATTATATAGAAAATCTTGTGATAAAACATAATTTTTTAATCAACGTTTAACCCCACTAACATTATATGAATCCTAGGAGATACAACTTGTTAAAGTAACATTTTTTTTTTTTTAAATCAAGCAATATTTTTTAATAACTTTTTAAAACACTATTTCTATGCTGCTGCCATTATAAGGATTAAATCCACACACTCACCACTAGGATCAATATTCTGAGCTCTGGCCAGTACGACTCCGATTCCACTTGCTCAGCGAGACTGTCTTTCCCGTCCGACCGTTCCCCCAGCTTCCACTGGACAAAGCCACCATACAAACTCCTGCATGCACTGCCAGATCCCTGTCGTGCCACTGCAGACAACTGCTCGTTCTCCACACCAAACAACTGTGACAGCGTGTACACTAAAACATACCAAATTTTCACATCATCATCATCATTATTAGAAGAACAGGATGTCCCCCCAGAGACTGTAATAATTTACAAATGTCAGATTTTCTGAAGATATATTTGGTAACACTTTAGTACAGGGACCAATTCTCACTATTAACTAGTTGCTTATTAGCATGCCTATTATTGGCTGTTTATTAGTATTTATAAAGTACATACTACAAGACCATTGTAGCAAATTAGCTCAAAGGGGGAATATTAATAATTAATCATAACTCTTTATAGTTAATTAAAATATTTGGATAAGTTAATAGAATTTGCTTGATAAAGCTGAATTTACAGTACAATCAATTGACCAGGTCGTCTAGCGAACGTTCAGTGATGATTATTTATGAATTCAAAGAAATCTTAATTTCCAGGGTAAGAGAAACACTTTTTAAGGTACAGTACTACTCAGAGCATGTAACAAGATCAAAATCGTTAAATTGACTTTGTTGCAAGCAGGGAATCAGAAACAAATACTCATATCATACCTGCAAACTAGTCACTTTTCGGCGAAATTTGCCGTTTTAAATCAAAATATGTAATTTATGTGAATCGTCTAGATCCGAAGAGGTTTTTTTTGAGTGGGGGTGGGGGGGGTCTGGGTGGAGAGAGAGAAATTGCAAGCTCGTAGACAGGAGTGTTCGACCAAAGTCCCTTTTTCAGCAATGCACAGACCGATTGATGTACAACATCAAAGATCGGACATCAAAGTACCGCGAGAGCGATTTGAAAGCATGCGGAGCCATCTGCTCTCTGTAGCTCTCGCGGTACTTTGATGTCCGATCTGTCTGCGAGGTGCTGCTTCAAATCGATCATTGCTCATCTCACACCCGGTTTGTTTTGACGGCACACTTCGCTAACATCCGGTGTGGAAATTCTTCTTTGCGAGTTAAGCAGACACAAATTTCGCAGTTTGTACTATAATATTGACTGTTTTTGCTCAAGTTCGCTGATGAAGTTTCAATCAAAGCCATAGCAGAACTGTTTTGTCTCTCCGAGCAACACAGCTGTGTTTTCATACTGAATGAATCCACGTTTTTGAACGAACCAAGTGAGTCAATGATTCAGTAACCCATTCATAAAGACAGTAGTCACTTGCCTCGTTTTTAAATGAATCAACCGTTTGAAGGAATGACTAATGACATGCTCATTAAAACAGTCATTTACCGCCATCTACTGGTGGTTTGGTTTCATATTTAAAAGTATTGCATGTTTCCCAACATTTTTAACTTCTATAGCATTAATCTTGTAAAATTATTTATTTATTTGAAATTTTTGTGATGTAAATGCATTTATGGCACCTCAGCTTCATCAAACAGTCTGTGTAAATACATCTAATGCCACTTCAGATGCAGCTTCTGTTTCCTCTGCAGTGAAAAGATGGAGTTTGTTGATAGTATGCGCACTCTAATGTGAACATTAAAATTTGCAAAAATAAATTACTTCACTGCTCACAAAGAGAAGTATGAACACCGATGACAAGAGAGCTGCACTGTCCAAAAAGTTTGTGGTATAAATGTGCTTTTTTTTACTTATATATAAAAGTATATGTTGTCTTTTTCCTTTATTTTGTTGTCAGAGTGCACCAGAACGCTTCATTTACATGTTAAATTCTCAAAAATTTGCTTCGATTATGAACGTGGTTTAGCGTAGCTTGTCAGTGAACTACGGCTCTGTGTATTAACTACCGCTCCCTCTGAAAGCAGGTGATTACAATTTACTGCTAATCATGAAACCGGCTTTACTGATGAGATGCGCATGATAATCGAATTCGATTAATTGCACAGCCCTACATATACATATATATATTAGGGGTTGCACAGACTAGTCGACTTTAATGCTCTGCCGCGACGCTTTTTGATTGAAGTCGACTAGTCGTGCGGTGCAGATCATGTGATTTTTAACGTGAACATGGCAGCCTTACACACGAGGACCGATCAGGAACCCGGTGGGTCATTTCAGCAAAGCAGCAGTGGCATATCAAGTGTGTGGAAATATTTTTCTAAAGATGAATCTGGTAAAAATGTCACTTGCAAAATATGCAAGTCCGTCCTGAAGTACAACAAAAGTACAAGTGTGATGCACACTCATCTGAAAAGGCATTCACTAACGCTAGGTGAGGAACAACGCAAGTCATCTACACAGCAGTCAATTAAAGACTTCACCAAATGTCACTGTGACAGACACAAGACGGAAGCAAATCACCAATTTACTGGTTAATTTCATTGTCAAAGACATTCGACCATTAGCTGCAGTGCACGGAGAAGGTTTCCGAGAAATACTGCACTTTTTTGAACCTGGCTACGATGTTCCATCTTACAACACATTGTGGAACACAATCAAACACCAGTACGAGACCACACGTAAAAATATCGCAAAAGAGATGAGAGGCCAGACGGTGTCGCTAACAACTGACTTGTGGACATCCTCCACAATGGAGCCATACATAATGGTAACAGCCCACTATATCACCAACACATGGCAGCTAAAGGCCCGAGGCCACCGAAATAATGTGTGGTGAGTTGCATGTAGGACTGTCTTTCATCTTTCCAGTCCTTTTCAACCTGACCAGCACCACTCTGCGCGTCGAAGCATCCAATATGACAGCTGTACGTGTCTTTAACACGGTTCGACAGCAGTTGGTAACACGGTTCAAACTGGAATCTGGCGATCTGATGCAATCCATCCCCACCGTGGCCTGTATGCTCAAACCCCGGTTCAAACATCTTAATTTCATCCCAGAGAGTCAAAGAGATGCCATCTACAGCCACCTGAATGGCCTGATTCAGTGTGAGGAAGAGCCGCTTGCAGCAGAAGGTAGGTTTGCTGAATGAAACTGCCCTCGCATTATTGAATTTAACACTAGAAATGAATTTAAATTATATTATTCTTATGTTAGCGTCAACGCATCACATGAACTTTGAGTGAACTTTGAATCGTCACGCAGGTATCAGCCAGTTAGATCGCCCCATGCAAATACCCTAGAGCAGATGCTAGCCAATTGCGTTCACGCAACACTGGAAAAGTAACGTGATTGGCTGTTGTCCTTTGCGAAGCGTTGACGCGGACACATTTGGTGAATGAACCGTAACACGCAGGTGTGACAAACCTTATAGCTTGTGTAAATATCATCCCAGGTGAACTTGGTGAAGATGTACGCAGTGAGGGGACAGCTGATAACCAAGATGAACCAGTAAGCCGGAAAAAGGCCCGACTTTTTGGGCCGCACTATCATAGCAGGAGGAAAACGGGACACACCACAGCAGCTGAGGAAATACGTCAATATTTCTCAACACCACATATTCCCACCATGGAGAACCCCTTGGAATGGTGGGCCCGCAACCAGGACAATTTTCCCCATTTGGCAAAGCTTAGCAAAAGCTACTTGGCTGTTCCAGCTACAAGCACCCCAAGCAAGATAATTTTTTCACTGGCTGGGAATACGATTACCCGACAGCGTACGAGCCTGCATCCAGCACATGTCGATGCCCTCATTTTCTTGCACGCAAACCAGGATCAAAAAGTAAAAGATGTGACTGAGCATGACTCTGACAGTGAGTAGGCTCATAGCCTTTGTCTTTCGTGAGTTATGTTGTTATGAAATCACTTGATATGAATCAGTGTTATATGTGTTGACGATGTATGCATTACTTTTGCACTAAAACTAGTGAATCTTGCAGTGTTCAGTGTGTTGACTGTGCATTTATTTTGCACTAAAATTAGTCAGTGCTAATGTTGCATTGTTTTTGCAACGTGTTATGAGCTGTTTGACCGCATTTGTATATATTTTTTTTTCCCTACAAATAAATTGCAAATTGTGGCATGTTGCAAAACATTTGCATCTTGTGTTTTATTGATGACGTCACCAGCGACTAGTCGACGTCGACTCGACTTAAATCACGTAAAAGTCGACTTCAAAAAATCTAAAGTCGTTCAGCCCCTAATATATATATATACATATATACATACATACATACATACATACATACATACATACATACACACACACAAATCACACACACGGTACATGGGAAGGGAAAGTGAGACTGGATGAATGAAACCAGAGAGAAACAAGGGAAATGAGGCCGAGCTGACCATCTGAAAGAACCATCAGTCTCTAATTCAAAGCACATTATACGATAGCTTACAACAAACCTCTGTGTGGTGAAAGGAACGATACTTGCATTTGACTTGGCTGTGGAACGCGCTTGCAGGAAGTGTCATGGAGGAGCAGAAAAAGTTGAATAAAGTCAATATTTCGTTTTTTTTTTGCACACAAAAAGTGTTCTCGTCACATCATAAAATTCTGATGGCAGATGGACTGCTTTGACTACGTTTTTCATACTTTTATGGACCTTGACGGT
Source organism: Onychostoma macrolepis (assembly GCF_012432095.1). Classification (NCBI taxonomy): domain Eukaryota; kingdom Metazoa; phylum Chordata; class Actinopteri; order Cypriniformes; family Cyprinidae; genus Onychostoma; species Onychostoma macrolepis. The sequence continues at coordinate 20,424,145 of NC_081172.1, read as the reverse complement.
GCAATTTACTATGCAGTCAATGGGACAGTCACAAGCCTCCCGGTTTTCATCTAGAATATCTTAAATTGTGTTCCAAAGACGAACAAAGCTTTTACGGGTTTAGAACGACATGGGGGTAAGTGATTAATGACAAAATTTTCATTTTGGGGTGGAGTATCCCTTTAAGAAGTGAAGAAAAAGAGGAAAAAGAAGGAAGACAGCTTTTCTATTTGGATTATGCTTGTTAACAGTGCTCATGACTATAGTTATGCCCTAGTAATCATTGAGACTACTTGTGTAGCAGGGTCGTAGAACTTAGTGCACTTGTTGAGAATAAACAGAATGACCAATAAAAAGTGTCTCTGGTTCCTTCCGACTCTACGAGGAAATGAAACCACACTAGAACAAGAGGGGTGAATGCAAATAAATCAAATAGATAAAGAATAAAGAAGTGAATAGCTGACTGCTATTATTTTTAGGATAAAAACTTAAATAAGTGATTAAACAGCGGAGTGACCTGATATTGGTAATACTCAGTAGCACTCTTGATTAACCGTTAGGTTTGCTTTTATCATCACTCCATAGTTGGTCACAGTTGCTGCGTGTTCAAGACCACACCATGGCAGGGTTGCTGCAGGATTTTTAAGCTCAAATTTAAGACTTTTTAAGACCTTTTTTAAGACCTGCACAAATAAAATTAATACCATATGAGCAGGGTAGGGCAATGTCTATGGTAAACTGTAAAATGAATGTAAAAAGCACGATTTACTGTTCAGATAGAAGTTTTCACAAAACAAAAGTATTAATTATTACATTAATTTAAACAATTATCAATAAATTATTATATTAATTAAATAACATACAAACACATTTTACTGTCTAGATTTTTATAATGGATTATCTCCTTATAGATCAGTTCACATTTACAGCTCTGCGTGTTTGCAGGGTAAAAATATGGGTTGAGTTTTGCATTGGTCTGAACAAAAACAACCCAATGTTCCTGCAATACTGGAGGCTGCAGTTCTAGGACTGCATAGAACCCTATTTTTTGGGACAGCACCATCTATTCCAACAGAGGAGACCTGATTCAAAGAAACAAACAAACAAACAGATGCAAACAAACAGCACATCAGACGTGAAGCGCTGCAGCTAATTAACTGAAGTCTCGCACAGACATAAGTCTTCTTTCCAAGAAAACTGAATTTTAAACCACAATATATTGAATATATTGAAATAAATTAGGTTAAATATTTCAAGAGGGTTACCAACGGGTATGTTTAGGGAGTTTAGGAGTTGGTTAGGACAATAATTAAGTGTATAAAATTAAATAACTACATAATTCCTTAAAAATAATAATATACAGAATTGAATAGCAAGTGCTATAAAATAGTATGAGCTACTAATATTTAGTCATTTAGCAGACACTTTTATCCAAAGCGACTTATAAATGAGGACAATGAAAGCAATCAAAATCAACAAAAGAGCAACGATATGCAAGTGCTATAACAAGTCTCATTTAGCCTAACGCAGTACATGTAGCAAGAGATTTTTTTTTATTATATAATAAAAAGAAAACATAGAATAGAAAAAGAATAGAGCAAGCTGGTGTTAGAGACCTTTTTTGCTTTTGTTAATTGTATAATAAATAAAAAGAAAACATAGAATACAAAAAAGATTAGAAAAGCTAGAGTGCAAGTCTAAAAGGGACAAGTTTTTTTTTTTTTAAGAATTAGAATAGAGAGAGGTATGACGTTCTTCATTCTCTCTTACATTATTTTTGGCTTATTAAAAATTAATCTTGCTGCCGCGTTCTGGATTAATTATAAAGGTTTGATAGGACTGGCTGGAAGACCTGACATAATACATACATACAAAAAATAAATAAATAATTAAATAATTAAAAAACAAAACAAACAAAAAAAACTATAGGGCCCTGGAAATCCAGTTCTGAAACTACAGCCTCCGGTATCGCAGGAATACCCTACTCACAACAACAGCCTTATTGAACATGCACATTCATTCTCTGCCAGCAGGAGGCGCTTTCGAACGGTTTCCCCGGTAACAGCAGAACACAAAGCAGCAAAACTGGACTTTGAAACGTGCTGGGCTCATATTTATTTATAGCCTTTTGAAGTTTAATCTTCACATTAAGCTGTATAGGGATTCTGGTTTGTACCCAAATTTAAGACCTCTTTAAATCATAATTAAGACTTTCTTGTACAATTTAAGACTTAAGACTTTTTAAGGACCTGCGGGAACCCTGCATGGGTGTGCCCTTCCATAGAGTTTAGTCAATGTGCTATTGAACAATTCCCAATATCTATAATAAAAAAAATTCTTATCTAACTGAACCATTTACATGTAATTAAATTTTGATTTAATTAAGCAAATGCAAATTTAGTTGAACAGCCCTCAGGAGGGGATACATGTAAGATGAATGGTGAAATTATCTGAGAAGACTTAAAGGTAAGGAAAGAAAAAGTGAGAAATCATGAACCAGAAATGGGGTTAAATAAAAATGGGTTAGATCACTTTACACTGCATACCCACAAGCTGTAGTTAAGAGTTAAGGTTGAGGTTGTGTTAGCTCAACCGGCTCAGGTGGTTTGCTTACAGTCTGGTGTCATGATGTATGCGCTATCTGGAGTTGGTGTTTCCTGTGACAAACACCTGGAGTTGGTGTTTCCTGTGGTGTTTCATTGTCATGGCAACCAATGCACAGCAGTGCCAATTCAAACAGTGTGTAGCAAATGTCTGTAGGTTTCAAAAGAGCCGGGCAGAGTCGGTTGACATGTGGGGCTTACACTTACTCTCAAGATTTCCGTTCAATCAGCAAAATCCTAAATTTGCTAATGCAAACTATTGCTTCTCTTTGAGCACGTGTTTTCATCTATTTTAAATGTTCTATGTCTTATGCCGAGTCTCTTTGTAGGAGGGTCTTGCGTTGTGGCAATGCTGGGTGCCTTCTGGTGTGAATGCAGGGATGTTTCTGGCCATTCGGTTGAGGTCTTGGAGTGTCACGCAATGTGCTGTTTCAGGGCTTGCCTGAATTAATCCCTTTCCTTCTGCAGCTGCAGAGGTTTTCAGGAAGTTGACTTGTGAAGTGTAAAGCAGAGGGCTTTTGGAATACACCATTCGAATCTGTAAGGGGTCTACTTTTATTTATATACACTCATAATAACAACTAAACTTTGTGCTTTTGAAGAATAAAGAAAACAAACAGGGTGCGTTCTCAGTCTTCACTCTCTCCGCGAACTGCTTTTTGAAACACGTCACTAAAATGAACCAACTCAGCAAATACTCAACACAGAGACATGAGAAATACATGTCTACTCTTAAATGAAGTAAGTCTTACCGAAAACAAATATTCTCTGATAAAGTAATCTGTATAAAACCAAGGACATGTCCAGTTTTTCCGTCTGGTCTCATTATCTCTAATTAGGTCACGCCCACGCGCTGCTCGTGCTATTGATATTACAAATCTCCACGTGAGACACGTGTAAACGCCCACACCACCATAAACAAAGCAGCAACGCGTTCATCTCAGATACTTTTCAGTTCTGTGAAGAATAAGCCTTGTATTTACCTCAGAAATGCACTGAGAGGAAAAAGTCTTGTCTGTACCCCCGGAAGACGCGCTGAGAGGAAAAAGCTTTGTTTACCTCACAAACAGAACGCGAGCGCAGCTGGAGCCGGCGATTTTATACAGAGTAAGTAATGTTTCTTATTGGCATTCGATAATGTGTTGTTTGTGACACAGTTGAACGCATTTACTAGGTGAACTTTTCCCAAACTATAACTCCAGAATAAAATGTGTGAAATCGAGTGCAACATTTTGAAATACGATAGGCAACCTTTCATTGCATTTAAATGTTGCACGACGTGAGGACGTTTCTTAGAAGTAATGTCTAAGAAAGTTTAGACCAATCTTTACTGTGAAGTAGCCTACTCTGTTTGCAAATACCTGCTCAAACATGTTTATAATGAGCTTAACAATAATAATTTTGTTTCTCAGTTATAAAATGTTGTTTTTGTATTGTATGATAATACATGCAAAGCATGTGTGCATCTATGTTATAAAATCCAGTGGGCAATATTGGTGATTGCTAATGTAATAATATTGTTGCTCCTGATAAGCCTATCAACATGCTTATTTTAGTGGGGGGGGGCTCATTATGGAGCTCATTATGCGGGCCTTCTCAGGTGTGAGTCACAGCATTATCCAGGATAGTTCACGCCCTCTCGCATAGAGCCTTTCTACTCAAAAAGTGACTTAGAAAATTTAAATCAATTGTTTTCTCTGAATGAGTGAGTTAAGATTATTTTCAGATCATTTTGAAGCAAAAATTCTAGGCTACAAGATCCAGTTCTCAAAAGTCTTGTGAACAAATGTTCTGTATGTGTTTTATGGCCTTATTTCAGTTACTTTAAAATTTTAGTTTTTTTCTAACCACGCATAAACGTTGTTTTCTCAAAAACGCAATCACGTACGTACATGCTGCTCACATATTATTGTAGCCCAGTTTGTGCTGAATACAGTGTTTTTAGACTTTAGCCATTCAAATGTTTATAAGCAACTGAAAAAAGCACAAATGTCAGGGCATGTCAAAACTTCTCGGGGGCCCCAAAACACCCTCAGACGGTTAATGTTGCAGAATTGCTGAGTCAGGGTTTGGACTTCAGCTCTGGCTGCATGTAGATGGCCTTCTAAGGCCTTAGCTCTAGTGTGTCTTCTCATTAAGTTCCACATACGCTGTTTCTAACGGTGTCCTTTTGTGAAACAATTCTCTTTCCAAGTCCTGTCTGGTGACTTTTTCCAGCTGCTTTTGATGTTCAGCAGCTGTAAGAGCCTCCTGAAGACTGGTGATTTCCTTTTGTTACTCCACTCTGTCAGGTTCCTTGCATCTGTTCTGTGCCGTCTCTCGCTGAGCAGGTGTCGGTTCCCTTGGGAGCTCTGTGACTTGCAGTTTCAGTTAATTTACCTCCTGTCTGAGGCCCTTGAGATTGTGGGCCAAGGAGGAGATGATGCTGGTCAGCTCCCGGTTGTCCAGGCTGGGGCAACTAGTAAGGCAGGTTGCTACCATTTAGTGTTGGTGAACAGAACTAAGGACTTTGAGTATCTTTGTTGATGGCTGCAAGAAGCGTAGACTGACGACTGGGCCTTTACATGCCGTCAAACTATTACTCAAAACACTGATGGTTCTTCTCAAATGTCACTACGAGGGTAACAAATAAAACAAATCTGAAATAAAACAATAAGATGAAATCAAAAAGAAAAAGGAAGAAAGAGGATTTTACCTATTTAGTTTTTGCTAGGAGATATGGCTAAGCAGATGTCACTTGTAGGTGATGCTGCAACAGACTCATAAACTTACCTCGAGGTCAAAAAGATAAAGAAACAATGGGAAGTGTTTCTAGTTCTATCTGGGGCCTACATTGTGTTGAACAGTAACTGCACATCAATGTACTAGGCCTGGCACTGAGGAGTGAGGAGGGGTAGAGAGGAAACAGGGATTAGGCTACTAATAACCTGTATAACTCATTAAGTCAAGTCAAGTCAAATACAGATTGTGTCAAAGCACTTAACAGTATCAAATTGGAGGATAGAGTGTCAGTAATGTATAATGATAAGATTAAACACTCAATTTTCAGTTAAAGGCATTTCATTATTGAATTCAGAGATGTCATTGTCTAGCTCAGTTTAGTTTAAATAGTATCTGTGCAATCAAATCGGCGATAATCGCTAGAAATTAAGTGTCCCCACTTAATTTAAGGAAGCAACAGTTGCTAGAACTACTGTAATCCTATACAAAAAGTGAAGATGGTGATGGTAAAATAACTAAAATAAAGTAATAGTCAAGGTAGAATTCCCTTATAGCTCTAGAAGACTGAAGGAAAGGTAAATAAACAGACTGATTTAATTAAATTTCAAATGTAATTAAATTCAGCTTAGCTGAATAGGGATATTCAGCCTGAAACAAAGGTAAATAAATGAGATAAAATAGAAAAGAGGAATAAAGTCAAAATGAAGAGTAAAAGTAGAGTGTCCTTATAGCTACAGGAAACTAAAACAAAAGGTGTATAAGCACATTGATTCAATTAAATACCAAATTTAATTAAATTGCATGTGGCTGAATAGGGATATTCAGGCTAAATAAACATATATAAATGAAATGAGATAAAATAGAGATAGACTAAAATCGAATTCTAGCCAACACAGATAAAACAGAAGTGTTCTTAAGACCCCATTGACTCTGATCTACAAAACCCAATATATTATATGGATTTTGACGGAGAGTGAAACCAAGAGTGAGGGGGTAGAGAGAGAAAAAAAATGGTTTCAACTAGTAATGGGGGTCTTTGGCATGCTTTGTGGAGCTTCGGAACCTCAGTAAGAAAAAATCTCTTTTTCTTGAATCCATGATTCAGAGCGTGCATCAAACTGCTAAAGTCATGTGATTTCAGTAAACAAGGCTTCTTTACACATCATAGCTGTTTCAATTCAATGGTTCGATGTGTTTAATGGTTCGAACCAGTGTCTATGATTTGTATGTGAACTCGTGTCAATTTATAAATTTGTACAGATTTAGCGACGCATTTAATAAAGGGAGGAGGCATATCTAAAAGTCTCCTATTGGTCTTTAAGTTTTCTTAAGTATAACGTATTAAAAGACCCTTAATATTTAAGTGTATTAGAGATCGTTAATTGCCTTTAATTGATTACACCTTCAATAACACATTGGCTATTGATTTGGTAAGGTGTTTAGTTGAATTGAATTTTCACTGCACTTACACTGTTCTGACCAGCAGGGGTTACCAGCACAGAGCGCTTCGAAACAGTGAATCATTTGTGGCACAATTGATTCATTTGATTCAAACCCTTGAGAAGCTTTGACTCTCCCATCACTAGTTCAAATCAAAGTCCCTTAATCCAAAATATCCCAAAGTCGGTAGTCTTTGGTTTAAATGTTACACTCTACACTCGCACGTACACTAAGTGTTGGCTGAGTGCTAACAGCTATCAGCTGAGGTAGAGGGCTTTAGCTTGTATGCATTTAGGGCTGCTGGAGAGCTAGCTACACACAGTTGTTTCTTTACACAAAGGTCTGTGAAGTGGGTGCTGTTATCAGATTGCAGACAGTCTGCTCACACTTCCAGGGTCACGTGTTGCTAGGAGACCAATGCAAGCTCACAACACAGTCCAAGCGGAGCAGCGATTGATCCATGATGTGAGCATGCACAGGAAACTCACATGTGGTCAGATGAGGTGTGCTCAGTCATGACGTCACATGCAACTCATTCACAAATCAAAACAGCATGTTCACTTCCCAGGCAATGGTGAATTTGTTAGCTACACTAGAATAACACCATTAATTTGATGTAAATGTTTCACATCAGCGAATCAATATGAATGCAATGATATGTAACACATAATAAGGTCTTAAATCGGTGAAATGAGGAGCATCGCTCAGATCACCTACAACAGTGCTGAAAGTGGGGATTTCTTCGCAAAAGGTCAGACCGATTTATTCTGGTACCATTTAAATGGCAAGAGCTAATCTTGAGATTTCTTCGTCAGAGAAGGCTTATGCTCTACTAACAACAGAAATTAGGATTTCTTCACTAATATCAGGTTAGTTTTTTATCGTATGATTTGAACATGCATTATAGCATTGAATAACTTCTGTACTGTTTGGAAAAGTGCACTCAAGCTATAGTTTTCTCTGATCTTGATCAGAAACTGGTACGTGCACATACAAGTTAATAAAACATATGAGACAAACACATAAGATTGATTACTGGGTCTGCTTGCAACAATGTTTAAAACGATGCCACCGTTCTCCACCAAAATATGTAGCAAATTAGCTTAAAGGGGGAATATTAATAATTAATCATAACTCTTTATAATTAATTATAATATTTGGATAACTTAATAAATTAGCTTGATAAAGGAGAATTTACAGTACAATCAATTGACCAGGTCGTCTAGCGAACGCTCAGTGTTGATTATTTATGAATTCAAAGAAATCTTAATTTCCAGGGTAAGAGAAATACCCTTTTTAAGGTACAGTACTACTCAGAGCATATAACAAGATCAAAATCGTTGACTTTGTTGCAAGCAGGGAATCAGAAACAAATACTCATATGTATTGTGCACAAAGTTTTATTAACTAAATCACAAACACATAACTAGACTAAACAAACACACATACACACACACAAATCACACATACATGGTACATGGGAAGGATAAGTGAGACTGGATGAATGAAACCAGACAGAAACAGGGGAAATGAGGCTGAGTTGACCATCTGAAAGAGCCATCAGTCTCTAATTCAAAGCACAGTATACGATGGCTTACAACAAACCTCTGTGTGGTGAAAGGAACGATACTTGCATTTGACTTGGCTGTGGAACGAGAGTCTTGTGAAGCCTCTGAAGAAGGTCTGGATGGTTCCATTCGATGCAAGTTGCAATCTCTTGAAACTCCAAGGTTGTTCTTGACTCTGTTGTGGTTGAGAGAGTCCTCTCTCCTAAGTAAGCACATGGCTGGGTGTAAATGGGGCCTGCTGGCCCTGTGGGCCGCAGTGGAACTGCAGGCCACAATCCAGAGATGAAGATGCAGAGACTGCTGGGAGCAGAGAGAGAGAATTGTCTGATCGAGGGTATTTCCATGATGGTGAATTCCAGGGTTGAGTGAGGACCAACTCCAGTGGTATTAGTCTGAATCGCACACGGCTCTATATGTTGGGGCCTGGCGGGCGCACCCGCACCGGCTCAGGCTCTCCGTGAGTCACTCCACACGGGCAGCAATCAGAAGATTTAGCAGAAGAGAAGGAGGACCTGTGCGTGAGCCCTTTAAAGTAAGGGAAGCGTCTTACCTCCCAGGATGGGCTTGACCAATGAAAAAGGCTGAATTTCCAAGCGGGAGGCTGGATATATTGGGAGGGGGGGTATGACCCTTTGTCTGAGAGCATGGTTCGAATGGCTCTGGCAGTCTATACTTTGATTAAGTTACAAACACACATGGCATTCTATGAGGAGGTGGTGTACACCAAAGAGGGCATCACCAAATGAGCATTCATTTGGTAGGTGACACGATATAGGTTGGGTTACATTAACTAGTACTTCACTCATAAAGCGTGCATACAACAAACTACAATGTAAGAGACACTATACAATACAAGTTAAAATCATACACACAATGTCCTGGGATGCATGTTTATTCGTAGAAAGGTTTGTCTATGAGTAAAAGGAGGAAAGTTCTTGATGGTTTTTATGGGCATTGCGTGGGTTTCAGAAGGGTCTGTTCTTACTGCACTGTGCATCTCACATACTTTTGAGCAATAAAACAGTCTTATCAGATGGTTTCCCTGGTAACTGAGCCCTTTAGGGTGCTTTTTCAGGGGAAGGGTCCATAGACCCTCACAGATTGTTTGTTGAATGAGAGGGTTTGCTGGATTATTCATTAAATATAATGAATAAATGTGTCTGATTGGTCCAAACGCTACAACATAGTCTACATCCGTAATCCTACACAAAGCTAAACTTAACTACCTTACTAACTATTAATAAGCAGCAAATTAGGAGTTTATTGAGGCAAAAGTCATAGTTAATGGTTTGTTAATAGCAAGAATTGGACTTTAAAATAAAGTGTAACCATTTATTTTTTCGGAGTGTCTATTTACACTAAGTGCAAATAGCCCGCCTTGTTGGCAAAGGCTATTTACACTAACTCCACCCACCAATGTGTGATTGGGATAGTCAACACTGCAAAAGATGCTTGTTGCTCATCAGTTTCAGTGGCGAAGATGATAAGGCATGTGCTTTTTGACGCGATCGACCCGAGTTCGAACCTGCCTTTTGCCGAACTTTTTTTCTACCTTTTCAAATCTCATATCGCATCGGAAAGGCATTTATTTAAAAAAAAAAAAAAAAATGAAGGAAGGAAATAATCAAAAAGTTGAAAATAAAGTATCGGGTAGGGTTAGGGTAGGTGTAGGGAGGGCTTTATTGTCCCAATAAGGTGGCATCCATTTAATAGCCTAATATGAATTAAAACTATCATTTACACTCAATACGTTATTATTGCGTACTGTTTTATTATGTACTACAATACTGAGGTTCAGATAATTGCCAATATTTGCAATAAGTAGTATAAATAGCAGAAAATCTTGCTATTTTAACAGTGTAAATAGAATCTATAGCTATTTGCACTTAGTGTGAATAGAATATCGTTAAAAAATACTGCTATTTTCACTTAGTGTAAATAGAACCCATTGCTGTATTTTTTTGCACCTACAACCATTTAGTGGCATGTTAAAAGTGATAATGTGTAAATTCATATTTAATATTTTTGAGTTATAGGGTTTTATTGTAAATACCATAGCAATGTTGAATGTCATAATTATTCAACATTGCTGTTGAATAATTCTTTGTATGGTAGGTTCCAAAATTGAGATAAAACAGAATGTAAGCCTTTGGAAACTCTGTAACAAAAATTCATTATCTTGAGCTGTTACGCATACATAAATTTAACCCATGCATGTGCTAAAGTTCAGAAAAACCTTTGAGGGCGCTGAAGAAAAAGCAGCTGAGAAAAATCCTTGATATAATGCCAAAATATTAAAACTTGACTTGATGAAAGGAGGAAAAAAAAACATTCTAATATGCAAAATGTAATTTGGATAGACCTGTGGAATTCTGGAAGAATGTTTTATGGAGTGAAGCGACCAAACTGGATCTTTTTGGATTCGTTGATAAGGGGTATGTCTGGTGCATAAAAGGCAAGGCTTATGAGCAGAAGAAAACCATCACCATGGTCGAACAAGGATGTGGGCCAGAATTGTTATTGTTATGCTTTGCAGAAAGTGGACATTTTGACTGTATAAAGGACATCATAGATTGTTCGAAATATCAGGCCATTTTAGCAAAGACTGAAATATTTTTGGTGCATAGACTGAAGGTGATGATCATTGGACTTTTCAGTAGGGCAACCATCCTAAAGTTCATATGCTAATCTACCATTTGGTTCAGTAAGTCTGGTTCAGGGACCAGTTGTAGAATGTTTATAAGTGGCCTGTTTAGTCCCGAGGTTTAAATCTCATTAAAAATATTTGGTGGAATTTGAAAGCAGTGGCAACATACAAATCAAAGATGATTAAGGATCTGGATGTTTTGCAAGTGAGGAACAGGCCAAGTTTCCAAAAGAGAGGTGTCAGAAGCTTGTAAGCACTTAGAGGCAAGGTTTATTGGAGGTTACAAAGAAAAAGATTACCTACAAATCTTGGCTTTTTGGGGTTGAATAATTTTGTACATTCATTTTTAGAGCGTATTTGATTTTTCGTCAACTTTAAGTTGTCAGAATCACTCAAATGTGTATTAAAAGTTTTATTTATTAAATAGTTTACTCATTATGAGGTTATAATAGTTCCATATTTCCAGATAAACAGATTTTGAGCCACAAATAAATGTAAAGAAGTTCACAAATGTTGAACAAATTCACAAATAAAAAGAAGCAGATGCACAAATATACCCGTGCTGGAAAAATGAGTCAGAATGCGCACGGGCTAATTTTGCGCTACAGATAAAAAAAGTGAAAAATGTCAATTAGGTTTTCACAAAAATGAGTTCATTAAGCCCTCATCTAGCAATCCCAATGCTCCAAACAGTAATGAAACTAATGAATCTAAAATTATCTTTATTTGTAAGTTTTTTTTTTTAAGAGCAGTACCCTTTTCTCTGCTTGCTTCTTGTGCTGCCGCTAACTAATATATGAATCGTGCACATAAAGGCATTTCCGTCAGCATGCGATCCCGATAAATATTCACACAGACTGTATAAACAGTATTACAGTATTTAAGTAGGCTATTCACACTAGTGTTGTCAAAAGACCCGGTACTTCGGTACCAAGTCGGTACTAAAAAAATGAAAACGTCACGGTACCAGGTTTTTTTAAGTACCGGTGGTATCGAGTACCCGGTCAACCCGGTTCTTGACGCATACGGCCCGATGATTTCCGCGATGCAGAAAACGTTGACGGAATCTCGGAATCCAGTTATAAAAAAGGAATTTACAGTTTAGCACGGAATGCCACGGAATTTGTCAAAGTTTGGATGAATCAATCAAAAGTAGGTCATTACACTTAAATCAAATCACGACGCGGACTAGTAAATATTAAGCCGCAAAAGTCGATTCAGATATGAATCCCGCATGTTCTGCGAGTCTCTGTGTGAATGAATGGCAGAGACGTGCGTTTTATTATTTTTTAACTACACACACTGAAGCGCGCCTGACGCTCGCGGTGATTTCAGCATCTGCCGTCTCAATGAGGACATAAATACATAAACAACATCTCCAGAACTGCTCTGAGAGTCACTTCACGAGCATTTTACCGTTTCATTTGAGTAAAACCAGCATCATATCATATAGCTACACACAGAAATAAAAGGTATTCACGGTAACCCGTCAAAATAAACGTTTATCTTAAAGACATTGTGCCAGAAATATATTACTATTATTTAGTAGAATGTATGTGATACTATTACTACTATTGAAAAAAGTTCATATTTATTTTTAAAGAAATAATCACACAATATTTCTTCCATATCCCCTTTATTTACCAAAAAAATAAAATGTGTTTCAATTTCATTAATTAAAAGACAAAATTAAATGTGGGTGAAACTTTACTGCTTACTGTTTTTCATACTTTTATTAATTGCAGAAAAACTTGAAACAATTTAAATAAGTATAAAGAATGGCATTGATTTTTGTACATTTTATTTTTGTTTGACTTTATTATTAAAAATAGTGTGGTTTTTAATTAGCATGTGGTACCGAAATTGGTACCGAGAACCGTGGATTTTCATTGGTATCGGTACCGAATACTGAAATTTTGGTACTGTGACAACACTAATTCACACAAAAATAATCTGTTATGTCTTAAGTGAACTTTGGGGAACTGTTGGGGAAAACATCTGATGTGTAACATTATATTAGATCTGTGCAGTACAGTACACTAGGACTCACTACAGGCTACAGGCCGTCTGTCTCATTAATGTTAATCAAACAATAAAAGAAAAGATCGCTGCTCTTGATTGAACTGCTTTTGTAGTTTTAATAATCAATTTATTTGTAATGAACACACTGAAGTGATTTTTACATTTGATTATTTGTTTTCTTACTTGAATGCTTTTGTTTAGATGTGAAATGAAAAAAGTAATGCACTAGGCCTATTTGTTTTTCTTTCTTATATTGTTCTACTGTTTTTGTTCTTTTTTTTGCATCTGTTATTATTTTTAATAACAAAGATTAAATAAAAAATGGCTATATTGTGATTATTTATATAGTAATTAATATTAAGAAAGGGAGTGGAGGAAACAATGCAATGTTGCATGGTGATTTTGCTTTGGAACGTTCAGAAAACTTCAATTTGAGTTTTCTCAGAACTGACTTTGCTGACTTGACTTTGTCGATTTCAAATGGGTTTAACTCTGTCATTTTTCGTCTGATTCCAACAAATCATTTATCATTTTGTAGGTCTTTTAATTTTAATTCTTTTTGAAAATAAAAATAACTTATTTTTGCTCATTGTGACTCATTTTGCCAGCACAAGTCACATATACAGAGTTTCACCAAAAAAAAAAAAAAAAATTAAATTGATAATTAGATAAGAAACAAAGTTTTTTTTATTGAAAATTTTTTTTTTTTTAATTATTAATACATGTTAAAAAAATATGTACAGGTTTTTTTTTTTTCATCTCAAAGTCTTTTAAAACTTATTCACCAATACTTAAATGCAATATTTTTTTAAATCACTTTATTTGTTTTATGTTCCACTTATGTTTTGTAAATACTGTAAATGCCAACAATCATGCCAATAAAGCTTATATGTGACCCTGGACCACAAAACCAGTCATAAGTAGCATTGGAATATTTGTAGCAATAGCCAAAAATACATTGTATGGGTCAAAATTATTTCGATTTTTTTTTTTTTCATGCCAAAAATTAGGATAAGTAAAGATCATGTTCCATGAAGATACTTTGTAAATTTCATACTGTAAATAGGATTTTTTTTTATTAGTAATATGCATTGCTAAGAACTTCATTTGGACAACTTTAAATGTGATTTTCTTTATTCAGTATTTTGATTCCAGCCAAATATTGTCCCATCATAAACCATACATAAATGGAAAGCTTATTTATTCAGCTTTCAGATGATGTATAAATCTCACTCAATCATGACTGTAATTCTGTAGGCCTACACCAGCAATAAATAAACAAACTGATTTTACCATATGGGAATTTACCATATTCTATCTTCATCATATATCATATATATTTATTTGCCTAGTCAATTATAAGCTACATTAGTAGGTATAATTCTAAACACATAATTAGTGCAATGACAATACATAATGTTAATTAGGCGGAAGCAAATCTCATTTTATTCATTTGTTAATTTTTTTTTTTTTTGTATATAATTTTTTTTTTGTGAAACTCCTGTATATATTTGTGGATCTTATTTTTAAATTTGTTTAATAATTGTAAATATCTTTACCTTTATTTGTGTCTCAAAATATATTTATCTGGAAATATGCAACAATCCTAACCCCATAACTGATGCCTTGGTTAAACTGTTTTCATAAAGTTATGTTCACGGGAGCAGAATGTCTTACAGGTTAAGGGGGTTGAATAATTTTGACTGCAACTGTATATGCAAATTGTTTTCACTCACCCAGACAGGCGTAGCCTGATGCAGATGATGCCAGGCCAGCAGCAGTTGGAAAATTATTCACAGAGCAAATATGGACCTTATGCGACACACTGTTGACGTCAGAAGTTGAATCACCAGTATTTCGTCTCTTGCGAGCAAACCTTCGAACTGGTGAATTTAAATGAGATTAACATCACAATAACAGCTCCTGACATACAGTTTAACTTATTTTAATGTTCTGAAAGTCAGAAACATACTCTCCTGCAGACATGACTGCAGCCGGGGGTTGCTGATATCCTCTTCTTTGCCATTCAACCAGATGCGGTCTTGCTGGAAATTTCTGCTGCATGCAATTGTTGTGGTTGTTTTGAGCTGAGAAAGAGAGTTTAAGTATATAATGGTGACTTCATTGTTTGAGCTAATAATCTGGAGCTCTTTAAATGAACTGAGGTACAACGACAGATGCTGACAGGGTTAATAATATTGGGAATATCATTCACCTGGTCCTGATGCAATGTTACGCTGAGGGATGAATTGATTGGCAGAATGATATCTTCATCACGTTTCCCCCCTGTTTCAATGTCAATAATACAACAAAACAGATGAAAATATAAGCCGAACATGTTCAATGTTATTTCCTGTAAATTTTCATTGAACATTTTATTGTTAATAAAATTAATATTATTTACAGAAAGTGTAGACCCTGTCACCAAAATGTATTTGGTCACTTAATTCACACTAACAAATGTGTGACTGTCACTACTTTGTATAAAGTGTCTTTTCTTCATTATTATTTAATTTTTCTTCCTGCCTTTTTAGTGTTTTGGTGATTTTAGTAGATCATACAGTTAGCAGAATAACCACAGGTGTAGTTCATCACTATAAGCATATTCCACTAAAGTTTTACAAACACAAAGTGTTACAATATGTTTTGCCTTTATCCTCAGCACTATGTTTTAGCATTTCAAACCTACAGTAATTTAACAAATACTCTTTGCTGCCACGGTGTATATAAACGGTTACAAACATGAAAATGACATGGACTTGGTAAATTACAAAAAGAAGACACTGAACACTTTCTCAAAACAAAAATAATGATCATCTTACATCATAACAATCATAACTGAATGTTACTGTTACTGAACTTTGATAGATTAGGACATGCACACTTACAGTATTTGATGACAGCGATGTTTACCGGTGCCGTGCAGGTGACCATAGCGAGATTTTGTTTATCGTTTTCTGGCATATTCATAAATTTATAAAAATCGACAGATAATTGCCGCGCAGATAATTTAACAAAAGTGAAAGATTATTAACAAATACAACTTGCGCTGGTTACCAGCTATTGTTTAACAGCGTGAAACATAGTGTGAAAGCAAATGTAACACAACCTTGAGTGTGGATTGGTTCACGCTGAACACGAGGATCCGTATTTGACCAATTAGAGAGCTCACCGTACAACCCTATATTAAAGTGACCCAATCATTGGCGTCGGACCATGGTCTTACCAGAACCAGAGATGGCCTTATTATTGGGAGATACTAACCTCCGCGGCTCCACCATTGGAGAAAACGTCACGGCCAACTGGATCATGTGTACTTTTATAACCAAGCACAGTGGGTGATTCTAAAATTGATACTTCCTCGTTTCCTAGCCCCGCATTTTTCTGGTTGTGGCTAAGGGATACAGCTACGGCCGGAATTATTGTTGTACAGTGTGACAAAAATTACGCTATATTGATGTGCGCATGGCCAGTAGCCGCAGCTGTGTCCCATCTAGCCTTAACCCATTTTTCCTGTCCTTCAGCCGTAACCCGGAAATCTATCAAACCTAGCCATATTAAAGGATATCTAAAATTCTGTCATTTATTTTTCCTAGTAATGCACTTTAAAAGTATCTGTGTTATTCGTATTATAAAACTTAATGTTCTTGCAAATAAAATATAATTATTAATAACTCCACGTCTCTACCAACGGTCTCACGCACATCCACCATGTTTGTAGTTCTTATAGAATTTGTAATTCTGAACGGAATCCTCTTCCAAAGCGAATGTGTTGTGGGCAAGATTTACTTTACTAAATTTACTTTACTCTCAAATTTAAAATACACAGCCTATTCAAAACCCACATTATGTATCTAATAAATATAATCAAAACGTATATGTTTATTATTGTATGACTGTTGCAGCTAATTAACAGATTTGCAGGTGTACTGTAACAAACACTCATGAGGTAAATAAAATAAAAATGACAGAGCCTCAGCGGCTTCTCGCCATTTTTTCATACTTATTCGTAGAATATGCAAATGTAACATTCATCGCTATAACCATTAATAAATACTAGTTTGTATAATAATAATAACATTAATGAACAGGTAAACAGGTAAACTCCATTGCAGAGCCATTGAAAAAATTAGCACTGGTCCTTTCCATTTCTCACTCATAGCAAACAGGGCAATTACTTTGAGTTGCCCCCTGTCATTTCAATGAATAGTGTACAATGTATACTATTATACAAGTAAAAATGCCTCATCCGTTTGGGGAGGTGAGCGTGCAGTCAGCAGAAGTGAGTGCTGGAGCTGGGCGAAAGAATAAACAGAGTTTAATGGTTGGAGGGGCGTGGTTAAGTAGCCACGAGATGTGGCTAGAAAGGGATACAGTTACAGCTACCTGGGGCCTTAAAAATGTATCCATCTAATTTGTTTTCATATAGACTGGTCATAATTAACTTTTTAAAGTCAGTTACAAAAATGTAGATTGCCAAAAGTGAGACTGATTATCTCTTGACTAACTGCTCCTTGGTCACACTAGTTCTAAAGACACAATCTTAATATACTTTATGCATGCTGGGCATGCACACATCAATATCGTATCATTTTCGTCACGCTGAATAACAATAATTACTGTATTTGCATTATTGTAAAGGGTAGGTTTAGGGTTAGGTGTAGACGTTAATAAAACAGAATGTGATAGGTAGCAAATTTACTTGTTTCAAACTTCTTCCATTAAGGGTAACAGAGACTACATGCTTCTGTGATCCTTCAATGCTGCAGAAATTTTTCTGTACCCTTCTCCAGATCTGTGCCTCGATGCAATCCTGTCTCAGAGGTCTACAGACAATAGGCCCTTTTCACATGACGTCGCACAACTTCCGTTCTGACGCGAAGAAGGGTATTCTTACTTCCGCCAGCATAGGAAAGCGCTATCACTACCAGCATGGAGTTCACCCATTTGCTTGTACAGGTGCATCTCAATAAATTAGAATGTTGTGGAAATTTATTTCAGTAATTTAACTCAAATTGTGAAACTCGTGTATTAAATACATTCAATGCACAGAGACTGAAGTAGTTTAAGTCTTTGGTTCTTTTAATTGTGATGATTGTGGCTCACATTTAACAAAAACCCACCAATTCACTATCTCAACAAATTAGAATACTTCATAAGACCAATAAAAATTTTTTCAGTGAATTGTTGGCCTTCTGGAAAGTATGTTCATTTACTGTATATGTACTCAATACTTGGTAGGGGCTCCTTTTGCTTTAATTACTGCCTCAATTCGGCATGGCATGGAGGTGATCAGTTTGTGGCACTGCTGAGGTGGTATGGAAGCCCAGGTTGCTTTGATAGCGGCCTTCAGGTCATCTGCATTGTTGGGTCTGGTGTCTCTCATCTTCCTCTTGACAATACCCTATAGATTCTCTATGGGGTTCAGGTCAGGCGAGTTTGCTGGCCAATCAAGCACAGTAACACCATGGTAACTGAACCAGCTTTTGGTACCTTTGGCAGTGTGGACAGGTGCCAAGTCCTGCTGGAAAATGAAATCAGCATCTCCATAAAGCTTGTCAGCAGAAGGAAGCATGAAGTGCTCTAACATTTCCTGGTAGATGGCTGCATTGACTGTGGACATCAGAAAACACAGTGGACCAACACCAGCAGATGACATGGCAGCCCAAATCATCACAGACTGTGGAAACTTCACACTGGACTTAAAGCAACATGGATTCTGTGCCTCTCCACTCTTCCTCCAGACTCTGGGACCTTGATTTCCAAATTAAATGCAAAATTTACTCTCATCTGAAAAGAGGACTTTGGACCACTGAGCAACAGTCCAGTTCTTTTTCTCCACAGCCCAAGTAAGACGCTTCTGACGAAGCGGCCTTTTCCTGAAGACGTCTGAGCGTGGTGACTCTTGATGCACTGACTCCAGCTTCAGTTCTCTCCTTGTGAAGCTCTCACAAGTGTTTGAATCGGCTTTGCTTGACTGTATTCTCAAGCTTGCGGTCATCCCTGTTGCTTGTGCACCTTTTCCTACCCAAATTCTTCCTTCCAGTCAACTTTGCATTTAATATGCTTTGATACAGCACTCTGTAAACAGCCACACCTTTCAGTAATGACCTTCTGTGACTTACCCTCTTTGTGGAGGGCGTCAATGTTCGTCTTCTGGATCATTGCCAAGTCAGCAGTTTTCTCCATTATTGTGGTTTCAAAGAACAAGAGATACCCGGAATTTATACTGTAGGGATGGTCATTTATTGAAACTCAAATGTAAATATTCTAATATTTTGAGATACTGATTTTTGACTTTCATGAGCTGTAAGCTCTAATCATCAAAATTAAAACAAAAAAAAAACTTTTGAAATGTTTTACTTTACATGCAATGAATCTAAAATATATGAAAGTTTCACTTTTTGAAATAACTTACAAGAAAAAATGAACTTTTTCACGACATTCTAATTTATTGAGATGCACCTGTACATCTGCCAAAAATATGGTTAGAGGATGACTGCCGCTTATTCAAGGCGAGGCGTCTGGCATCTCAAACGAATTTACCGAATACCGGACGGCGAGATTTGCTGTTTGAAGTCGAAGGAGGAGTTGGAAACACAGCACTGAAGTCATACTTTCTGATTCCCGCCACTCTGGCACAATGTTTACTGTCTTTATTGCAGTTAGATGAAGTTGGTTAGATATATTTGTCAAATAAACAAACGTTTTAGACATTTACATGTGGTAACGGAAAGCCTTTTCATTCAGTAATTTATGTCCTGCTTAATACAGCGCTTGTATGGACAAGAATAGTTCAACATAACAAGCTTGTACTATTTAAATATCAATAAAATGGGGTCTATAATTTTCTATTTTATTTTTATATCAATGTAATTCAGAAATAAATATTAAATATATTAAGTTTACATAAAAAAACTTTTACTTTTTGAAAAAAAATCAAATGCGAGTATTTGTGTAAATAAATATAAAACGCACGTCATAGCTGTTTTTTAACATCACATTGCACATATCATATAACGAAAATAAAATACAATCGATCATATTAATCAATAATAATTCACAAAGAAAAAACAGGGTATACATGTAGTTAAAGTGAAGGTGAAGGGAGGAATTTAAGTAATTGTAGAAGTTCAAAGTTCTGTAGCACTACACGGCGGTCCTTTTTGCATTGTTTCAATATTAAGCATTTTATTCTTGAACTGGATAATGGGTTTCTTTTCAGACCACTTGCATTTATGGATGTGAAATTTGCCATGTAGTAAAAATATTTAATATAAAAATATGATTTGTGTCCATGTCATTTTCCCATAGTAAATAAAAACATAATCACGCTGTCTGTCTTTTTATTGCCGAACTATACGGGGAATTTAATTTACACAGTGTACTCACAAATAAACTATCCAAGGAATGACATAAACCGAAATAGCAAGTGAAAAGATTTCAAGCATTCTACAGAAACGTCCACTTTTGGTATGGCAAGATGTTTTAAAATGTATTTTTTTTCTAACATTTAAACTTACACCACATTATTAGATTACCTTTGACTTTATGAATACATATTTTAGCGATTATCGCCGATTTGATTGCACAGATACTATTTAAACTAAACTGAGCTAGACAATGACATCTCTGAATTCAATAATGAAATGCCTTTAACTGAAAATTGAGTGTTTAATCTTATCATTATACATTACTGACACTCTATCTTTCAATTTGATACTGTTAAGTGCTTTGACACAATCTGTATTGTTAAAAGCGCTATATAAATAAAGGTGACTTGACTTGACATATAAATGACAGCTTAATTAATTAATTAATTAATTTTTTTAGCAATTATTTCAAGACCACATGTACTATTTTTTGTCACTGGTGTTACCTTCTTTAGCAATATTAAAAGTTTTTTTATGAAATATTATTTCTCAATTTTTTTTCAGCACATGTAGTCAGTTACAGAAAAATAATGAAAATGAACAAAATAAGGAGATTATGTTTTATTTATTTAATGTGACAGAAAAAAACTGTACATTAACACAGTAACACCAGTGACACAATGAATCACCAGTGACATACATAAGACCTGATATACTGATCTTCACTGGTGTTATCCAATTTTCACGAAAAATGCATTTTACAAAATGTCTGCTGCAAGATATCATGTTGTCAATCATGTACTCACTAAATTAAGCAGTTTAATCCATTTGTATTATATATATTTTTTACCAGTGACGTCAACTAAAAGCTTCATATGAAATCATGAGATAAATGAGAGAATTTATCATAACTGAAAAGAAACACTGGACTTAACATGGGCCTTTTTTCATAGATGTTTAGAAAATAGGAAGGAGGAAGTCAAGTGATGTCATCAGTGTGAATTTTATTTCAAAATAACAGATTTTTGTTAAACGGTAACACCAGTGACACAACTCCAGGAGACCACTGTTTTCATTATATATTTTATAATATTTATTCAACATTTTCTTTTATTATGCCATTTATATCATATATTTGATAGTTATGAATACATTATTGTATTTTAAATGGTAGAAAAACCTGTTTTTGACCTCAAAATAAAGCACTTTCCCACTGTACATGGCTGTGGGGACAAGCAGTTTTGTGGTGCTTGGAATTCTTTATAATTAATTAAAAAACAAATATTGCCACATTGATGGCTCAAGAAGGTGTAATTGTTCGAATAACATATTGTTTCATTTTAAAATATAAAGACATTGTAACCCTAAAGTGTTTTTCAAGTGTAATATTTCTGTAAATGCTAGGGACAGAAAAATGGACATTTCCATAGAATGACCCATATATATTTTGCTAATATATAATACATAATCGTTGTCATACAAATCTGAAAGTAAGCAGTTGCGGCAAGCAAGCCTCCCATCTAAGGCAGATGCAGAAAAACGTTCGCAAAAGAATCCGACTGTAAGTACATTAACATTATAAGTCTTAACTCTTAACTAACGCCTTTCATATTTTAAGTGTTTCCCACATTCTCCCGAGAAGTCTCCAGTGTAAAGGTATAGCAGAAGTACAGATACACTGCTTTGCGGGAAAGCGGAAGTTAGCTGACATTGTGAAAAGGGCCTATTCCTTGGACTTCATGGCTTGGTTAGTACCCTGACATGAACAACTTCTTCTTCTTCTTCATTTGGTTTTATGGCGGGTTGCAAACCAACTTCATAGGTGCATACCGCCACCTACTGTGATGGAGTATGAAGAGAATGTACCGTTTCTCACCTAAATCCCATATTCTGTTCTACCTTATGGTAGTAGGCCATAAGGTGAACTAGGAAAAAGTGGCTAGAAAGTGATTTTCGTTCCCACACCTGGGCACAACTTTTTCAATGCATTTTTGCATAGACAACACCTTTTTGGACCTAAGGTTAAAAGTTCTCTGCAAAATATCCTGCAGTTTTTTGTCACAATCCATAAATGTATATAATTGTGAATTGAAAAAAAAAGGAAACTCTTATGCTGCTGGTTTTGCTTGTAACTTTGTTTATATTCATTTTAGCAATGCAAAAGATCTCTCAAACTGACATTTAAACATGTACCTAAATATTTGAGACCAGTATTGGTGCATTACTATACTCAAGTGTGAATGCAGACCATGAAATATGGAAAATTCATAGAAAAAACACTATGTCACCAAGCATAATTCGTACACATTGTAAATTTAACAAAACTGTGATTTTATACATGAAAATTTTCAGTAGGCACTAGAGCTGCACGATTCTGGATAAATTGAGAATCACGATTTTTTTGTCTCGAATTGAGATCACGATTCTCCCACGATTCTGAACTAAACAAAATAGTGTGTGACAATATTATTGCTGCAGTCTATTTAAAAGTGTTTAATTAATTTGAATGAATAACTAAACATGTTAATATATATATGTTCAACATATATTTAAATACACCAATTTGTAATATTACAATTTTGAAAAAATGGTTTGTTTGAATGAATGATTGACTCACTAATAAATACTTCACTTGTTTTATTTATTAATGGATTAATCAGCGTTTTTGAACAAATCTCTTGAATGATTCAATGACAAATATATTTTAACAGTCACTAGGTGGCAAAACAATGCAATCGACACATTATTTGAAGTGCCAGTTACTTTCAAAAAGGGATTTACTCTATTTACTATATTTACATGCGCACGAATAATGTAAGGACTTAATCGCATTATGATGTTTACATGTCGAGAGCAAAGCTCTTCAATCCCGTCTACATGAAATTTCCATTATTCTTATTAGCCTAATAGTTCTACTTTTATTTATTTTTTTTTTTTACTGCCTCGGGTACCCCACTGCACAGCACAAATGATGGACTCAGAAAGAGCAGGTGTGTTACTGGCCGCTGTTTTAATTTATTTAAGTCTAATGCAACACACTTTTATATGGTTGTATTCCATGCTTTGGCGCCATAGAAATGCGACGGCAATTCGTTTGCTTAAGCTGCTGTGGCGTTCTGCTCGCCGTTTCTGGATGAGGGTAAGGAACAGAGAGGCAGCGAGTTGTGTTTTCCCGAGAAATGCGATGCTTTCTTCCCCGCCATCGTTTCTAATCTGCCTATTATTACAGGTGTCGCGTCATTCATGTCACGAGCGCATGCGCACTTTGGTCAGAGCGGCAATACTCCGAGGTGTTTACACATAGATATATATATAAACACTAGATACCTCGTACGCGCTGTTGGCCAATGGAGGTCGACGTCCGCACACGGCGGCTATCTTGCCACAGGGTGCTCGCTCACTCGTAACATTGTGTTTATGAAGCATGTACTTTTTAAATAACCATAACTTGCTCAATTATCTACCGATTTTCAAAACTGTCAGAGATGTAGTTATGACACTGCATACATATGAATAATTATAACAATCTGCAATTTCAACATTTTACAGCATTCAGAATTATAGCCACGTTAATAGCGTTTGTAAGAAACCAAACCGTTTGTAAATCCGTCAAGATTTCAGCGAGATAAGAAGATTTATGTTCGTGCTGATCACTCATCTTACCTCAGATACCTCAGAACTTGCCAGAAAGCTTCCCTGTGGCAAGATGGCCGCCCTATGATGCCGGAAGTGACTCCGCCTTAAGAGATCTAGTGTTTATATATATATCTATGTGTTTATATGCCTGTATAGACGGTTTTATCGGGCGCACGCGCCTGGACCGAAGTTAACTTCCGGTCTGTGTTTGTTTATTGGTCTTGTTAGTGCACGGCGCCAGCTACAAACACAGTTAAAGTTAAAGTGATGAGTAATGAAGTTGGGCTCAGGTTGTTGTGCTGTGGGATGTGTTTCACATACATTTATTTATGTGTGGCGACCCGCCACGATATCAAAACGGACCGATTTTCCAAATGGCTTCATTGAATAAACATGAGCACGTAATGCACGTTTAAAAATCAAAATGAGGCGCGGGTGTTTTTATATCACTGACTGTATAGAAAGTTCAACAAGCACCTTAGAAGATGGTTGGGAATACCCCCGAGCTTTACATCCTTGGGGCTCTACATAAGGTCGGGCCAGCTCCAACTTCCCCTGTCATCAGTGGTGGAGGAGTTTAAAGTCGCCAAGTGCAGACTGTCCCTGACATATAGGGACTCTCAAGACCAACTCACCAGGGAAGCAGGAATTAGAACAAGATCTGGTCGTAAGTGGGCCGCTAGCACGGCAATTAATCAGGCAGAATGTTCTCTTAGGACTAAAGACCTCATTGGAAACCCTTGCACTGGAAGACAGGGTCTAGGAACAGCACATTTCCAGCAGTGGTCAAAATCCACCCTCAGGGAGAAGAGAACCATGATCCAGGATGAAGTTCGAAACCTTGAGGAAGAAGGGAGAAGAGCAAAATCCATCGAGCTTGCAACTCAAGGCGCCTGGACGAGGTGGAACCTCCCCAAGAGAACAATCACATGGGGTGAACTGTGGCGGCTGGAGCCCTTCCGTATATCCTTTCTACTCCGGGCAGTGTATGACACCTTACCAACCCCAGTCAATTTGCACAGGTGGGGGAAGAGGGAGGACCCACTGTGCAGGTTGTGTGGTGGGAAAGGAACAATGGCGCACATTCTGTCAGGGTGTAAGATCGCATTGACACAGGGGAGATACAGGTGGCGCCATGATAAGGTGTTGGCAGTGCTCGCAGATATTCTGGAGCAGGAAAGGAGGAAGAAACAACCAGCCAAAGCAAGACCACTGCTAAGCTCCATCGCCTTTGTGAAAGAGGGCCAAAGACCTGTCGTCCACAGCCAAGTCAGGCAGAATCTCCTACAGTCAGCCCAGGGATGGGAAATGGAAGTTGACCTCGGGAGGAAACTCCACTTCCCCGAGGTGGTACTGTCTACAACTCTAAGGCCCGACATCATTATGTGGTCTCCAGAGGGAAAGAAGATCGTCCTGGTGGAGTTGACGGTACCGTGGGAGGAGGGCTGTGAGGAAGCTGCAGAAAGGAAAAAAGGCAAATACCAGCAACTTGTCCAAGACTGCCGGGACAAGGGGTGGACAACATGGCTGATGACGGTGGAAGTTGGATGTCGAGGATTCCCAGCTCAATCTGTGTGGAATCTATTGACAAAGGTTGGACTGAGAGGCCACTTGAGGAAAGCAGCTGTTCAGAGGCTGGGAGAAGCGTCAGAGAGAGCCTCCTGCTGGCTCTGGCACAAGAGAGAGGGCATAAGCTGGAAGCCTGGAGGAGAGGGGCAGTGACCGGGCCAGTCACTGCTGACCCGCCAACTGGAGGGTGTTGTGGTTAAGGGTCGAAACACCCAGAGAAGGTTGGGGACCACCTGACGATCTCTCTTCCAGGCCGAGGCTTCATCCATTAGAAATGGGTGTATGTTAGCATCATAGATGTATTTTACAACTGAAGGACAACTGTCTTTAGAAAATGTTCGATGTCATTTTCATTTAATCTAGCAAGTTATGCCTGATAAAGCAGTGTTTGTGAGCTCAGCGCTACTTTGTGTAACGTACAGCCCAACAGCCGTTTCCGGGGGAACCTCTAGTTCTCCTGCTTTAAAGCGCCTCCTGCTGGCAGAGAATGAATTTGCATTTTTGATAAGTCCGTCCAAGTAGTTATCGCTGCATCTCAGTCCGTCTGATTTACGCAGCAAACATATTTTGCTTGTTATCAAAACATAATCTACTCTAGAGGGACTTAGCTGTTGTTACTGATTGTATTTGGATGTCTACCAGAAGTTAAGTTAGGGCCACAAAAGCGTGCATGCGCAGTAATGTTTGTTTCTGTTGTTGCCGTTGAAACCGTCTATATTTAGATTAAAATCATCGTACGCCACCTATGTTAATACGATTATGCTTGCTGCGATTATGAGCTTAATCGCATTATTTAAATCAAAGTATTGCGTTTACATGAGATAAAGTTTAAATCGCAATATTGCCAAAATCTCATCGCATTAAGAGGGTGCATGTAAACGCTGTTTATATCTGAACTGCAAACTTTCATCCCAGTATTTCTGTGATGATATGAATATAAGACAGAAATAATACTGTGCAGTTGAAAAGACTGTTTGTGAAGCTGTTTATTACCCAAACATGTTAAATGGCGTCTGCTGTGTGTCAGTGGCAGCGCGAACGCAGATTTGAACGTTGTATGATTTTTTTTTCAAAGGTTTAATAGACACGGGCGAATCGTTGTCATTTAAAATTGAGATCGTGTGGGTGTTTGAATCGAGATCGCGATCTTTTAACGATTAATCGTGCAGTTCTAGTAGGCACTGTGAAAATCACAGAAAGATACAAAAAAAATAAATAAAATTGGCCCAAGTTGGCTGAAATTACTCAAAATGCTACCCCGCCCCCTTTAATTTTCAATAATGCCAAAAATGGACAACTCTACAATAGATTCATTACAGCTCAAAATCAGCCTAAAATATGACACAGCACATCTTTAGTATCATCCCCATCACTCTCATCAGAGCGTCATCCCATGTATCTCTTTCCTCTGTTTTCTGGGAAACATTTGCACAATATTGGCACTGACATTAAGGTGACCAGTCGTGCCAGACGTACTTTGTCATACAACGATCATTCTGCGCAGCGCAACCAACCAACACCTGGTTATTTTAGGCAATTTAGAAATCCTGTGCAGAACATGTCCCTGGACAGTGGCACGTCTGTTCACCTTGACTGACATAAATCAGTACAACACAGTCTTGGAGACAGGAACATCTTTCAGTCTCACATTTGCCTTGCTTGCAACTGCAGTGGACTACCTGCAACACATTTTCAGGGGCAAAATTTCTAGTCATACAGGTCACTGTGTCTTTATGGCTGCTTGGTAGTTCGCCCTTTTGCAGTGTTGGTACAGGGCAGGGGTAGGCAACATCAGTCCTGGAGTGCCGATGTCCTGCAGAGTTTAGCTTCAACCCTGAAAAAAAAAAAAAAAACAGGACTAGTGAAGCTCTTCCTGTTTACATTTGATTGGCTGGTTTCTCATTGATTGTCCTATCATCGGGCATTGAGCGAATATATAAATTCATGGGTAAGGTAGTATGGGGTCACGAGTCACGCCCCCTTGCTTTCTGCGTCATATTTAGGTATGTTGGATAACGTTGGCTGTGTTGTTAGTTGTACACTGAAGCTCTTATTAGTGTAATTTCTTATAGAATGGCATGTTGAAGGAAACCCTGCGGCTGGCATTTGGCTGATGTTGCCCCGCTGCAGGTAAGGGTGTCAGTCGCGATGTGTCCTTTATTTAATAATGTGTTCATGTTGTAGTGGTGTTTTTTTGTTGTACTCATTTATAGTCAGATTTTTGAGCAAGACTGTTTCAGGGCAAAGGGTACAGGGGCTCACTTAACATTACGGACGCTTTCTGTTCCTCCGTCAAACCCATTCCAGATAGACTGAAGGAGCTCTCAGCTTCCCAGCACATTGTTTGTCTGCCTGACTGATTGGATTTCAGAACTAACTCGTACGGTATGTGTTTTTTATTTTTTTATTTATTATAGTTGATATTCAGATTTTTATTATTATTTGCTATTCACTGAGGATCTGTCTGATCTGTCTAAATTGTAAATTCATTACAGACAGATTAGTGGCGTCGCTACGTGTGATTTGGCTTCCCTGTTGGTGCTACGTGGGAACTATTATCTGGAGACGCTGTTGCTTTGTTTTGGGTTAAATTTGTTTTGTAATTTCATTTTCGTTGTGGTTGTCGAAGGCTCGGTATGTGTGCGTGTTTCTTGGTTTACAAACATTTTTCTTTATTTCTCTTCCTTTTTTTGATTGTATGTAATTGATTGGATTAGTGTTTGCTTGTGTGTTTAACATGAGTTTGGTCTCATTTTGCTCAATTACCTTTTGTTGTTGTACTGTGTTTGTGCTATGTTGAGTGATTGTGGTGTTGTGAGTCTGTTGATGTTTGTGCTCTTTGGCTGAGTTTTGTTTTGTGTTGTCGTAGTAGCAACAAATATCTTTGGTTTTGTATTAGTTATTTTGGTGGATTTAAATTTTTGTAGTTTATTTGTGGGTCAGCTGTGTGGGTGGGCAACTCTTCTTATTGTAAGCCATCTGTGATAGAGTGACTGTGTTTCTTCAAGTGTATAACCTGATTTCTGTTTGTTACAGGAGCTGAGTTCCTAAGGCAGGGGCGGATTCCTGGTGTTGGTGTTTCTTTCACGAGGTCGTGTTTGTGTGTTTTGTGACAAATGAGGACATAAATTTATATAATGACAAGGGTATGACATTGGTATTACAAGGAGAAGGTGACTTTTCAGGACATTACCCCATGTCCCCACTTTTGAAAACCCTTATAAATCACACAGAATGGAGTTTATTGAAAATCTGAAATGGCACAATGTTTCTTGTTAGGTGTAGGGTTGGTGTAGGCCAGGGGTCTGCAACCTTCAAAGTCAAAAGAGCCATTTTGGCCCTTTTCCCACCGAATAAAATTCACGTGGAGCCACAAAATATTTCATGTCCAAATGATAAGATAACATGGCATATAGCTAAAGATTTATATTCCGTTATGTTACAGGGCAGGGGAGTAGCAATCATTTCAGAAGTGAGGGGGACAGAAATGTCAAATAAATATTATTATAATTATTATTATTACTACTACATTTATGTATGTATAACTGACAAAAAAAACCTATTATCTCTTACTTTCAATTGGCTAAGAAATAAAATACACTGCTGGACAATAACCAATAATTTGTCTTCTATAATATTTTTGATATTTTACTAATGACAATTTTATGGTTATGATTGTACAATCAATGTATATATAATACAAATACTTTGTCAATTTTTATCACAGAATAAGGCAGAACATATATTTTATAGCTTCTGTACTGTAATTAATGCTGTCCTGTATAATTCATATTTATTACCTGGAGAAGACTTGAAAAACACACATAAACCATATCCTC
This sequence comes from Onychostoma macrolepis, assembly GCF_012432095.1. Taxonomy (NCBI): domain Eukaryota; kingdom Metazoa; phylum Chordata; class Actinopteri; order Cypriniformes; family Cyprinidae; genus Onychostoma; species Onychostoma macrolepis. Next base: position 20,394,748 of record NC_081172.1, on the reverse strand, counting down.
TTCATGTTTCATCCGTTAAGTTTTATGCATGTTATTCAGCTTAGCTACAGCGGGATGCCTGTCAAAAGTTATTACTACTTCTCATATGAGTCCGTTTTGGACTTTCTGCACGAGAGCGCCCTCCGGCTTCGAGTATGAATGAAACATACAGCTAGGGTGACCACCTGGCAATAGATCTGTTGCGGGACAGTAGATGTGATTTTGCGGGACAATGCGGGACACGTGTAAGACCGATACATTTTATGCTATTTAAATACTGATTTATATTATGTCCGTTGTCTTAATGCGCCATTTTATGTTTCTGCCGGTGGATGCCCACACTCCAGGTTGCGCTTTTGGCAACATTATATCCAGGAGAGAGTAGCCTATAAGTTTTGAGCGCGCACACGTAGGCCTAATGTAAACACGTAGAGCACATCTGTTTTGTGTGAGAGTGAAGAGAATTCTGCGAGTGCATTTGTTGCACTCTCGCATAATGCATTCTGGACACTTGTCATTAAAATAAGGCCATAGAAACCACCTCAAACGAACTATTAAAATGAGAAGAAAGTCGTGTCTGAAAGCTGCAACTGTGTTTTTTTTTGTTTTTGTTTTTTTAATTAAAGGAGAATATCGTGTTTTTCCATGTGCGCTCGACCATTTCCGTTGGTGGTGCTCGAGCACTTGATGAGGTCCGCACATCCTTTTTTGCGCCATCCACTCAGTCGTCATCAGCGGTAAAACCCCTCTCTACCACTGTGTCGGTTGGTTATTTTCACAGTTAGAACATGATGGCTGCGCACATGGATTTTTAAATGCCAGTCACAGTTTTTAATGTATTTCTTATTTTGGTATTTCAGTTTCTGGGATGAAAAAAAAAAAAATACAGAATACATAATTGAAATGCAGGACGCTGCTTACGTCTTGCGGGACGCGGGACAAAGCTCCCAATTTCGGGACTGTCCCGCAAAATGCGGGACGGGTGGTCACCCTACATACAGCGCATGAGAGCATTCAGCGCTCCGTGATGTTCACATCGTTTTGGATACAAATAAAACGTATAAAAAACAACGTGACTATCTTTTCTCTTTTAATTTAAATGATGTTTTATTCACATTGGCCCTTGAAAACCACTACTTTAACACACTGGACCGAGAAAAAAGAGCAGGGGAAGAGTTTAGGTTGTATTAAAAGTTGGGGGGACACCTCCCCCTGCATATTGTACACCACGCTACAGGGAGCCACTGCAGAGGGATGAAAGAGCCACATGCGGCTCGGGAGCCACGGGTTGCCGATCCCTGGTGTAGGCTGTAGGGCAATAGCACATACAGTTTGTACAGTATAAAAACCATTGCGCCTATGAGATGTCCCCACTTTTCACAAAAACAAACGTGTGTGTGACAGGTGTTTTGCTGTGTAGGCCGACTGTGCCCTTATGCCCTGCTGCCAAGCCTCGGTTCCTGTACCTTGATCCTTGGATGTCCTTGATGAACCAGGTTGACCATCGTTGTATTTTGTGAGGTGTGGAATTGAGTCTGTTATATGTGAACTGTTGCGCTCAGTGATTACGCTTCTACTTCCCTTCTACTTTTTGTAACAAACCCTTTTTTATTGTAATAATCTATCTTTTGTATATCTATGTCTCCTGCCAATTTATCATGAGCTGACCTGTGTTGCCTAAAAATAAATGTTATTTATTATAGGTCCCTGGGCTAGACCCAGGGTGGCGTAGTCGTGCTAAATCCCTAATCCCTCAGCGTTCCGCCACATTAGTAAACCTGAAGTCATTGATTAGCTCGTTCAGGTGTGTTTGATTAGGGTTGGAGCTAAACTCTGCAGGACAGCAGCACTCCAGGACCAATGCTGCCTATCCCTGGTAAAGGGTATCACTTGTCGGGGGCATGGATTGTTCTGGCAAAGCTGACAATACCATGGAGCAAGGCTTTGTATTTTGCATCGTTCACAGTTTCAGCAGATGACTGGCCATACTGGTGGCTCACATATTTGTAGTTCAAAGGCGACTGGTCCAGGGTAAAACTGCTACCCAGATTTGTAAATGCAGTCAGGTAATCCTCTTTCTTTTGCCTTTGCCATAAAACGCGCTTGTAGGGACACAACCTGAGAAGGTATGGATCACTGTGAAAGTTAAAATACACGGTGTATCAGCTTCTACGTGTTATAAAATATGATTATGACTATCATAATGAAATCCATTGTTGTGAGAAAAAAATAAAGATGTTGCATAAATGTTCTAACCAAAGCTGCCAAAGAAACTCATGGTACTTAAATTACCTGTAATTTGAAGAATCAAGATCTTCATGTTGTAGCATCTGGACCAATCAGAAACACAAATTTGTTTGTTATATTTAACAAATACTCCGTAACACCCCTCAATCAACAAGCCAACTATGAGGGTCTATGGACCCTTCCCGCGAAATGTGGCTAACGCCTCAAAAAGGCAGAACAGGCCTCTGGTTCCATGGCAACCAATGCTGATAACACTGGTTTATTGCCCAAAGGAATGCGGGCAGAGCAACTCTCTATTCATTTACCCATAGGAAAGACACACAGTGCCATATAAATGGACTCTCATTCACAGACAAACCTTTCTTTGACCTTCCTATCACATATCCTCAGGTCATTGTGTATATTATTACTGTTCTTGTATATTGTCTTTTGTATTGTATACTGTTTTATGCATGCTTATATGATTGAAACACTCGTTCACGTAACCTTACCTGTACCATGTTTGGTCTCTATGAATTTGTCTTCGGATGATCTAATTGAGAGTGTATATTATATGTTTATACCTATGCAACATATTAGTGTTCTAAGAATAACAAGAATCAACATCCAATCCAATTACATATGCAAATTACCATGTTCGGAGACAAAGAGTAGTAGACTTTCCCTCCAGAAGTGCAAGTCACCATTGGCTCTTTGACCCCCAAGAGGTGTGACCTCCACAGAACTTAAAAGGCCTCACTTCAGTGACCCGCCTTGCTTTTAGTCTCTTCACTCGTCTCTCATCACCTTCTTGTCTTCTGGTGACCGCGCCTGGCAGGCCTTGACACATGCAGTCTAGCTTCTTTTAGATTCTGAGAAGATGGGGATGCTGAGCTACAACTCTCCTGGAACCCTTAAAGGTCCCATGACATGCTGCTTTTTGGATGCTTTTATATAGGCCTAAGTGGTCCCTAGTACTGTATCTGAAGTCTCTTTCCTGAAATTCAGCCTTGGTGTAGAATTTCAGCCACTACAAGCCAGTCCAACAATGAGCTTTCCTTAGGACATGCCATTCTTGTGTCTGTAGCTTTAAATGTTAATGAGGAGGAGAGAGGCGGGGCAAGGTGGAGGGTGGATGTGTGGCCTTAACCAGCTTGCAGCCAAGGTACCATGCGTTAATGTTGACAGTGGATGTGTCGCAATGGCTTGTAGACACGCAGTCCTTCAAGCTTTTCAGTTTAACCCAGAATCTGATCGGGATGGAGAAGCACCGGATGAAGAAGTTGCAACTCAGCGGCTACAGCAGGACGTCTCCGAATGGTTAGTTTAAAATATTGTGTCTGGATACGGTACTTTAGTTGGTTTGTTTATGTATGCTGTTACAGTTATTATCATGTAGCTAATGCTAGCCATAGGCTTGGATGAAGGAACTAAAAAAATACTTCGGTGTTCATTTGTACATCCAAACACTGAGCAACTGCCATGCTTCGCTCGTTTGCAAGCCATAATGTCTCTCGAGGGGAAAAAATTTGCGCTCGCCTTGCACGGTAGTAGCTAATTTTCTCATGGGCAGGCAAAGCAGAGAAAGGGGAGGTAACCTTTCCCCGTATCATGACGACATAAAGGGAAGATTCCAGATTGGGCCATCTGAGCTTTCATTTTCTCAAAGGCGAAGCAGGATACCCAGGGCTCGGTTTACACCTATCGCCATTTCTAGCTACTGGGGGACCATAGGCAGGCTAGGGGAATTCATATTAATATTAAAAAACCTCATAAAGTGAAATTTTCATGCCATGGGACCTTTAAGTGTGTGCCAGGCTTCGGCCTTGTCTTTCCATTCAACAAAGACCCTCGGATCTGAGCTGATGTCTCTCTTAGCTCTTCTTCAGTTTCCACCTGGGAAGAAACTCCCAATCACCATCGAGTCAGGACATCTTTGCAATTCATCACTCTTCAAACCCGGAAGAACGTGATCGCAAGTCCAACACATTAAAACCATCAAGACATTCATCCGAGACTGCATCCGGAAACTTGTCAACGACCAAGGCAATGTAAGTATCATACATTTAACTAAACGAAACAGAGGTTTAGTATAAGTTATAGACCCCGTTGGAAACAGCACTGATGGTTTTACTCAGGTGGTTAACTGACTCTTTTCATAGCTTCATTCTCTGGGTTTCCTGATGGTTTCATCCAAGTCTCTTTTGCCCTTTCCCCATGTATGAGTGATTGTATGTTTGTTTGTTAGACTAGTTTGTGTTAGTGTTTAGCTAATAAAACTCTTGTGCACAAATTACATGAGTGTCTGATTCTGCCTTGTAAATTAATGTCCCTTTACGATACCGATCAAGCTACATGCTCTAATGCATTAGTAGGCTACTGTAAGAAGGTTGATTTCTGTGGCCACGAAAATATCCTTTCTTAGAGTTGATATGAAATTACACTAAATGTTCGCTGGACTGGATTGGTTGATGGCAATTTAATTCTGCTACAGTTACTACTGGCAGCCAATATAAATAATTGTAATTAATCATAATTAATTGTAATTATATATTGACATTCCCTTTTGAGCTAATTTGCTACAATGTTTTTTCACAAGATTTAAAAAGATCCTTCTTAACTGCATCATTGTCAGCACCTCTTGGTTTACATTTTTTCTACGGCAGATGATTCTCTCACAGAAGATCTTGTAGCTGACATTGAAGGTTGACTACTGTAAAAAAAAGAAAGAAAAAAAAATCTAAAGTTGAGAAAAGGTTAAGGCAATCAGCTTCAGGAGATTTTTGAATTTTCTCAATTTGTTGTTTTCAGTTTATACAACAAAAAGTTGAAAACTCAAAAATCTACGGAAGTTCTAAGCGGCCATACATTATTATACATTTTTCTTTCTTGTTTTCTCGTGATCACGACTTAATTTTCTTGTGATTTTGACATTACTGTTGCTATAGTAACGAACACAACCTTGACAGGAACATTCTAAAATACTTAACCTGGCTTAATGTGTTAATTGAGAGTGTTTTTAAAAGACAAAACTCAGTATATATACATAGTAATTCATATATATACAGACAAGAAGATGAGCCCATAATAAGAACGCAATTTGTTTAATTACGCGTTAAGCGTTTTCCTCCCATAGAATAGGCTTAATGCATTAAGGCAGTGTTTTTAAAAGACCAAACTCCGTAAACACATCATTAATAAAGCATTCCATGTACAGACAAACAAATAAGCCCATAATAAGAACGCAATGCGTTTAACGCGTTAAGCGTTTTACCCATAGAATACAGTTAGGCTATAAGAAAAATGCATTCTGTTCGCATCCTGGACTCATCTGCTTGTCTGTACATAGGCTATTTTAATTTATTAATAATGTGTTTACTGTCTTTTAAAAACACTCTCTTAACACATTGAGCAACGTTAAGCGTTTTGGAATGCCCCCTTTGAACATTCGCTATTCAGTAGTATTGGCCTTGTCCTCTCCAAACAAGGCAATTATTATGCCACCTGTGCCATCTAGTGGTGTAAGAGTACAAGTACATTTTTTATTTCTTTCTTTTTAACTGTGCAGCCTGGGGGGTCTGGAGTCAAGCAGTGAAGAAGAGAAAGGGTCTGGACATGCAGCTACTCTTTATCTAAACAGGTTTGCTCATTTTAATTACTTCTTTCTAATTTGTCTTTACAATAAGTTTTTTTTTTTTTTTGAATATCATTTAGATTTTTTTTATTAGCAAACCTCTTCTGTTTCTACTTTGATTACCCAATTTGTATATAAGTCCTTTGTACGGTGGCTCAACGTGCTGCAAATAGAAAAAACACCCGCAAATTAAGAAAACAACTTCATCAATTTGACAACTCACGCGCTGCAAATGTTCCCAACACAACCAAATAAAGAAATGCACTGCAAATACTCACAACACAACCAAACAAAATAAATTCTTTATTTGGTTGTGTTGTGAGCATTTGCAGTACCTGCTGTCAAATTGATGAAGATGTTTTCTTGATTTGCTGGTGCTTTTTCTATTTGCATGTGTTTTCTGAAGTTGCAGCACATTGAGCTCTCTCGGCCACCATACCTTTGTCCTGTATTATCAATGTTAATATTATTACATGCACATTAATATATTAGAATATAATATATCACATGCATCTATATATTATGAAGTGTATTATTGAATAAAAAATTACATTCATTAAAATATAAGTAAATATAGTAGTATATTTTTAATATATGAGCAGCAATTCCTTGTTAACATAATATATTATTCGGTGTATTTTCAATATACATTGAGTAATTTAATATATTGATCATTAATATTTAAGGAAATTTTCTTTGCGCAAGGTTCTACAAAACAAACACCAATCAAAACGACAAGAAACAGAAATTTCACTGCACAACTGGTCAAGACTGGACTACTACAATACTCTGTTGGCTGGCCTTCAATCTAGCACAATTAGACCTCTGCAGTGATGTTTCAGAACTATGCATCTGATCTTCAATCAACCAAAAAGAGCCTACATCACACCCCTCTTGGTCTCACTTCACTGGCTACCTGTAACTTTCCACAGTTTTGTGGTCATCACTGCCACTAGCAGCGACCCCCCTGCCTCGATACTCTCCTAAGGTTTTGCCTCATGTTCTTCTACATCATCTACAGTGCAGCCTGGTTGTTCCATCACATCAACGTGATGATCCACGACCTTTATTCACTATGGTCCTGTGAGGCGCTGTACATACAGTTTCTCTCAGCTTGCATGAGGAGAGGCCAAATTGACCTGCTCCATAACCTAACCTTAAATGAATAATAATAATAATAATAATAATAATAATAAAAGTTATTTTAAATCAAATACGATGCAGAAATGTTAAGTCTTTGAACACATTGCCAAATTAGCTCCACATGATGGCGCTAAGAATTCACTTATTCAGGACTATATCTCTATATTGAAGCACTTATTATTACACACAAATTAGTTTATTAAGAATGACTAGGATAAACTACAACTAATTTAGTTTATTAAGATTTCCTCTTATTAAGTATTTCCTCTCTCTGAGTTCACTGAGTGTCTGAGCTGAGGCAAGCCACTCACACTAGCTCGATCCTCGAGCACATGACGTCACGTGAACTTGGGCGCTCTTTGCCCTCTCTGCCAAACCTTCACTTATTACACTACTGAAGTCTCGATCTGAACACACACACGACTGCAAGACCGCAAAAGGCACGGTTTTTGGAGTTTAAGAGCATTTTCATTTTTATTTTTCGAGGGAAAAAAAGGCCACGCTGGAATTATGCAGTCAGGAAAACATGAGTAGAGAGCAGGATTATAGTAAGTTAATCTTCACAAAGAGGTATGCTGCATTTCTTTATAAATCTTTTAAAGTTTAGGCACGAACACTTGTTATTCCCTACTAGAGAGTTACGGTAATAGCGTGCGTGGTGAATCTTGTGTACGCGATGTCGGGTGTTTGTTTTTACTATTTTTCCAAATACTTAGAAAACTTAGAAAAATCCACCAGCAATACTCGGCAATGTTGATTATTCAACGAAGTTAAAACCTTATTAACCTGTAAATTTATAATCGTGGATGGTACCTACTGTGCATCCTCGCTCACAATTTAAAGGAATATTTCACCGTAAAGTAAAAATATTGTCAAAGAAAGAAAATATATATATATATATATATATATATATACGTTTTCCCAAACATGTATGATTTTCTTCTAATCTATGTTACAGATACATGCTATGCTAAATGCTAGTGATTGACAGTTTATCACTTAAGTCTTTTTTTCAATACGATGAAAGTGAATGTGACTGGGACTAATCTCATGTTCTTCTTTTTAAGTAAAGAAAGTCACACAAGTTTGGAAATACGTGAGAGTGAGTATATGTTTATTTTTTAGAGTGAACTATCCTTATAAGTCTTTTTAAAAAAAGTTGATGTTATTAAGTGATCAGTATAGTTTCAGGGCACAGTTCAACTTGCAATCATGTAACTTTTTCCTCTCTCTTTCGGTTCAGACAAGGGTCATAATGATTGCTGAGTGATATGAATGGACTCATTATGGATCTTGGCAATGAAGTGGACCTCTCCAATAACAATATCACTCCTCTCTGGAAAAGACGGAATGAAAATGACATGAAGCCCAAGCCCAGACCGCTCAGTTACCAAATAGATGGAGTTCTCATGACAGACTTTCCTGTGGATGATAGGTGTACTTTCACTCTCACTCAGCCGGCTGAGAAGATTAGCACCACTGCATCAAACACTGCAGTGCTGAAACACACTCTCAACAAACCCATGAGGAAGACTAGGGTTGTTCGGAGCATCAGTATTGGATATTTATCAAATGGACGGTTTTCGCTGTCAAAGTTCTCGAAATCGGACGATGAAAAGGATGAGGAGGCTGCTTCTTCCCCTAAAACAACATTGCCCACCAAGAATGGGAATGGCCTCAGTGTTTGGCATGACATAACAGAGCCTTTCAAACGTCTCTCCAGTCAGTTCACTCTCACCTCTCAAAGAGATCAGATTGTTTTTAGGAATGCATCTCCACCGCCAGACACTGTTTCACCAAAACCTATTGTATCACCTCAGAACTTCACACGTTCACCTCCACTCCAGTCGCAGGATGCCCATGGGTCTCCCATCAACCTTCGCAGCTCCCCATCCCACAGTTCCACCTCCAGCATCCCCTCCATCTCCTCCAACCTTAGCCTCCCCTCAGACCCCCCCACACCTCGCACCCCATCCCCTGCTGAGAGGCCAGTGGGCATCTTGTTGCAAAGGCAGAGTTCAGAGTCACCTCAGGTTTTAGAGGGAAAGCAGCCCTCTTCCCCAATCATACTGAGCACCCATAGTCCCGCAGCGCAGAAGATCGGCACCCAGCAGATCATACCCAGAGGTCTGGTCTCCGACACACGCCTCAGCAAGCCCTCTCAAAAGTTTTTGGACACCGGTAAAAGTGCCTTCCGACCACGAAGCATGTTTGAGACTGGGTCTTCTTTCTCCACCAGTAAGGATGAGCTGGATGGAGATGAGAACGCAGGACTGCTGACAAGAGGCCAGCGCTCCAAATCGTATCGCCGAGCAATGGTCAGTGGCGTAGATATAGATGTGCCATCTTTAGACCCAAAGGCCAAACGATTGTCCCAGCCTGTGCTGAAAGGAGTCGCTGAGGAGAGTCTGTCTTGTGTGAGTCCATCCAAGAGCAAAGTGAGTTGAACACTAAATGTTGAGTAAAAAGTTATTTTACTTCTTCCTGCCACTGGCTAATGGCTATGATGTCTCTGTAGTGGTTAAACTTGAGATAACGGGCTAATAGTATTGTGTGATATTGCCAAAAAAATGATACTGAGATTTTGTCAATAACGGAAATTAGACAATATTTTTTTGCTGTTGGTTTTTGTGCTGGTTCCTTTTCTTGTTTCAGCCTGTCATGGGAAGCATACCTATGTTCCCGGAGTCCTATGTTAGGTGGCACATAACGAACACATGAAAAAGGGCCCTAAGTTCCCCAGATCAATGGTCTATTAACACGCATTGAGTAAATTATTTTAGGGTTGCCACTAACGACTATTTTTATTTTGATTAATCTATCAACTAATTTATCGATTAATCTAAATGATTAATTTCCCACAAAAAGTCAACAATTTTACTTAAGAATATTTTATTAAACCAAATGAAATTCAAATTTCTATTAAATCCTTTTTTTAAAAGCAAAAGTAATGTGCAACAGAGTGCAAGAAGCAAGTGTCCATCTCATAGTCCAAATTACTGAAATCAAAGTTCAGTATTATAGTGTAAGAATGACAACACACCCACGTGTTCTAGTTTACTACTAATAAAATTATAATCAAAAAAACACTTTTTAAAAAATATTATTTGTCACCAGTCGCCAGAAATATTATTTACCAGAATTTATTTAGGTGACAAATGTAAATGTGCAGTATTTCTGAAAAAAAGAAGTAAAAAAAATAAAAATATTTTTTTAAAATATAAAATCAATTAATTGGAGATGCTTTTGATTATTAAAAGAAAGAGTATAGAAAAAAAAAAGGAAAAAAAAACCCCTGAATTTGGAAATTTGGATTTCATAGGGCCCTATGTTAGATAATAATTAGTTCAAATAAAGTATCAAAAACAAGAAATCATGGTTTTATTGAACAAAACTGTTAAAATACATAAAGTATTATAAACAATAGAGCTAATGTACATTACGCATAACAACAAAGGCCTGCATGATTATTTTTACACATTACTGTGCGATCCTTGTTTAATATTGACCAAGAACCATTTAATTTAAATGTCCACTTAATCTTTAATATTTGACCATTTCTTTAGGACAGAAATGCTATAGCCACTGTAATTAATTTAATATGTGGACATGGTTTGAGCTTTTATTTTGAAATCGCGATGTATTCTCCTGTGTTTGTGTGGTTTTATAAATGATTTACCTTACAAATCTAATGAAATGGCGCACATTGAGTTCCCAGATGGACTTTATATTTTTTTACCGGCCATGAAACTCTTTTTGCAAAAACAGGCAGTTCTTACTATTGCAATGACTAAACCTACTTACAATGTTTTTAATTTGCCCTTTACTAAAAAACAACAAGATTTATTGATTTATCTTTCTTTTTTTCTTTTTTTACTCCGTTTTCAGTGCCTATTTTTCCCCCACACCCATGTTAACGGATTAGACCAGGGCTATTCAGTTAGCTCAGTGATGGGCAAACTTGGCCCTTCCAGGCCACTTTCCTGCAGAGATTTGATCCAACCCTGATAAAACTCACCTGCCTGTATCCTTCTAGTAGTCTTGAAGACAATGATTAGCTGGTTCAGGTGCATTTGATTAGGGTTGGAGCTAAACTCTGAAGGAAAGTGGCCTGGAAGGGCCGAATTTGCCCACCCCTGAGTTAGCTTCATTTGAAGGCCAGATTATCAAACAGAAAATTTGAAGGGGGCCAAGGGGGTGGGGGGACCTATAAAAGGGGGACCTATAAAATTAGACATTAAATTGAAATCTAAAATCTATAAAAGGTTAAAGGGGTCAAATGATGTTGCTAAAACGAACATTATTTGGTGTAATGCAATGTGTTTACGCGGTTCGAGGTTCAAAAAACACATTATTTTCCACATAGCCTACTGTACTTATTGTTTAAAAAATTAAAAAATTATTGTTATTGTTGCTCCTCTATGCTCTGCCTTTCTGAAACGAGTCGATTTTTACAAAGCTTATCAATCTGAGAAGCGAGGTATGCTCTGACTGGCCAGCTATCCAGTGCATTGTGATTGGCCGAATACCTCAAGCGTGTGACGGAAATGTTATGCCCCTTACCGTATTGTGATGCCGTGTCCCGGCCTTTTTACAGTCTATGGTCCCGGCGTGACGAGACTAAAACAATAAAACCCGCTATAAAGGAGGCATTTTGTTGCATTCAGTGAGGACATAATTTTTGATTATAATGACTCATAAAGTCTTTTTACGCGTTGTGTTGCAACGCGCCGCGCAACACCATGTCTGCATTTGTGATCGTAGAAATGCCAAACAAGCACTACTCTACACAGCTCAAAACTCAAGTTTGAATAGTCAGTAGCAAATTCTTTAAATATTGAAACGTACTTACAGGCTGTGAGTCAGAAGCGCCAGACTGTCCTTGCGACGTTGGAATTGCCCCACTTTATAGTGTTCAAAGCCATTCATTCTGTTCATATTGTAGGCCACTCTCTCCCAGGATCAGGAAATGGTCCTCCGTAAAATGCGTTGCACACACTCGAATATTTGCGTTGAACTGCTCTGGAACAGTGTTGTAAATATAACTTAACCATTGATTTCTAGTTGTGTACTTCATTTGGAAGACCAAACAAAGTACTTTCGCTTTCACAATTAAACACACAGCATCTCTACTACATGGCGGCCGCAACAACAATACTACAGCGAGAATAAACATCACACCCTCTTTCATTGCGTATACGTTTGGGCGGTGTTATACAAATCTTCCCACACCGTGACATAGACATGTGGGGGCATGTTTGAATGAGCCCTTTTAGGAGAGCTTGGTCGACTCTTAAATTTGATAAAGAATATCTCTTTGGTTTTGAGACTTTGCAACTTCAGGGATCTTATCTGTGCACAAACGGCTTGTAACACTCCAAAGAGAAAGGAAAACTTGAAATCGCATCATATGACCCCTTTAAAAAAAATAATGAATCACACACATTTCTGTAATTAATCATGATTAATCGCATATTTATATTGTCATAATTTCACATTGAACCTCGAAATTATAATGTAGAAACAGCATATTTTAAAATATGCTTTTAATGGCATCTATTTACTAAGTAGCCTATTATTAATGAAGTATTGATACCAATACTGCTACTGGTGTCTCTATTAAATGCATTTTCCCTCAATTTTACCTATTAATTATAGCCATTCAACATTTACAGTATAATTGAAAGCCATTATTTTTAAAATTTAATAGGCTCTGAAATATTAAGTGATTTTAAAACAATCTTCACATAAATTATAAATTGTATATGCATAAATTATACAGATTAATCTTTATTAAAAAAAAAACTCAATCAGTGACTAGAGCAGTCGAGTGATTTCTCTTTGTCTTTTGTTCTTTGATTTACATCAATGATAGACTTCAGCAGGTTTTACTTTAAAAGCAGCGCTATCTCTTTAAAACCTGATGCACATGACGTGAATCTGACACATACCCTATTTTCTCCAATACGGTCATTTACGGTCTTTACGGTCATTTAAGACTTTATAACTAATTTAAGACTACGTTTACAAGGTAACTCGTCAAAACAGCATATTTTGACATAATTATGTGTGTTTTCGTCCGTTGAAGCGCTACGTTACTGGTGTGCTGTCTAAAGCGGCTCGGTGTATGTGTCGCCACATTCTCGGATTATGAAGAATAAAGAAGGGAAAAGTTAATCTTCCGAAACGAAGCAGCAATATCTTCTCAGGTAAAAGTTATTAGAACCGTGTGGACAAGCTGGCCATCACAGTGCTCTGACCTTATCAGCCCGTTTGTATCCTATTATTTGATTCGCTCTTGTCGCTTATGACAGAACAGAGCTAGTCACGATAATCTTGATGATGGCTGTTGTTCTCACTACTTTGCATTGTTATATTTCGTAAAAGTTTTACCCGCCAACTGGCGACTTGCACTGTTTTTACTCTCATTTGGGCTTGGCGAGTGTTATTTTTAGACCCTGGATGTATAATTAAAGCGCATATATTAGAACTGCATCGCATATAATTATTTTATTAAATCATAGCGTTTGTGAATTCACAATTATGCTTAATTATGATTTTTAATTGGGTTTAATATATCATGCAGCCTTGGAAAATAGTCTAAAAATGTGTTTTATGGATTCTCGTCCGTGAAATGCGCCACTTCCGGTATTTTGCCGGTTAGTTGACGTTTTTAAAAATCGACTAGTGGACTAAATTTGACAAATCGCGACAGCCCTAAATTATTTTAAAGATTATGATTCATTTTACCTAACCCTAACCCAATAAAAAAAGTGCAATTTAATACAAGCTCAACTAAACAACACAGGTGGAGACCCCTTTAATAATTTACTTGTTGCTGAGAAGATAGACTTTATGTCTGTCATGAAATCATTGTTAGAGAATCAAATCAGTGCATTAATTATCCAAGATATAAGATATATTAGGATAGGACAAAAGGACAAAAAACTACAATAAATAAGAAACGCTACATACATTGTGTAAATTAGTATTTACTGTGTTAATTATATCTATCTATCTATGATAGATATAATTAACGTGTATTATGTATAGATTCTATACATATTTATATATGTATATGTATATATGTGTGTGTGTGTGTGTGTGTGTGTGTGTATATATATATATATATATATATATATATATATATATATATATATTAGTGCTGTCAATCGATTACAAAATTTAATCGCGTTAATCACAGTCATGAACTGTGATTAATCATGATTAATCGCAAATTTAAAATACTACGATTCACCTGGAAATATGTTGAAAAAGAAATGCATGACAAACTAGTGTAAGGAAACATAATCTTTCACACTTCTGCCAGGTATGAGACATAATCCTTATTATTCTTTTATCATTATTCTTTTGTTTTTATTCAGCCATTATCAGCCTTTATACTGGCAATAAAACGTTTACCAAGCCACATCGCAGTATACATTTACCCAACTATTATCAAAAGTATTTCTAAATAAATACAACAAAACATTTTCTTGCGACCCTACATGAAGTATTATGACAAAATGCATTATGAAGAAGAATTGGACCTGTTCTGCAGCTGCATTAGAGCTAATATTAGCATCATGCTTCATAAGACAATTTATGAGATTAATAGTACACTTTTACTCAGAACTCACTTCAAACCACCATCGAGTGTTTGTAATAACTTCCTTTTTACGATCACATGTGGAATTTGGTCATTTACTGATGTTAAAATATGCTATTTATAGCCTTTTATATCGCTGCACAAATTAGCATTTCAGATGCACACATTCTCTCAAGAAAATCACATACAAATATCCTATCGTAATCATGTGTTTATTATCTTATATAATCTATAGTGGCTGTTGTCATGTTTATTTCTGCTGCTCTGGCTGAAACTCACGTTGTTTGTTATGTTACAACCGCCTCTCCGTTCTTAAGTTGCCAGGTATACATTCCAAGTATAATACACATTAGTAAAAGGACCTATTTTAATTTTTATTTGTCTATATACACTTTGGGCGGCCGCGGTACATTGTAAAAGTAGCCCAAAAAACCACAACCCACAGCTCTGTAATATTTCCCGCAACTGTATTTTCAAAATAGCCCACTTGTGCCGTTACCCTGGCAACACTGGTTCACTGCACCCTCATCGCACAATGATAGATAACCTTCCGCACTGCGATGACGTGAAGAAGTTGGGGTTAAACCTTGTCAAACGATTAATTTGCGTTAAAAAATATTAACGCATTAAAAATTTTTTTATTAATTGCATGTGTTAACACGTTAACGTTGACACCCCTAATATAAATATATATATTATTAGGCTATTATTATTTTTTTTTTTATTATTTCTTCTTATTAAAGTTACAAAAGTGATTTAGTCAAGAGCAGTGAGAGATTTTCTAGCAATGTGCTATGATTAATATGAATGGCAGACAGAACGAATATTGGACAGCTTCCCCTTTAAGACCAAAGTCCGGATCCAATATACTGTTACATTGTTACATTGTTTTCTCTTTCAGCAGTTTACGCTCTCTTAAGACCTAAATCGCTGTGTTTATGAGGATACTTGCAAAGACGGGGATTCTGATGCATACAAGTCTGAATCCCCGTTTATGTAATTGTTCAAAGCCAATAAAGCGAAAAAAAAAAAAAAAAAAGCGGTCCTTTCACACAGAAGCAGAGACGGCGTACACAACGGCTTAAAATCGGTTGTTTTAAAACTGCAGTGCTTAAAAACGCGTGCCCATGCTACTGATGTAGTCCCTCGTTTAGGAACGAGCTCCTCGTTTTGTTCTGGTCGTTCTCCACCTGGTTCTGCCTCCCCTTCACGTCCCTTGGGTGGCATGTAAAGATCGCACTCATCCAAATGATGAAGTAGTATTACTGTAAACAATGTATTTTGCGACACCATGAAATAAACGATATAACATAATATGAAACGATATACTTTCGATGTACGTCATATCGCACAGCCCTAATTACAGCAGTTAAAATGTTTTTTGATGAAATCTTATTAAAGTCTCTAGCCATGTGTTCAGTTAAACACTATCCTTCAACATTATTAAAGGGTAAGTTCAACAATTTTCAATCCATTTTGTATTGTTACAATGTTGGTAATATATGTAAAAGAACAATGTTTATTCTTTCTCCGAGATACACAGTTTATTTGCCAGCAAAACTGATACAAAACACATCTTTTTTATTTTTTTTTTATTTTGATGCTGCAAAAAGTGTCTTTTTGTCATTTAGTCAAAACTCATCATTTCATTTTGCATCATCCTGTGCAGTGTTGCTTACAAATAAAAGAGGATATATAGATACTCATAACTCAAAGTGTAACTATTGTTCATTTACAGATATTAGAGACATTGCAATGATACAAAGTGGGTTGAAAATCATAAGACTTACCCTTATAGGCAATATAAGGGTAATATTTGTCAGTTTTGCATGTCCACGTACAGTTGCCATCATCTGAAGTCTTTGTGAGTGTTTGTCACGTGTCGTTGGGGCCAGGGAAACGAGGAAACGTGGAGCTTCGGAGCAAAGGACTTTATTTGACAATCTACAGACATAACAGAGCAGGAAGCTTGGGTGGCCATGGCGGGTCTGGGGACTCGGGAGGCCATAGCGGGTCTGCCTCCGAGACCTCGGCTGGCTCCCCCAGGCTGGCGTTCAGGGGGAGCGGGCTCTTGGGGCACTGGCGGGCACTTGCGAGGAGCAAGCACTGGCGGGCACTTGCGAGGGGCAGGCACTAGAGTCCACGACATCCCCCTTGTACTCCACCAATAACCCTAGGGGTACTTGTGGGATAGTCGTATTCACTGTCAAGACGTAGAGACAAAGTCTGACAGTGTTGGTGTCATCTGAAGTCACAGTTCACAAGTGAGTTTGGATCCAATCTGGAGCTGTTCAATCCTAATCTCTAGTAACTTTGGGCTGGGAATCCTGAGATAGAAACAGGAAATCAAAAGGAGAAAGTTTAGCATAGCTGCTGTTCATATTATTTCACACAAAAGATGATTTATTTTATCACATATAACTGGAGTGCAAGGTTATCAGATGTGTTGTGTGAATACTTGGCTAAAAATATGTATTTTAATCTAATTTAAACTAAAAGAGCGTGTTCAAACATTATCAGGAACGCTATTTCAAAGTAAAATAACAAAAAGCTCTACTTCCTTTAGTGGACTTTGATACATCCTTGGTATTATCAATAGTCCAGAATTTGTGCTTATTTTGCTATATGTATCTGGTTTAATCACAAGAAGGTGTAATATGCGCACATCTTCAAACTTATGAAACAGTAGTGTATGTATGAGATTTTACTTACTAGTCCTATGGTTTATAGCATCTTGGAGACGCTGTCTGGCAGGAGGTTCACTCCAACTCTGCTGGGGTGCAGCAGGCCATCATCACTGAAGGATCTAGGAACAAAACAAGCAATTTGTCACAGAGCCAGCAATATTTAGTTTGCAGTTCCAGGTTTATTAGAAAGAAACAAGCTAGAGCAGAGGTAAAATGCAGATAAAAGAAAGAATAATATATAATACTATAATAACATAATTACATAATATACAAAAAAATATTACTGCTACTAATACTAGTAATAATAATATAATCTTAACTGAATCTGTGTTTTTAGATTTAGGTCAAGTGTCACTTCAGTTTCGATGTCAAGTTCTTCTTAAAGTTACTATTATATATAATTTTGCCAAAGGAAGTAACAGGTGCATGGGGATATAGGTGAAATATATTGTGGGGGGGAAAAAAAGCATATTAAGTTATTTCATAAGCTTCTTCATTTCACCTGTATTTCCTACTTCTCAGTCAGCAACTCCTTCAGAAATGTTGAAATCTTGGAGCTCCCCATCTGTTGTGGAGAACTTCTTTCTGTCCTCCTGAAATCACAGAACAATTTTTATTAATATTTGTTTACCATGAAAGATCAAAATGTGTTTTAACTTGTTTTCAGCAGATTACACTCTCCACGTAAGTGACGTCATCGATTCACAGTACAGTGTATCTGTTTAGGTTAAGTAAATTAGCCTATTTCCAATAAACCATTGACAAATCACCAGCAAAACCTTTACAGAGCTATAAAAACCTGTCATATAAACACAACGATCTGATTAAAAGCTCAGAATTTCATAAACAAGGGCACAATCTACAGAGTTGGTATACCTGGTCTGAAAACTACTGAGATGCTAACAGACTTCTTCGAAGACACTAAACCATTTCTATAAAATAAATATTCAATAGAAACATGTCAATTACAAGTAAGAAACGTGTCAGGAACTTTTGTATGTAATATTTGTGTGAGTTTAAGGACTAAACTTACCTAAAACAACTGACCTTGTTGTGTTGACGCCCCGTTTCCATGGCAACTCTGCTCCCCGCTGCAGAGCTCAACGCACATACAGCATTTACACAAATAAACATCTAGAATTAAAACATTACGTTAATAAATTAGTCTCATTCAATTATTATTCAATAATTAATTTAAAACTCAGTTTTGTAGTTAAAAAAGCAACAGCAACAATAGCTTACCGTAGAGATGGATTCCTTCTGGCAGCCTGTAAAAGAGTGAAAAACACGGCGAAAAAGCAGTTTGGACTTCTCTTTAATAATCCGCTTTAACATTTCCCCTCAGAGAAATTGTTACACAGAGTGCCTTACTATTACTTTTTAAGTGTCACAGAATTAACAACGTAGTATTTTTATTATTTTTTTCTAATTTAGCTCAAGTGAAATCTTACCTCAAAGCCACAGATGTCGCCAGGATGAGTCTCTTCTCTCTGTGGGTTGCTAAGAAACGAATAACTGAGCTCGCGCAAATAGATAAGCATGGCATCGCCTGCTGTCGTGAGCCAACTCAGGGCCAACAATTGACCTATCGGTAAGCCCCTCCCCTAGAACGTTGATGAGCCAATAGCAGTCGAGTATCAGTTGCACGGGGACCGGAACTCGGACATCTTTAGGTTTCAGCTCCATAGAAAAGCATTGGAAGATCGCGAGTTCTCGTCGGTTTTGTGGTGATTGTGCCGCAAAAATGGTAAAACGATGTGCCTGGGGCACTTGTAATACTGA
Source organism: Onychostoma macrolepis (assembly GCF_012432095.1). Classification (NCBI taxonomy): domain Eukaryota; kingdom Metazoa; phylum Chordata; class Actinopteri; order Cypriniformes; family Cyprinidae; genus Onychostoma; species Onychostoma macrolepis. Next base: position 20,375,688 of record NC_081172.1, on the reverse strand, counting down.
TTCGAGATATCTGGAGAGGATGGGCAATGGAATTTATTTTATTACATTTCCTGAATCCAAACAAAACAGCAAAATGTTCCCAAGTATTCACCCCAATTCAAATGAAGATAAAAACGTTCGTTTTCTGGTTGTCATACACTCATTAAGTTACAATTTTCATCTGCTCAAACAGAACGTTAATGTTATCTTGTGCTTTAGCAAGGTATCTCTGGCTAAAATTAGCTAACGGTAAAGTTAGTGATGCTAACGTACAAACCTAAATAGCGGACTGTTCTCACGTCTTGTACAGTGTTGGTCAAAAACACACAAACGTAGGTCTACATTTCAGTGCCTCTCCATATTAAACTGGTTAAATGTACATTAATTTAATCGTACCCTGCGATACATGAACAGTGTTGATCCTGCATGTTGTCATCGGCGATCGTGATGAACGACCGTAATATGAGACTTCTCCCGCTTGCATTGTGATCTGTAAACCCTCGCTTCGAGTTACCCACTGTATTTATTTTTAAATATTTTATAAATCCCTCCATGGAATATTTAATTCCCATTTGGTGGCCTTCTGTGTCCAAAATTGTGCAAAAACATTGTGGGACAAGGTTTTCACACTGTAGCTGTCATTGAAAGACAGTGAGCAACTCCGCTTGTTTGTCCGAGAGAGCAACATTAACTAAGGGGGGCGGGGCTTACCGATAGGTCTATTGATGAGCTGAGAAAACAGAGCACTGACCGAATTATATCGGCCTACGCCTGGCCGATGTTTTAGGTAATGAGGCCGACGTTTCGATATCGGGCCGACATCGGCTAGACGTACGTGTGTGGGATGTGTAAAAATGTGTTCAGTCTTAAAGTGACAGTAGCAAAAAAATGTTTAATAAAATTAGCTAAAATATGAAAAGTCACGGAGTCATTTATGCAGCTGATTTTTTTAAAATATTTTCAAACTGTCTGATGAATTGGTCAGTTGTTCTCTAATATATGGAAGAAAAATAATGACAAATGTCTTTGAAACAAAAAAGCACGTTGAATTGCACTAACTGAAAAAATAATGCATAATTAACAGTGCATGCATTTTAATGCCTTGTATTTTCAGGCCTTGCATTTTTAGGGGGCTGAAATCCATCATAGTTGTATATTTAAGCTGTGAATATTTCAATTCAAAACATTTCACACACATTTTCATGATTAAAAATTCAATAATTCATATTCACCTTCTAGAGTTCACTTCCAAATATTCTGTTTAAAAATGCAATGTATAATATTCGACAGGTAATTTCCAGTCCATTTTATTTCACTTTACAAATTCGCTTCCACAAATTCAGTGGTTCACATTCGCCAGACAATTCGGCATTGCACATCCTGGAACTAATACACATTGACCACAATTAATCATAACCTTTTATTCAATACTTTTTGCAACCTCCTTAACCTATAATGCCTGATGAGTTTGGCGAACAAGAGATCAGAGACCATTCCTTTATCCAGAATCTCTCCAGACCCTTCAGCTCAACCCATTTTTGTTTTGATTTTGATGTTTTTAGATCATTGTCCTGTTGGAAGATCCAGCCTTGACCCATGTCTAGCAGGAACAGTCAGGCTTTGATTTTTATTTATTTTTTTATCTGATGCTGTTTGATTTTACACATGGGGTACTTTTTTATCCCTATGTGCTCCATCCCAACTTGAATGTTTGCTGCTAAAAAGCTATATTTTTTTTTAGATCCATCTGACCATAGAACCTGTACTTAGCTGACAGGAGTGGCACCCGGTGTGGTCTTCTGTTGCTGTAACATGTTGTAACTTCTTATGCATTCATCGATTGTACTGAGTTGTTAATTGAGTAACTGGTGCCTTTCTATCAGCTCAAACCAGTCTGGGCATTCTCCTCTGACCTTTGGCATCCACAAGGCATTTTTGCCCCCATAGAACTGCCGCTCTCTGCGTATTTTCTCCTCTTTGGACCATTCTCTGTAAACCTGTTTGTTGTGTGTGAAAATGTGAATAGATCAATACTTAAACCAGCGCTTCTGGCACCAACAACCATGCCATGTGCAAAATCATTCTGATGCTCGGTTTGAACTTTGAATCAGTTTGTCTTTAACATGTCTACATGCCTAAATGCATTGCTGCTGCCATGTGATTGGCTGATTAGAGATTTGCATTAACAAGCAGATCAACAGATGTACTTAAAAGGGTGTATATACTGTATATTTTATGCTTTAATTAATATTTTTAATTCATTTGTCAGTCCCAACTAATCAATCACCTGTGCTTCCTGCAGAATGTGGAGAGGAAGAAAGGCCTCCCGACTCAGCGGACATTTGACAGTGAGGGTAAGCATTGTTCATCCTCCAGACCTTTCTGTGTGTTATTTATACAGAGCACACTCAACAGAGACTTAGGTGAACATCCTCAAAAAAAAAAGTTTTAGTTCAGACTGTCCCGTAAGATGACCGTTTCCATGGATGTTTTCATAGTCACAGTTTCTCTGTGTTTTATTTTTTTAGAAGAAGAAGTTCTGTACCAGAATTACCAAGAGAAAGCCCTTCACAACGATTCTGATGAGGACGCTGAACACAAAGAACCTCAGCCAGATGAAAGCATTGTGGTCCAGTACAAACCCATCCGTACTTCTTGGAGTCAACTCAGTGTGGTGAGGAACTATAGAGGCACATAGGCACACCTTTTTTGAGTTTTGATGGACACAAGGTTTTTTTTTTTTTTTTTTCAACACACTCTATCAGCGTTCAGGAATGCTGATATCGTAAGGAATGTCATCCAACTGTTTTGCTGAGTGTCCCAGCACCAGTTTTGCTTCACAGAGAATGAGAGAATGAAAGCAGGTGGTTTTTATCCAAATGTGGGAGGGAAAGAGAAAGAGTGGGCTGGGATAAGCTCATCTTTTGGGAAATGGTCAGGCAGTGTGCCAGTTCCTTGGCAAATACTGGAGAATTCTTCCCTATGGAAAAATGTAAAATGCAGATGGATGAAACAGTGTAGTGACTCCAGTTATGGAATTATGTAATCAAGTCTGGATAGCTTTAATGCTATTTTCCACTGAGGCATTCAGTTCCCCAGTGCATTTGTTAATAAATAAATAAATACAAAATAAACAACTGAAATATTGTGGAGTGACAAAAAAAAAGAGGACAAAGTGTACAAACGGAAGAAGGGAAAGTGTATAAGGCTGGAGTAGAGGGGTTGTGTGGTGGACTGCCGGCTTTGGCAAGAGGACATGCGCTTTTAAAGTATGGTGGTGCAAATGTATCCATCTGTAAAATAGGGCTGTGCAAATAATCAAATGCGATTATCATGCACATCTCATCAGTAAAGCCAGTTCTGTGATTAGTAGTAAATCTCCATCACGTGCTTTCAGATGGAGTGGCATTTAATACACAGAGCCGTAGTTCACTGACAAGCTATGCAATATCGCGTTCATTATTGCAGGTGATATATTTATTGATGAGATGCGCGTGATAATCGCATTTGATTATTTGCACAGCCCTACTGTAAAACCACCATCACATACAAGTGCAGATAAGAATTTAGATGCATACTGATATTAGTACAACTATAAACACACGAGCTATTATGTGATTTTATTGCCATTTTTAGTTGTGTTGGAAATAGGCACACATCATTTACTCACCCTTATTTCATTCCAGACCCATAGGACATCTGTGATACACAAATAGAGATATTTTTTAATGAAAGATGAGAGATTTTTTTTCCCTCAATTGAAAGTCCACACTACCAAAACCGTAATTCAAATGAATCAATTGATATAGTTCAAGTCTTCTGATGAGACATAATCACTTTATATGTTGAACATATTTAATTTATGGGCCATTCCATGAAATCAGTGCCTTTTGCGTCCCTAAGAAATAAACATAGATTTAATATAACAACGAATAAATTTGTAATTTAAAAACATAGCAATACTATGCATTCTTTCATATGGGGGAGGGGGGTCATGCAGTGTCAATACTGTTACCATTTTTAAAATGTAAATTTAAACTCTTAATTATTATAGTTAATATAATCAATATCTACAAGTAAAATCCTTTCAAAGTGTACAACATGCTTTTGTGAACTTGACTATTAGCTAGAAATTAGCAAATTAGTTTGAAATTGTCATAACGCCATATCACCCAAGACTGGTTGCCCACTGAAGCTAAGTAGGGTTGAGCCTGGTCAGTAACTGGGTGGGAGACCTCCTGGGAAAACTAGGTTGCTGCTGGAAGAGGTGTTTAGTGAGGCCAGCAAGGGGTGCTCACCCTGTGGTCTGTGTGGGTCCTAACGCCCCAGTATAGTGACAGGGACACTATACTGTCAAAAAGCACCGTCCCTCGGATGAAACGTTAAACCGAGGTCCTGACTCTCTGTGGTCATTAAAAATCCCAGAATGTCCTTCGAAAAAGAGTAGAGGTGTAACCTTGGCATCCTGGCCAAATTCACCTGTTGGCCTCTGACCATCATGGCCTCGTAATCATTCCCATACATTGATTGCTATTGCATAAAAATACTATTATAAACTAGGTTAGTGGATAATTTAGCAGCAAAAGTTATTCTAGAAAAGTCATGAGTGCACAATTTTATAAAATCTAAACATTTAGTGAAATAACATTATTTAGTGGGGAGCAAATAAAAGTGAATAAGTGTAGGACTAAATCTGGTAAAATGTAAAACACATTCTTTGTATTTTTGTAAAATACATTAATGAAAACAAGTAAATGTATTTATATATAACTATAAACTATAAAATTAAAAGGCATTTATTTTAAATGTAGCCTATAGCACAGTAATGAAGGCATCAACATATGATAGAGTCTTATCTATCATATGTTGCTGCCTCCATTACTGTGCTATACATTATATTATTAATAGCCTTTCTTTATCTGTCCTATCATAGGACAGAACAAGAGACTATGGAGTCAATTTAATGCCACTTACATATGCAAAAGAATAAAGTTTTGCAAAAGAAAATGAAAGTATTGCAAGAAAAAAATAAGCTTTGCAAACAAAAATAAAGAATTGCAAAATATAAATGAAACGGAGCAAAAGCAATGATTTTGCAATACATATTTTCCATGGCCATATCTACTAATTTATTTGCAATGCTGCTTTTATTTTGCATTTCAGTCAAGTTTGAGCTTGCGATACCGTTTTCCCTTTGTGCTTCACGTTTCTGCGCATCTCACTTTGTGGCGCTGTTTTGATGTGGGGGTGGAGTCAAGGGACGGGGGCGTGTCCAACAGGCCTGGGCATGCCTCCCTGGAAGTGACGTCATTGGCCCGAGACGCAGATCACGACTGATCCAGGCACCGTCATTGAGCAGAGGCATGTGGGTGGATCGTTTCCTTTTATTCACTAGCTTTAAAACATGCATGTTTTCATTTTATTAACAAATATATGTGTGTATTAGCAGCATTTGCTCAAGTTAAAGAAGTTGTTAATATGAGCATCTGCTGTTTATTTATCTCAATGTTCAAACTTTTATAGCATTAAAATGTGTATTGTCTCATTTGGTTAACTAAATGTGTATTATCATGCGCAGAAACGTGAAGCGCAAAGGGGAAAACGATATTGCAAGCTCAAACTTGACTGAAATGCAAAATAAAAGCAGCGTTGCAAATAAATTAGTAGATATGGCCACGGAAAATATGTTTTGCAAAATCATTGCTTTTGCTCTGTTTCATTTATGTTTTGCAGTTCTTTATTTTTGTTTGCAAAAAGCACATTTATTTTTTCTCAATACTTTCATTTTCGTTTGCAAAAATTATTTTGCATATATATGCGGCATTAAATTGACTCCATAAGAAACGCTATAAATAATATTTCATTGCGCAAAAGTATTATAATACGAAAAGCTCCAATACAGAACAGCACAAAGTGCTTATGTGCATCCCGTGCGCATGAGTCACAGCGCGCACCGCTCCGCATAGAGAAGTTCAAAAGTTCAAAGCACAAAGGAAATAGATATTGATGCATAGTTTATTTAATCTGTGCAATAGTTTATTGAGCCTTTTCTTTTAATGGTTTTAAATCTCAGTTATTGTGCGCTGTTGAAGAGAGTTTCATCGTCTTGACTGTCGTAACTGAACACGACACGCAGTTTGAATGCCAAATGGAGGATGACAGACAGCCGCGGCAGAGAGAAGAGTTTACTTGAACTTGAATTTAACGACTTAAATATTCATCTGTACCTCACATTAAACTATGGAATGGCTTCAAAACACTTGGACTTTGACTTTATGGTGCTTTATAATGTTTTTGTGCTTTCGTGGGGCTTAACAATAACACAGAATAGTAGGCTATACGCACAATATCGGTCTCGTCTGACAGATCCCTATAGATTAGGTGTCACCCTGTTTTTAAAGATTGTCTGTGTAAAATGCAAACATTTTTAAAGGTCACCCTGGGTAAATTTAAGCTAATGCCTATATCATTCAGTGGCATATAAACATGAGTTACATTTTTGTATTATTGGTATTGTTACTATTACTGTTGTTGTTAATGACCAGGATAGAATGATCAGTCTCAATAAAACTCATTATTTTTTTCTATAATTCATTGTCAATAATACATCCATGTAAATTAAATTACAAAAAAAGCAGCAAGGTGACTGCAGAACTTCACCCCAGTCTTGCCATGTTTAAGAAAGTCAAGATCTAGGTCTGGTTTCAGATGATCACAGAAAGACCAAGATCTGATCATCTTCCTTCCCTAATAAATGAACCAGATCATTATATTTTAAGTTCTATGAGGGGACACAGACAAACAGATGGGCACATGATCTAATTGCAATACCCTTAAGACATTAGATCTCTTAGAAATGTAATGTGCTAAATCTACAATGAACTGACTTAAACTGACTTAAACTGACTTAAAAACCGAAAAATTTACTGTTTACTATTGTCATAGAGCTATGCCAAGTATGTGCAAAACAATATAATGCAATTAAAAACTCTACAGTATTATGTAAGCAAATATGTGCAGTGTGCTGAAGAATGTGTGTCCTGTCATCCCTGTTACTCTAGTCTAGTCAGTCCTGTGACTATGACGTCAGTTCTGTTACTGTCATTTATTTCATAAAAAATATATTAAAAACTATATTTTATTTTGGACAAAGCCCCTTTTTAATGTCTGTTTTGTAAAAATATATATTTTTCTTAACTGACATGTGGTCACCCTCCAAAATTAGGATGTTCTTGGTCATCTGAATGACAAATATATATTTATTGTGTGTATATATATATATATATATATATATATATATATATATACACACACACACACACACACACACACACACACACACACACACACACACACACATACAGTATGAGTACACCCTCACATTTTTGTAAATATTTTATGTCTTTTCATGTGACAACACTGAAGAAATTACACTTTGGTACAATGTAAAGTAGTGAGTGTACAGCTTATATAACAGTGTAAATTTGCTGTCCCCTCAAAATAACTTAACACACAGCCTTTAATGTCTAAACCGCTGGCCACAAAATTGAGTACACCCCTAAGTGAAAATGTCCAAATCGGGCCCAATCAGTAATTTTCTCTCCCCAGTGTCATGTGACTCGTTAGTGTTACAAGGTCTCAGGTGTGAATGGGGAGCAGGTGTTAAATTTGGTGTTATCGCTCTCACTCTCTCATACTAGTCACTGGAAGTTCAACATGGCACCTCATGGCAAAGAACTGAAGGATCTGAAAAAAAGAATTGTTGCTCTACATAAAGATGGCGTAGGCTATATGAAGATTTCCAAGACCCTGAAACTGAGCGGCAGCACGGTGGCCAAGACCATACAGCAGTTTAATTGGACAAGTTCCACTCAGAACAGGCCTCGCCATGCTTGAACAAAGAAGTTGAGTGCACATTCTCAGTGTCATATCCAGAGGTTTTGTTTGGGAAACAGACGTATGAGTGCTGCCAGCATTGCTGCAGAGGTTGAAGGGGTGGGGGGGTCAGCCTGTCAGTGCTCAGACCTTATGCCGCACACTGCATCAAATTGGTCTGCATGGCTGTCATCCCAGAAGGAAGCCTCTTCTAAAGATGATGCAAAAGAAAGCCCGCAAACAGTTTGCTGAAGACAAGCAGACTAAGGACATGGATTACTGGAACCATGTCCTGTGGTCTGATGAGACCAAGATAAACTTATTTGGTTCAGATGGTGTCAAGCGTGTGTGGCGGCAACCAGGTTAGGAGTACAAAGACAAGTGTGTCTTGCCTACAGTCAAGCATGGTGGTGGGAGTGTCATGGTCTGGGGCTGCATGAGTGCTGCCGGCACTGGGGAGCTACAGTTCATTGAGGGAACCGTGAATGCCAACATGTACTGTGACATACTGAAGCAGAGCATGATCCCCTCCCTTCGGAGACTGGGCCACAGGGCAGTATTCCAAACACACCTCCAAGACGACCATTGCCTTGCTAAAGAAGCTGAGGGTAAAGGTGATGGACTGACCAAGTATGTCTCCAGACCTAAACCCTATTGAGCATCTGTGGGGCATCCTCAAATGGAAGGTGGAGGAGAGCAAGGTCTCTAACATCCACCAGCTCCGTGATGTCGTCATGGAGGAGTGGAAGAGGACTCCAGTGGCAACCTGTGAAGCTCTGGAGAACTCCATGCCCAAGAGGGTTAAGGCAGTGCTGAAAAATAATGGTGGCCACACAAAATATTGACACTTTGGGCCCAATTTGGACACTTTCACTTAGGGGTGTACTCACTTTTGTGGCCAGTGGTTTAGACATTAATGGCTGTGTGTTGAGTTATTCTGAGGGGACAGCAAATTTATACTGTTATACAAGCTGTACACTCACTAATTTACATTGTAGCAAAGTGTCATTTCTTCACTGTTGTCACATGAAAAGATATAATAAAATATTTACAAAAATGTGAGGGGTGTACTCACTCCTGTGAGATGCTGTATATAAATATATATATATATGTGAAAACTATCAAATAGTTCTAATTAAACTATAGTATCTATTAACACTTGTGTTATTGTTGTGTTAAAAATATTTAAAAAAAAAATGTTTATTAAACTTATTTAATTTTTTAATTTTTCCAAGTGGAAAAGGCACCAATTTTGTGTAATGACCCTTATGCTTTTAATCACATATACTGTAAACATTGATCAATAGATCATGAAATATGGTAAATGGAAGCTCAATGTTTACTCAACCCTCTACAGTGTGAGCAGTGCTGGGTAGATTACTTACAAATTATAGTCAGTTACAAATTGCATGACAAAAATTGTAGCTAGTAACATAATCTATTACTTTACACATTGGTTATATAATGTAACTACGTTTTAATTACTTTTAGATTACTTTTGTCCTAACTTGTTTATCACATACATTTTAATATAATTATTATGTACCACATTCACTGATATAAAACTATTAAGAAAAAAAAACTACTATTAACAGCGTGAAGTTACTATTATCAACATGAAGTACATTAAACAAGCTTTCCTAAACTGGGGGTTGTGAAAGAACTTCAGGGGGTTTGTGAATTCATGAAAAGTTAATTAATGAAATTTATAAAAATGTAAACTTAAAGGAAAAAAATAATACTTTAAGATAAATACAATGTCTTAAAGCTATAAAACTTGCATTTCAACGTCTTCATTCATAAAGTTGTAACGTTTTAGTTCTAATTATTAAAGTTCATATCATATCGTATCATATTTTCATACATATGCTTTCAAATGATGTCACATAAAAATAACTTCTTAAAAAAAATATATATATATATATACACACATACAGTGGGGCAAAAAAGTATTTAGTCAGCCACCAATTGTGCAAGTTCTCCCACTTAAAAAGATGAGAGAGGCCTGTAATTTTCATCATAGGTATACCTCAACTATGAGAGACAAAATGAGGAAAAAAAATCCAGAAAATCACATTGTAGGATTTTTTAAGAATTTATTTGCAAATTATGTTGGAAAATAAGTATTTGGTCAATAACAATTTCATCTCAATACTTTGTTATATACCCTTTGTTGGCAATGACAGAGGTCAAACGTTTTCTGTAAGTCTTCACAAGGTTTACACACACTGTTGCTGGTATTTTGGCCCATTCCTCCATGCAGATCTCCTCTAGAGCAGTACTGTTTTGGGGCTGTCGCTGGGCAACACGGACTTTCAACTCCCTCCAAAGATTTTCGATGGGGTTGAGATCTGGAGACTGACTAGACTACTCCAGGACCTTGAAATGCTTCTTACGAAGCCACTCCTTCGTTGCCCGGGCGGTGTGTTTGGGATCATTGTCATGCTGAAAGACCCAGCCACGTTTCATCTTCAATGCCCTTGCTGATGGAAGGAGGTTTTCACTCAAAATCTCACGATACATGGCCCCATTCATTCTTTCGTTTACATGGATCAGTCGTCCTGGTCCCTTTGCAGAAAAACAGCCCCAAAGCATGATGTTTCCACCCCCATGCTTCACAGTAGGTATGGTGTTCTTTGGATGCAACTCAGCATTCTTTCTCCTCCAAACACAAGTTGAGTTTTTACCAAAAAGTTATATTTTGGTTTCATCTGACCATATGACATTCTCCCAATCCTCTTCTGGATCATCCAAATGCTCTCTAGCAAACTTCAGAAGGGCCCGGACATGTACTGGCTTAAGCAGGGGGACACGTCTGGCACTGCAGGATTTGAGGCCTTTGTTACTTTGGTCCCAGCTCTCTGCAGGTCATTCACTAGATCCCCCCGTGTGGTTCTGGGATTTTTGCTCCCAGTTCTTGTGATCATTTTGACCCCACGGGGTGAGATCCTGTGTGGAGCCCCAGATCGAGGGAGATTATCAGTGATCTTGTATGTCTTCCATTTTCTAATAATTGCTCCCACAGTTGATTTCTTCACACCAAGCTGCTTACCTATTGCAGATTCAGTCTTCCCAGCCTGGTGCAGGTCTACAATTTTGTTTCTGGTGTCCTTTGACAGCTCTTTGGTCTTGGCCATGGTGGAGTTTGGAGTTGGACTGTTTGAGGTTGTGGACAGGTGTCTTTTATACTGATAACAAGTTCAAACAGATGCCATTAATACAGGTAATGAGTGGAGGACAGAGGAGCCTCTTAAAGAAGTTACAGGTCTGTGAGAGCCAGAAATCTTGCTTGTTTGTAGGTGACCAAATACTTATTTTACAGAGTTATTTACCAATTAATTCTTTAAAAATCCTACAATGTGATTTTCTGGATTTCTTTTTCCTCATTTTGTCTCTCATAGTTGAGGTATACCTATGATGAAAATTACAGGCCTCTCTCATCTTTTTAAGTGGGAGAACTTGCACAATTGGTGGCTGACTAAATACTTTTTTGCCCCACTGTGTATATTTATTTATTTATTTATTTATTTATTTATATTTATATATATTGTATATACAAACACACCTGCCTGTAACTTTCTAGTGATATTGAAGACATTGATTAGCTTCTTCAGGTGTGTTTGATTAGGGTTGGAGCTAAACTATGCAGGACACCGGCCCTCCAGGACCGAAGTTGCCCATCCCTGAGTTAGACATTGATTATTTATCACTCAAATCCCTTTCTCTACCTGTCCATCAGTCGCGCATATTGTTGTGGGCAATATTAGCCGTTAGAATGTGCATCGATCTGCATTTCGAATTCTAACCGGAAGTAGTAGACCATCCGGGAGTCTTTGGTATACTTTTTTAAACATACTATGATTTGGGACATACTAATTCTATTTTCAAATACTATTTAGGACAGATAGTATGCGAATTGGGATGCAGCATGTGACTGTGAACTCAGCCATGTTGTTTGCAGTTGTTATAAACCAACCTGTCCTAACCATTGGAAGAAGATTAACCTTGCATCTCATGCTTAGGACCAGATTTACTATCAGTTTGCCCCAGCACAAACCCTCTGTTGATGTTAAAATACTACTGTCAGGATTTGCTAATGACATGCATGTAGGACTTTCAGACACAAATTTTACGGGAAGGGAGTTTTTAAACAAATTATGCAAGGTCATTTACTTAGGTTTGCGGTAATTTTCAGGTATTTGCACCATTATTTAATGCCCAAAAAATCATGTCTTCTTAATCATGTTTGTGCCTGTGTTGTTAGTAGATTACCAGCACTGACTATTATCAGTTTGCCTGTTTGAGACCCTATGCTAATTTGTTTTGCTCTTGGTATATTGTGTTGTTCATTATAGAAATGATCTGGCAGCCTCTGTGTTCTTTAACTTATGCTTTGTCAGTAGATCACTCGCAGAACATTCCACTACCATCTGCACTATTGTGGAACTGAGATTTCACATTAATTTGCCCTTTTTAGTAAATCTGGCCCTCAGTGTAACACATTCTGAAAGGTGTTTTTTATGTATAATTAATTTTAATTACTAAGTGAGGTGCTTATCCTCAACTCTGTATTACAGGTTAAAAAAAGTGGAAAGTTTGAGAAGTTAAGTCAAGAAGAACGAAAGAGACAAGAGGTAAGGTTCCACATGTTAGCCTTCCTGACTTTTTCATTCTCTCTTTTATGATCTTGCTCATATTAAAGATCTTTTTTGATCTTGCTTGTATTAAAGGGGTCATATGATGTTGCTAAAAAGAACATTATTTTGTGTATTTGGTGTAATGCAATGCGTTTATGTGGTTTAAGGTTCAAAAAACATAATTTTCCACATACTGTACATCAATGTTGCTCCTCTGTGGTCCGCCTTTCTGAAACGCGCCGATTTTTACAAAGCTCATCGTTCTGAGAAGTGAGGTGTGCTCTGATTGGCCAGCTATCCAGTGCGTTGTGATTGGCCGAATACCTCAAGCGTATGATGGAAATGTTACGACCCTTACCATATTGTGATGCCGTGTCCCGGTGCGATGACACAAAAACAATAAAACTCATTATAAACAAGGCATTTGTTGTATCAGGTGGCGACATTATTACTGATTATAATGACTTATACTGTCTTTAAACATTACCATGTCTGCATTTGTGATCGGAGAAACGACAAACAAGCACTACTCTACACTGCTCAAAACTCACGTTTGAATCGTCAGTGGCAAATTCTTTAAATAAGAAAACGTACTTACAGGCTGTGAGTCAGAAGCGCCAGACTTTCCTTGCAAAGTTGGAATTGCCCCACTTTATAGAAACAGCCTTTGTGCATAGCTTTGTGCTGCTCCCAGGTTCAGGAAATAGTCCTCCGTAAAATGCGCTGCACACACTCTAATATTTGGGTTAAACTGTTCTGGAACAGTGTTGTAAATGCAACTTAACCACATTTCTAGTTGTGTCCTCTTTTGGAAGCCCAAACAAAGTACTTTCTCTTTCACAACAAGAAACAGCGTCTCCAGGACATGGCGCCGGCGGCAGCAATAACACCTCAGCGAGAATAATAGTTCCGCCTTCTTTCTTTGCGTATACATTTGGGCAGTGTTTTGCAAATATTCCCACACCGTGACGTAGACATGTGGGGGCGTGTTTGAACGAGCCGTTTTAGGAGAGTGTGGTCGAGTTTTAACTTTTATAAAGAATATCTCTTTGGTTTTGAGACTTTAGTCTTTTCACAAACAGCTTGTAACAAGTCAAGTCAAGTCACCTTTATTTATATAGCGCTTTTAACAATACAGATTGTGTCAAAGCACTTAACAGTATCAAATTGGAGGATAGAGTGTCAGTAATGTATAATGATAAGATTAAACACTCAATTTTCAGTTAAAGGCATTTCATTATTGAATTCAGAGATGTCATTGTCTAGCTCAGTTTAGTTTAAATAGTATCTGTGCAATCAAATCGACGATAATCGCTAGAAATTAAGTGTCCCCAACTGAGCGAGCCAGAGGCGACAGCGGCAAGGAACCAAAACTCCCTCTGTGACAGAATGGAGAAAAAAACCTTGGGAGAAACCAGGCTCAGTCAGGGGGCCAGTTCTCCTCTGGCCAGACGAAACCCGCAGTTCAAAAGTTTATACTCCAAAGAGAAAGGAAAACTTGAAATCGCATCATATGACCCCTTTAAATAAGAGACATTATTATTTTGGATGGAATTCTCTGCTGCTTCTCTGGAGCCTGTCACTTGCCAGTTTGAATAAACCATTGAAATATGACCTTGCACAGGCGTATCCCTGAACTTTTTCTGTTGGTTTTGCATTAAATTCCACAAGTCATATTTGTTCCAAACACATTAGGCTGATAAAGGTTGATCATAAAGGAACTTGGACAAAATAGACATTAAAAAAACAAACAAACAAAAAAAAAACATATATTATTCTACTAAGTAAGATTTCATTTAGATTTTTCTTTTATTAGAAATTAATACTTTCATTCAGCAAGGATGCATTAAATTGATGAAAAGTGACAGAAAAATACATTGTTACAGAACATATCTTATTGCTGTTTATGCTGGTTAAATGTTGTTCTTCTGAATTTTTATTAGTCACAAGAATAAATTACATTTGAAAATATATTAAAATAGAATACGGGTATCTTAAATTGTAATGTTGTGTTTCACAATATTACTGTTTTTACTGTATTTTTGCAAATACATGTTTGTTATAGTAAATGTTTATTGGCAAGTACAGTTTAGATATGAAAAAAAAAAGTTCCAGATATGTAAAAGGTACTGAGAATTTGACAGTTCCTTTTACTTCTGTGTCAGCTGTCACCTATTATTATCCTGCTTTTTGTCAGCTAGGAGAGATCCTCAGGAATATGAGCATGATATGTGTAATAATTGAAACTGGACAGTTGTAATGCAATGCCTAAATGACATTTCTTTTCCTCAGGCCATATTTGAGGTCATTTCATCAGAGCACAGTTACTTACACAGTCTAGAGATCCTTGTCCGTCTCTTCAAGAACTCAAACGAGCTCAGCGAGATCATTAACAAAACAGACCATCACCACCTCTTCTCCAACATTGTTGACGTCTGTGAGGCCAGCAAAAAGTAAGAGATTCTCTTGACTGACCTCACCTGAGATAAATTTGTGAAGTTTGTTGAAAGACATCTCTTTTAGCTCTGACAGTTTTCTGATATGGTGCTGCTGTTATAGGGCCTTGGAAGATTAAATTTGCCATTTTCTCAATGAATATTGTTGAACCCGAGTGTGCTGACATCATATACTGACATGAGCTGATAATTTTGCCTAGTTGGGTATTAAGTTTTGTCCTGGCATGTTAGGTTACCTCACAATTTACTGGAGTTTCTCAAAGTGCTCAAGAGAAATTGAAGATTGCCAGTGCATGTTTAATATATGAAAGTTTTGATTTTTGATATGTGAAATGCTCAAAACTGTTCTCACTGAGTTTGTAAGAACCTGAACTAGGTTACTGGTTTTATTGGGATGGTTTGGCGTGGTTTAACATCAGTGCAAAATGTTAGTATTAATTATTTATTAATTAACACCTGCTTGTAAATCGGAGAGACGTCCTGTCCATCTGATGCTTCAGATAATGAAGGAAGCTGAAACTTGAAACCATCATATTTGCAGAGACCGATGTTATTTGCTGTGCCAAGAGTCTTATGCTCTGAATGCATCTCCTGGGAGCCTCTTACTTTATCTCGCTCATGGTCATTTTCTATTGGATGATATATACCATGTTTACTTTAAAGGCATAATGGCTGCCTAATGTCATCATTGCTCAAATGTTTTGGGCCACATTTAAGGATTGTTGATTGAAACGTTGGATTTTGTGTTTTTGTGGGGATTTTGGGTTTTTGTGCAGGTTTAGGAAGCTTTTGGCTCAGCTGAGAGCTGTGATGATTAATGCAAACTGTGTTTAAACTTTTATGCTAACATTGATTGAATTGAGCGGTAAGTAGCTCTGAACAAAGTTCAGTTTATATGGTGATATAACTCCGCAAAGTGCTGATAAAAGAAACACAGGCAGCCACCAATAGAAGTTTTGAAGTTTTCATTTCTATTGCACATTCAGTTTGCCTTTTGGTAGTTTATTTTATTTTATTTAGTTTACTTATTGTCTGTTAATACAGAAAATTTAATGAGCTATCTGCTATTCTGTGAACTTTTTCAGCACTTGGGTTATTGTTTGTGGCATCTAGTGGCATTTTCATGTTTAATGCCATTAAGCTTTCCCTTGTACTAAAAATTAAACTTCATCTGTAGATTGGCTTTTCTCTTAATTTCTCTGTTTTAACTTTTTCACTTTCAAATATGTCACATTACTGATAATTCATAACTAGATGCACATCCAAGATTGGAAACCTCCATTTACCATAGATCCATCATTGTATAATCATAGTTCCACAAGGGAACATTGAGCCGACCCTTGTCTTTTTTTTCTTTGGGACCGTTGTCTCAGCACTTCACCCATCCAGTCAGTGTGGAGGAAGAGGAATACAATGATAAAACTTGTGTTTGCCTGTGCATATGTTCTTCCCATCAGTGTTGTCCATGTCACATTCCGACACTCATATGGCCCTGATCCCTGGTGCTCTCACTCATGAACAAATGTTCTGTTGAGCCGTAATGCCCTGCAGACAGAATCTACTCCCGCTGACCCCTGGCGAGGAGCACAGAGCTGTATTACAAGAAATGGTTTCATTTACTGAGTTTAGTGTGCTCTCCATCTGCAAGGAATTGTCCAGCTGGAGAGTCTCATTTATGGGAACACACACTCATTCCACACTAATACTGCTCAGTTTTCCGCTTTCATATAGAATGGGGAAAAATAGTGGATTCTGGATTAATAAAGATTGAGTTTGGTAAATTTGGCAAGAACGATTGTCACATGATACAATTTTCTTTGCCTGTTTTTCAGCAACACATATGGGCTGAGTACTGCTGTTCCACATACCTTATGAGAGTTACGTCATGCTACTCTCTTTTCACTCAGGAACAGCATGTCTGCTTGCACGACCATCCATTATTATGGGCTAGCTTAAGTGAACAGCTGTGTGTGTTTGTGTGTGTGTGTGTTAGAGAGATGTCCTCGTCCTGAGCTCTGATTTTGATGACAGTATACTTGTCTTCACATATATCCCTTAGACCTGTTCACAGCTGTGGCCAATGCACGTCCAAACCCTGCAATCAAAGTCCAGCTGGCTGGAATGACAGCAATAACCACCCAGTGTCCACATACATGGATTAAATATTCACTAGCTGTACTCAGTGGAGGGGTGTCGTAAGGTTGAGCTTTCAGCAGACTCAATAAACAGGAGTATGAAAATGGGTCAGGCTCATTTGCGTGGACACTTACACATTTAAAGACATCTGGCAGTGAGTACTGCTCCAGTAAACCATAATGAACTTGTGGGATAATTGCATTTAAAACATACTGTTTAAGCTTATTAAACTTGTGTTGTGTTTGAGAGAGGTGTTGTGGGATTCTTAGTCTAACTAAAATAAGTTTTGCGCTGAATGCCTTGGCAAATCTACACATTGTATACATGCTCAGATGTTTATCATATGGCTAATTTTGTTGTGCTTTCAGCTATCAGTAAGAGTGTAGTACCCACAGAATGCATTTGACCTTTTTGAAATGTGTTGTGCAGATTTTAATAGTCAGTAATCTGACTATTGTACAAGAGCTCTCAGTATGCTTTTTGCAGGTACATCTCCTATGGAGCAACCTGAGGTTTAAATGCCTTGCTCAAAACATAATGTCTTTAATAAAGTTATAATTTTGGCCTTCTATACCTTTCATTGGATAGGATAGTATGGATGAGAAATGTGGAGGAGAGAGAGGGAACAGGATTGGCAAAGGACCATGAGTCGGAACTCGAACTTGGGTCACCTGAGGTGGCCCACAAGGCTATAGGTGTGTTCGACTTGAAGTGGCGCTGCGCAGAATGATCCGTGTATGACATCAAAGTACCGCAAGAGCAATAAGAGAGCAGATGGATCCTTTCGAATCGCTCTCGCGGATCATACACTGATCATTCTGCACAGCGCCGCTTCAAGTTGAACACACCTCTTATGTCTTTGGAATAGCTATGGAATTGACATCAGGTGGCACACGTGTACCTGCTGAATGGATAGGAGGAGGAGTGGCAAGGAAAGGCACATGAAAACACACAGCCGAGCGAAAACAAGCACCAGCTCATCTCAACAATGCATATGTCACCAGCACAGTAACATAAAATACACACTTCCCACCAAAAGTTTGGAATAATTAAGATATCTTGCTCACCAATACTACATTAATTTGATCAAAAATACTGGAAAAAACAAAACAAAACAAAAAAACAGTAATATTGTAAAATATTGTTACTATTTACAATTCTTTAAAATGTAGTTTATTCCTGTGATAACAAAGATGAATTTTCAGTGGCCATTACTGCAGTCTTCAGTGTTGCATGATGCAAATTCTAATATATATATTACATACATACATATATATGTATATGTGTATATATAGTGCTGTCAAACAATTCCAAAATAAAAATCCAAAATAAGTTTTTGGTGACATAATATGTGTACTGTGTATATTTATGTATCTATAAATACACACACATGCATGTATATATTTAAGAAAAAATATGTAAATATGTTATGTTTATATATGAAATATATTTATATATAATATAAATTATATGAATATAAATACATACATGTAAATATTTTCAAAATATATACTGTATGTGTGTGAATATATTATAGAAAATAGAAAACCTTTTTTTTTTCCCATGCTAATATTTTACAATATTACAATGAGGGTTACAAATGATAAATAATTGTTGTTACCACATATTTAGGAACATAATGGTTAAAGCCCTTAGGCCTAAGGTAGGAAGATATGATTCCTTGAAAGTTCAGCCATCAGGTTTGAAATGGGGGGACGGGTATTACACAGTTTTCTAAGAATTACCCAATGACACTTGCAACCTTGGGTTAGTCAGTTTTGCTCACTACATGAATTTGTCTCTTTCAGTGTCCATATCTGCCTTGAAGGTTGTAAAATAAAATCACCTCCCCATTGATCATTTCTCGGACACAACAGCAATTCCCCGCCTGAATGTTTTCTAGTCAGTGGATCAATGTTTTCTTCTGAAGGACTGGTTTGGCAGGATGTTTCACCATAAGGCTCATTTAACTCAAGCTGTGCTTCTGAAGAACTGTGTGCACACTGCAATAAATCTGATGCTTATGTCCTAAAAAGCTATTTTCTCCCATTCAGAGGTATGATGTTGATTAAGAATAAATTAGGCCCAGCAAACAGAGAGACACACGCTTACAGAGAGACATACTGAACTGTTTTGTAATTGCTTTCCTCTTTTACTGGCATAATAAGCATCATCAAGTAGCGTTTCAAATAAACAAACGCAAATACTCATTTACAAACAAACATTGGTGGAAACCTAAAAACAAGGACAACCAAGAGTTAGCTCTTTTGAAGGAATTAGTTGATGTGATATTGATGTCATTTACGGTGTCCCTCAATCTTTCTGGTCCGCCATGATTCCCAAACCGAAAAAAATGACAAATGAGTCTGCTTTGAATAGACACTGGGCCTGCTATAAATGACAGACGCACAGATGAAAATGCACAGTTGCCTTGATACTGCGCCAGAGCAAAAGTGCAAAGCATCTCTGAAATGCCCTGCTGCATATGTGTCCGTGTGAGTGTGCGTGTGGAATGTATTGTGTGATGGATTGCTCAGATTCTTCCGCTGTGGTTCCTTGTATTGCTGTGGACAGAGAAACTTTTATAAGTGGAAAAAAAAAAAAGAAAAGATTTTGCCCCTCAAAAATATTCACACGCAGCTGAAATTAGCTTTCATTAAAGTCTGCGTGAACCGGAAGTTGAGGCCAACTTTACTTCAGTAATTTGATGTATTTCCAACTGAAATGTAATATAAAATAGAGGGCAGGATTTTATTTAAGCACTCCTCCTCTTCATCTCGCTCACAGCAAGCTAATGGTTGGAGGGGCATGGTTAAGGATATTCTGCCCAAGCCGTCAAACTGACGTCATCAGAGAAGGAATGCCATTCGAAAGCAGAAGTAAATGTTCAGATTTTGATGGATTTTGATTTTCTTGGTAATCAAAGATTACCAAGACAATTATGATTTTTTTTTTAGGGGAGTAATTGTTCACCTCAAGACTTGCAATGTGCGCTACCAAAGTAAAAATTACATTTTGATTTCATGAGGACTTTTAAAGGGGTGGTTGACTGCCTTTTTTTTTCTGGGCTTGATTGTGTTTATGGGGTGCAGTCTAACATGTGTTAATGCTTCATTTAAAAAAAACATTATTCTTCATATAATATTCTACACCACTCTGTCCCTCCCTTCTCTCATGGACACTCTGATGATTTCCTGGTTTTATGAAGCCCCACCCTCAGAAAGTGCCCAGTGTGTTGTGATTCGCTAAACCACTGCTCTTCTCTAAAGCAGCGCAAAATGGCCTCGCCCACTTAGTTGCATGTTCCTGGGGGCGGGGTTTATGTAAATGTCTGGGTTTGTGATGCCACGAACCCGCGAAGTAGCTAGTTGTAGTCCCTACGAGCCATTTTTGTAGGCATTAAACTGCTGTTTAAACCCCCAAGAACAGAAATGGATGTTTGTTTCCAGACATTGATTTTGCTGCTGAGAATGTGTTTAATAGTTGCCCTTTGTACAAATGTATTTTTAGTCCTGTTCATTTGGACTGCATCGGTTAACTCTTGTCCCTGTAAAGCTTCTAGGGCTCCAAACACCTGTAGGAAGGTCCTGGGGTCACGGCCCTTGTGCTAACAACCTGACTGACATCACTTCCAGATTTAGCATTCAGGTTGTGTCTTCCTCTGGTCTATTGTGAGATTGTGAACCAGAGGTCATGCTGGGTTCCAGCACAGATGGCTCTGAGCTGCATCCTCTGGATTACTAAATCGTGAATACCCTGCAACTGTCAGGAAGAGCATGTGTGTATGATTTTCATGCTGCCATCCCTGCTTGGACATTTGAGGGGCTTTGGGACATCCTGTGCTCTGATGTGATCATAGGCCTGGCAAAGGAGGTGTTAGAACACCTTCCTGGCTTTGTGTTGCATATGTGTATGTGTGTGCGTGTTTGTGCATGTGTAATGACTAAAACAGGGTGCTCCCTGCATCGGCTTTGACTCGTGTTGATGTTATGTGAGGCATGCCATACATGTTAATGCTTTCATGCAATTGTTTACCTCCCTTTTCTCCCTCCAGGTTCTTTAAGGAACTTGAGGATCGGCACCAGCAGAACATTGTAATTGATGACATAAGTGACATCATTTTAAGGCATGCCCAGTCAAACTTTGACCCCTATGTGACATACTGCTCGAATGAAGTGTACCAGCAGAGAACCCTGCAAAGGCTGCTGTGAGTACAGCACACATACACACAGACTGTCACTGCTTCGACTGAAAGTCACATCTGGCTTTTATCATTTAGCCCTGAAGATATGAAGCTTTTTCTACACAGAGATCAGATTTCTGTGGAAGGTATTTTCTGCCTCAGAGTAAAAATAAAAAGGGTAGTTATGAAATTAACTTTAAAATGAGAAAAAGTGTATTAAATAAGAGATCAAATTAAAAAGTCACATTGCGAGAAATGAAAGTGTTAGTTACGAGATCACATTGTGAGATATTAAAGGGATAGTTCACCCAAAAATCCTGTCATTAATTACTCCCATTCATGTCGATCCAAACACGTAAGACCTTTGTTCATCTTTGGAACACAAATTAAGTTATTTTTGATGAAATATAAGCGCTTTCTGACCCTGCATAGACAGCAATGCAACTGAAATGTTCCCAGACCCTAAAGTACCGAACAAATAAATCTCTACTGAGTCATCCACATAGTTGAAAATAAATATCCACTTTCCTAGAAATAAAATCCTTTGGAAGATAATGTTATTTTTAGTCCAGTGATTCTGTAGTTCTCTTCTCTCCTTTTTTATTTCACTAACACACCAGTGCATGGGGCCAAAGACGTGATAATGTAGAAGTAGGTGTTGATATAATTCTGCGGAGGCAGTGCTTTCGTTGCACTATTACATCACAAAGTGACAAAATCTGAAATAATTCGTTTTCTGAGCTTGATTTTAATTAAAGCTGTTTTTGGACTAATGAGGATGTTTTGAGCTCTGAAACTTACAGGATGTTTTTTATAGTGCAATAACTTCTTACAAATCAAAAAGATCAAGGAAAATTAGATTTCTCGATTCATGACCCCTTTAAGGGAATCAGTCACAGTTACTATTAACTATTAAGTGAAACAAACTCCCAGATGTAAACTCGCAGATATATTGTAAGATATAAAGTCGTGTGAGATAGAGGTGCGACTTAGAGGAACAGGCACAGTTGCAACCGATTTTGTCACAGATCTGAGCTATAAAATCACTTTCTTATAATTGTGATGTCTCAAAGTCAAACTGCAAGATATAAAGTCGCAATTATAGGGAATAAAAGTGGCAATTACTAAAAATTAAGTTTTAGTTAGATTTGTATTTGTTGCATAGTGATATAGGTTGTTTTTTTTATATCATAGGGATCACATGACACTCTGCAGTCAATCACTAGTTTAACAGTCCATTTATCCCTTCAGAAATAAAAGCCCCTCCTTTAAGGAGGTACTGACAAGGATCGAGGTCCACCCAGACTGCCGGAACCTTCCAATGATCTCCTTCCTCATCCTTCCCATGCAGAGAGTCACACGGCTGCCCCTGTTGATGGATGTGAGTGACATTATCCCTCGACTTCCCCTTTAGACTCGGCCTGAGCTCTGCTAACATCTCTAATACTGACATAAACATCTGGCTCTCTTGTAACTACATTTTCAGTCTTCTGACATGCATCTTGTGCTCTGATTATTTGACCTGAAGGACGTTCACTGTTAACTGTTAACACATCAAATTAAGCCAGTTATAATATCCTGCTGCTACTTGTTTTTCTTTCTTTTCTCTTCGTACTTTGCTCGTCTTCTGTCCTTTCAGTTTCATTCAGGTTTTAGCTTTCAGGGCCTCCCTGTTTAACAGTAGCAATTCTGTTTAGATGTATTTATTATTGCTTGAGACTTTTCTAAAGTATTTCAGTATAAACAAAGGGGTTGAGTTGGTTTGAGGCCCTTTTACTGTATTTCATGCATGGTTTAAAAGGGCTGGTGTTGTTTCCTCATCGTCTTTTTCCTCTCGAGAGGATTGTGTTTGTAAAATGAAGTGAGCTGCACTAAAGATGACCTAGAAACTGCACCATGAAACTTCACCACTTCGTCCCTATCCTCACAACTCTTGTTTTCATTTATTGCCATCCTTCCTGTAGACCTTTTCTTGCTTTCTCACCCTCTCATCTTTCCATCTCTTTGTCGCTTTGTGGGTCCCCTGAGCTTGGCAGTTGGTTTCCTAGTTTAGGACAGCTTGGCTGGCTGACTCTGAGCATGAGAATGCTGGGTTTGGTTTTCTTTCCTCCTTTCTCTCTTTCTTCCCACAGCTCAGAAGCAAGTGAAACTCTAGCTGGAAAATATCAGACAAGCGTGAGAAAATTTTGAGAGCCCTCCATTAGAGATAAAATGTTTGAAAAGCTTCAGAAACAATAAACCAAAAACTGTTGTACAAACAGGAAACAAGTTCTGATGCAAGTCTATTTTAGATTTATAGCATATTAAACTGTGTACTCAAGCACCAACAGTTCAAAGATCATTTTGATTCAAAATGTTATTGTCTTGTAGACCATATGCCAGAAGACGCCCAAAGATTCAGCCTCTTATGAGGCATGTAAAAAAGCTCTTCATGTTGTCAGCAAGGTGAGAAATTCTGAGAATTACCACTGTAAGTTTTTCTAGTGTTGTTTGAGAGCACCTTAGTTAATAATCACCTTTTTTTCTGTATGTGTGTATATGCAGCTTGTGAGGAAATGTAATGAGGGTGCTCGTACAATGGAGAGAACAGAAATGATGTACACCATCAATTCCCAGTTGGAGTTTAAAATCAAGGTAAGAGAATAATACAACCTGAACCTGTGAAAGGAATTTAACCATTCTACTGAACAATATCACTGCCTTGATTCTTTTAATAATTTTTTTTAAGAAAGCACCCACTGATCCACACTGTATAGTAATACTGGGTTATATAGTGGACTATATACTAATGATTTATTAATGAAAGCAAAAAATAAAGTTATTACAACAAAGAGGTCTTCTGAATGTGTGATTTTCAATGTGAGTTTCTGTGCCAAATATAATTTTGAAGCAAGTTTCAAACATTTTCTGTTGGTCCGATCAAACAGACGCTTTGGTTGAGTCAACATTTTGGTCTAAGGCCCTGTTTACACCAGTCATTAATATGTGTTTTGGTCGATCGGATCACAAGTAGAGAATGGAGACATTCCTGTTTACACCTGATTTTTTTAATCCATCTCTTTTGTCTACTTTCAACCACTTTCCTTTCCAGTTCTATGAAGGAGAGGGTCTATGGGCGAGTGTATGTATGGGCCTTTTCTGATCTTTTGATCTAATTTTGCTAAATAAGCTCTTGCAATTTACTTATGAACGTGAAAGTAGACAACGGAAAATGATACAGAGAGCAGGAGTTTTGCTCTGAAAGGGTTGTGTTAGAATCAGGAATGGTATAAGAACATAGGGCTTTTAAAAAAAAAAATTTCACTTTCACACCAAATTTACGATTTCAGATGATTTTAAATGGATTAAATAACAAATTTTAAATCCCGTTTGAATAGTGCACTTCAACAACGTGTCCCACGCTTTTTAAGGATTAGGTCAGTAGGCAGAGAGGAGGTGGTTTTTAGTGGCCGTTCAAAAGCAATCAACCACATGAGTGTCTACACCACAAAAGCTTTCTGGTCTAAAGTAATTTTGACTACCTCTGGAAGTGGTAATCAGAAAAATTGGACAAGCTCAAAAGTTTCGGACCCTGTTTACACCTGTGTTTAGCATTGTCCATTTATGATCAAATTGACAAAAACACATCTTAATACCAGCTTAATCTCCATTTCAATTGCTAATCCAGTTACACACACCTATGTCAAATCTTGTCAAATGAACAACCATTAAATCATTATACTGATTTACGTCTTGTGAGCCTTAAGTACAGATAACAGTAACAGTTTTTGGTTTATTGCACACAAAAATGACTTCCATCTTGGTAAGTCAAGGGCCTATTGATTCAGTGAGTTGTTCAGTCAGTGAGATAATTCAAGTTAATTCAAATTACAATTATGCAACCAGCGGGGAAAGAAGTAGTACGTGATTTCGATTTCACAATTTCCCGTTTTTTTTTTTTTTCTTTTTTTGATCAAATAAATGCAGTATTGTTGGGCAAAGTAATATGTTGTCAGTTTAATAAACTTTAAACCAAATCTATTCACAATCAATGCGTCCAAACTGCAATATTTAACATATAGCAAGTGCAAAGCATCCTTTATGTAAACATTATGATTTACACACTAGACCCAGCAGAAACCCAGCATTTATATATTTTTAAATGTTAGACATCACTACCTGAACATCACAGCTGTTTTGTGCTCCTCATCTGTATAATGTTGCGCCTTTCTCAACTTTTTGGCTCGCTCAATGCTTTCTTGGTCTACTGTCAGACGGACACCGACACAAACACTTAAAGAAATCATGAGGTTCAGGAACCATGTGTTCCTTTTAATGACAGCAGTCAATATAACAACTGAACAATTATTTGAACTGTACATTGAACTAAACATCTGAACATTTCTTTTTATCCACAAAGTGTGCAGCTTTAAAAAAATGCAGATATTTTTGTGACATATTTTCCATTGCAAGCTCTCTGTCCACTGGTGGGAGTGTGCTCACCTGTGTACACGTGTCTCTGTGTGTGTGTGTGTACCTGTTTTTCTATTCAGGTGGGGACTTAAACCTGAATACACACAGACTCATGGGGACTCGTGTCACTTTGGGGACCTAAATTGAGTTCCCCACGGGTAAACAAGCTAATAAATCACACAGAATGAAGTTTTTTGAAAATCTAAAAATGCAGAAAGTTTCCTGTTTAGGTGTAGGGCAATAGAATATACGATCTGTACAGTCGAAAAAGCATTACGCCTATGGAGATTCCCCACAAGGATAGCAAACCAGACGTGTGTGTGTGCGTGTGCGCGCATCAGGGTGTGACTCTGCCTTGTGTGATACAGAGAGCAGAGGAAAATTGTAAATGCGCGACCATGTAGAGAAAGAAATGGCATGCCGTCATGTAAATAAGATAAATAACATAAGACTATTTCGTTTGTTTAATAAAAGAACAAGGTATAGACCTGTTCTATAGGGAAGGTAACCTTAAATGACTTCTGGGGCAGGGCACCCCCTAATATAATGTCAGGGGAAACACTGCAAGAGGGAAAGGATCTGGATCTGGTTAAATTTTGATCTCATAGCTTTAGCAAGAGTTTAGACTGTCACCTTCATGTAGTACCTTGTACCACAACAAACAAGTAAACTTGTGGGTTTTTGCTGCTGTTTATTTTACTTGTAAAACTTGTTCACACATTCTCACCTGATACACACATGCTGCTCACTCGCTGTGGGTCTTGTGTTCATCATGATGTATTTTTCCCTACGTTATTCTCAAACGTGTTGTGCATGTGCAGTTTAAACTTACTTTGCATGCACACAGTAATGCATTGGACACACTCACTAATATAATGCAAACATATTTACAACCTGCTGCTTGAGCACTGTGCGAAAGTTCTGCTGGCACGTTTGGTACAGGCAGTTGTCTAGAGGGTCATTGCCGAGTCAAGCTGTTAGAAGGTCAGTAGCTCTCAGAGTTCTTTGTGACTTCATTTCTAGCAGTTTCAGTAGTACGTGTCATAGTGTGACTTTATTGCTTATTTTACACTTTATTTCACAATTACCAGACTTCCATAGATAGCGGTCAGTGGATCTCATAAACAAATCACTTCCTGATGAACAAAATCAAGCTGTGCTTCTTCTCGTTTTCTAACATTTTACTTGTTTATACATCGCAATAGACAAGAAAATACAACTGCAGCTGCAGTTTCAATGCCAATTTTGAAATGTTTGTTGTGTTTGAACTTGCTTTGAAGATGGCACACTTGCCATTGCTCAAAGATATTTTTGCATATCTTCTCAGGTGTCCTAAGTGAGAGCGTGGTAAGTTTGATGAGAGTGACAACAAGAGGCTTTGTGAAAACCCTTTATATGGAAATGGTTTGGCCATGTTTTGTGCAAATTAACACATGGTTGCTAACCAACATTAGAATGAAATTAAAATAACAAATTGTGAAGAAGAAAAAATGTCGTCATTGATCAATTATGAAAACATTTTTTTATCAACAAAAAACATTTCACTTTTAATATTTTGACAACGATACATTTGTAAAAACAACTAGGTATGGATATTGTGTACCATTTTTAGCTTTAAAAAGTCCTAGATGGAGCAAAACTAAGGCAATCACAGCTGTTTTTGGTGTTCCATTTTAGGGCTGCAACTAACGATTATTTTAATAATCGATTAATCTGTCGATTATTTTTTCGATTAATCGATGAATCGGATTAAAAAAGAAAAAAGAAAAGCATTCATTTCCAACCCTTTTTCAAAAACAGAACTAAAATCTTTAGAAAGTGCACAAACATGTTGCTCCTTGAACATCCCTGAGCTGTTATAATAATAATAAAATAAAATAAAAATGGACTAACACAAAAAACATACACATGTATGCTTTACATCTGCCAAATATATAGACGTTTTGGGGGGGGAGTGCAAAAAATTAAATAATTTAACAACACTGCGTCGTTAGCGTTGGTATTGTATCAGACACTTGCACTTAACATTATATGAAAATCAAGCTCAATGGAGTTAATAATGTTTTTGACCAGAGAATGAGGAGATGGAGTGTTTTGTCTGTCATTAGAACGGCTGTAACTGTTACCTGAAGCAGCAAGTGCATTATGCTTTCATCAACTTTTACAGGTTATATAACTTTGATTGTAGCTATATGGGCGCTTAGTTTTTCTTGTCGTTTAATACACTTGGCCAAAATCTCAAATTAAGCGCTTATGCACATAATGCACAGGATATTTAAAACGTATATAGACAGCAAATAACTAATTCTTCTCCACTCTTCAAACACACAAAAACATTATCCTTTACTGACATAGTGTTTGAGTAAAGAAAACGCTGTACTATTCAAACACCAATTATTTATTCACCCTTGCATTGCGAAAAAGCAGAGATCTCATCTTCTCCAGGCTGTGCGCGGCGTCAATCTGAACGGAGGCGGGTGAAGTTACGAGGTCTCGCTGAGAGCTCGATGATCCAATGGCGTTTTACTGACAAGTTATTTTAATGCTTATCATTGGTTTACTATTTTTAAAACTCTCTGATTTAAAATAATAAAAACGAATTATAAGCGACTCAAGTTTGGATAATTTTTCACAGCACCTGACTGGGCTAGAGTATGGCAACTGCCATGCAAACGCCGCCCTGCTCCCACACCTCGGATGACTTGGGTGCACGGATTTCTCTGCCTCCGCCATGTATCTTTCCTCTACCTCCGCTCGTTTTTTTTTTTTACTTTTTTTTTTTTTATTTATGAGGCGCCAAACTCTGCTACCATCCGTGCGCGAGAGAGACCGAGTGTGTTCACTCCGCTCCGCGCTCAACTAAAGTTTTTTTTTTTTTTTTAATAATCAAACGTCTCCGCGTCGCGCGACACAACGAATCGATTATGAAATTCGTTGCCAACGCTTTTAGTAATCGATTTTTATCGATTTAATCGATTCGTTGTTGCA
Organism: Onychostoma macrolepis; assembly: GCF_012432095.1. NCBI lineage: Eukaryota > Metazoa > Chordata > Actinopteri > Cypriniformes > Cyprinidae > Onychostoma > Onychostoma macrolepis. The sequence goes on along the minus strand of NC_081172.1, from coordinate 20,346,982 downwards.
GCCCTATTCCATTTCCTGCCCTTCTTCTTGCCTCCAAAGCCAAGCTTCTTAGCCTTGTATTTCCTCTTGAGACAGATTTTTAAAAGCAAGCAGATATATTTTTTTATTGTTTAGCAATTAAAAATGACCAAAATGCACATCCCTATCTAATTATTTATTTCACTGTTCTTAATGTCTGTTATTTATTTTAAAAATGAGGTCTTGTTAATGCATTGAAACATTAATGATTCTGTCTGGTTCACATTTTTTTTCCTTTCCCACTTTCTCTCTGCAGCCGTTCCCATTGGTGTCGTCCTCACGCTGGATGGTGAAGCGTGGTGAGCTAACAGCTTTTGTAGAGGAAAATGGCATCTTTTCCAAAAGAACGTCTCGCCAGCAGGTCTATTTCTTCCTTTTCAATGATGTCCTCATTGTCACGCGAAAGAAAAGGTGAGCTGGAGACCGCAAATGAGATCTCTCATACTGTGTCCAAATGTACCTCTGTTCTTTCCCTGCTGTTATTGTGCCCTGGGGAATACTATAGAGAACAGGAAATTATTGGGCTAACGTAAATGGATGTGGAGGTAAAGCTTGCATGTACATGTGGGTGTGGATTGTTAGCTACATCACTCATATCAAAGAAAAACAGAACCCAAAAATTGTTATAACAGGGCTCCAGACTCATTCTTCCCACTGGTCGCTCTTTTGGGAATAACTTTCTCAGTTTGTCGCACGAGCACATGATGCGGTTATTATTATTATTTTTTTTTTTTGCTACAGCATGGGATTAAAGGCATAGTTCACCCAAAAATGAAAATTTGATGTTTATCTGCTTACCCCAGAGCATCCAAGATGTAGATGACTTTGTTTCTTCAGTAGAACACAAACGAAGATTTTTAACTCAAACCTTTGCAGTCTGTCAGTCCTATAATGCCAGTCAATGGGCACACAATCTTTGAGAGAAAAAAACACATGCACACACAAATCCATATTAAACCTTGCGGCTCGTGACGATACATTGATGTCCTAAGACACGAAACGATCAGTTTGTGCGAGAAACTGAACAGCATTTATATAATTTTTTTACCTCTGATACAGGCAATGTCCAACTCTCCTGAGCTCATCCACAACATCCGGCGGTTGACGCATCAACGGCTCTGGAACATATATATATACGTAGATCCTTGCGTATCGCAGCCCATAGAAACAGTCGCTAATGAGGCATCTATGTATATATATATATATGCCAGAGCAGGTTGACGCGTCACGCACCGAATGTTGTGACAGTCGGACATTGAGGTTTATCAGAGGTAAAAAATGATATAAATACAAGTTTGATCTTGTCACGTTTTACAAGAAAAGATAAGTGTCTGTTTTGCTTGCTTACATACACCTTTCACTTTTTAAGACTAAAACGAAAGATGGATTCATTGTTATTTGTAATTAAAAAGCACAACAACAAAACAGTAAGATGCAGTGACAAACTAGCTTACAAAACGTTTATCTCACGTTATGAGAGCCTTCATAGCATAACGTGAGGTAAACACGTGATGAGAATTGTCCTTTTAGAGCATAAACTGTCTGCATGAGAGCCATCACACAACCCACCACAAGACATGTCAGAGCATCTGCACTACCCTCCAAACTGTATCTGTGATCATCTTTCAAGTGTAATATACAACAATGTTGAGCAGGATTTTGATATTTTACTGTTGGCCAATGCTCAACATTGATTTAGAATCTTACTATAAAATAAAATATCGTTCTCCTGATTTCATCACTTTCACCGGGCACAGCAGGATTCTCCGGCTAAACCCTTCGTTTTTGCAGGTCAAACTTCATTCTGGTGCAAACTATAGCAGGTGGCACATTAAACTTGCAGTGCTCCTCATTTTGCATTTTGTACATTTCATGTGAGCATTTAAGATTGTGATATGCAGTTTCCCTCGAAGTTTCCAGCTGCCACTGCGACTCAGTTTTAAGCTTCTGTTGTGGTTATCCTAGACAAGTGATGTTTTGTGCTACGTGGCACAAACAACTAAAATAGAAACCAAGTGATCAAACATTATCTTCATCGTGAAGCAGTGATAGTGGTGTCCGGTGTTTGCATGTTCATTTGAGAATATATCAAATGGTATTATTTCAATATATAGAGTAAAAATGGTGCGAGTAATCTGTTTTCGTGTGTTACAAGGTTTTTCAGCCCGTTTGTATAGTGCTTGCTCTCTGCTGCTACACAGTGCCAGTCATTCTGTGAGTGAGTCATCTAGTTAGCAGAGCTCACTTTTTTTTTCCTAGTAAATTTTGGGAACATTCTGCATGTTATGACAAAGGGGACGACCTCCAAGAAAACAAGATGGTTTTCATTTCTACTCTATTTTTGGCAAATACGGCCTACAAACACTCTGTTTGGAATTTAACAGAAAAATAAAGAAAAAGGAAAAAGAAAAGGTTTATTCAATAAACGGGTGACGTTCATTCTGATATGCGGTCTGTATAGTATGTGTGGGGAGTCACGCTACTCGCTCAGATCTGAAGCAAAACAAACCCGTGCACGCCATCACGGTCTCCACTCTGTCCCTCTTCTCATTTCCTCTCTCTCACTCACTCTCTCTTTCCGCTCCACTGTTTTTTACTCATTTTCTCTGCTTATGTAACTTGCTCTTAAAAGCAGCTGGTTATTTTCCCTCCTTTCCTCTTCATTTTTGAATCTTTCTTTCTCACACATGCTCATTCACACATGTGTGGGCAGAAGTTTATTTTGCCATATCCATTTTGGAAAACAGTAATGTTTATCAGCGTTAGGAACAATAGAAAAGGACATTATGTTCAGCACACTGTTTTTAGGTGTCAAATGATTAAATTAATGTACAAGTACACAGGGATGGTTATCAAAGTGTAAGTGTACAAAAAGTTTAACAAAAGATTCAGTATCATACAGCAAAGACATCATCATCATCATCTCTCAGATTTGTAATTACTTAAATACAGCATTCCTTTCATACCAGCACAGGGGCCTGTGTGTGTGTGTGTGTGTGTTTTTGCTTGAAAGTGTGTGAATGTTTTGTCCTGGTGCTGGAACATTTCTTGGCTGCTGGAGAGGATGTCATTACAGTGGTAGGAACATCTGATTGCTCAACTGATAGAAACTCCCCATTGGATCCTGTAATATGTAGTTGTAATATGTGATATGTCGGGAGAAGACAGTAGTGTAATTGTCCAGCACTCAGTTTACTGATTGGAAAGCTGGTTAAAATTGATTAGTGCCAGTCCAGGTGGACTGAGACAGGCACATATGGTCGGTGTCTCTTGAGAGATTGCCAGGGCCTAAGCTAAATAGAAATTGGCAGACAGCAGGATGGTTATGCCTTTTGTGTGTACACATCAGCAAAAACTGATGAATGTGTGGACACACATGCCCTCTCCTAGGGGTGGGCAATTTGATCAAAATCTTATGTAAGGAATAATTGACGACGGGCTGTTGGATTATTAGAAAAATAACGCACACCCGAGGTGGTGATTCGCGTCGTGCCCGTTACACCTCGGGTGTGCATTATTTTTCTAATAATTCAACGGACCGAAGTCAATTATTCCGTTTATACTATGGTTGCCACACCTCAAGACATCGATCAGATTATATATTTCAAGGCATTCTTACTTAAATCGCTATTGTGAGTAGGATTATTTCTTCCGCATCTCATCCAACGCCTCCGTAGCTAATTCCAAAATGTAATTTTAAACCTAGTAAAGGAGGCTTGAGCCGTTGATAACAGACTGATGCAGTTAATACAGTTAATAACTAAGTTATGAGAGAGAGAGAGAGAGAGAGAGAGAATTGCCTCTGTGCGTCTCTCAATAGTGTTCGGCAGCAATGTCTCTAGTTATAGTGAAACTTAGTTCCTTTTGTTCATGAACAGCGCCGTTGTTGTTACCTCGCTTGTGAGAAATCATGTAGTTTTTAAGTTGTTTACTGATAAAATCGTCAGAGTAGCGCTAACAACATTAGCGCGATGTCTAGTGTGTGCAAACTGTAACTGTTATGTATGTACGGTCTGTGAGGGAGAGAGAGCGGGAGAGATGGAGTATGTGCTTTCCGTACATAATAAAGCTTAATTTTGTGGCAAAAACATGGACATGATCTGTCGTTTTTATCCTTTTGTTTACTGTATTTATTTATTTGGCCAGTGTCGTTGTGGGATTTGTTTATTTTGCTGTTGTAAGACCTTTTGAAATAACAGAAATCATTTGGCGAAGTGTTATGGTCATGTAATGCGGTCAAGAGCTGCCTGGAACTACGTTCGCCGTGCGTTTCCCTGAAAATAATTGCACACCTTAGAACGTTCGTCAGCCAATCAGATTCAAGCATTCAACGGCCCCGTAGTATAATTCACAATAATATATCGCAGTATAGTTATTTTATTTATTTAATTGGACAGATACAATAAATCAAAGATACATATTACAAAAACATTGCTATAAGTTTTTCAGGTACAGTAAGTCTAGCATTCAGCTAAGAAATACTACAGAAATTGAATAATCAAATGTAAAATAAAGCATAGTGTTCACTGTTTTCAACAGCGCAGGTTGTGGATACATTTTGTTGTGTTTATTTTTTCCATAGGGTTTTTAAAAATGTCTTGAACAAAGTCAACCAGTTACGAGGAGAATGACAACATTACAACCTTTTCATTTGAAACAAAAAGGTAAATTAAAATCGGACAAAAAGAGAGAGAGGTACAAGACCGTGTACCTAATGGCTTCAGTGAGGGAAAGAACTACAAAAGAAGCTATGAGACGTGATGGACTCTGTCCTGCTCGTGTCCCACAGCTACTCAAAGCTTAGAGTAGTATTGTCTTTGTGGGGAAACATAATTAAACTTCAGTTAGTTACTAAACTTCTATTGTTTTCCATGTTTTGTTTTGGACTTTGTATTGATTTAATGCACCTTTGAAAGCATAATTTGCATATTGTGAATTATTTGCACAAATAATGAATTAAAAATTTGTTTCATAGTTAATGCAAAGGACAAAAGAGTACATTTTCATAAATTGCTGCTGAAATGGTAAAAGTACTGCTTCGCTGACTAGCAGCACTGAAAAGAAAGAGCCCAGAGTTTGCAGTGAACATTTTTTGAGTCATTGTTCACAAATCATCAGAGGTGTAAAGTACCTGAGTATCTTTTTGGATACTTTGTAGTTTTACTGAGTATCAAAGATATTAGCAACTTTTACTCTCTACTTCACTACATTTTTGAATGAGTATCTGTACTCTTTACTCCACTACATTTGTAATGAGTGTTGCAGTTACATATTACATTTTGTGCAGCACCTAGCTTTTCTGCAGCAGTTTATTTGTGCTACAAAAGATGTGATATCACCAACTACAGGGCACTGAAAATACTATATCTTGTGCGTTTTGCCCTTACTCACCCAAACTTGTCAACAAGGCTACTTTACATGACTGCAAGCTCCTTAGCAAGTAGTTGTGAATCACAGGTGTTTTATATATGAGATGAGGACATGACTGAAGCTAGCAATGAGGCTGAAACAGCACATCCAGTGCAATTAGACTGACTTTTTAATTTAACATTATTTTATTTATCAGTTATACTGAAGAGACCTTTTAGAAGGATATTGTTTTTTTGTTTGTTTGTTTTTTTTTTTTTGCAATTTTGAGGTATTCAGTTTTATTTTGGTTTAAGAAAAGAAACGTGATTGCTCTTCTCACAAATCGGTGATTTCTTGTTTTTCTTACATGTTCTCTGTGCCTTGTCTTGGACTTTTATGTCACTTCCTGTCTCCCGTGGCATTTGTATTTTATCTTTCTATATCCCGTGGCATTTGTATTTTATCTTTCTATATCTGTCTATCTGTCTGTCTATCTGTCTGTCTATCTATCTATCTATCTATCTATCTATCTATCTATCTACATACAACTTTTGGACTGCTTTTTAACATTCAGCTTCCTAATAGCTTATCTTAGTTGGTCTCTGTCACACTGACTCATTCTTGGTCAGCGTGTTTCTTCCAGACTTCAGTTTAATTGTAATGGTCCCTCTCTGTCTGTAGAATCTGTTATCCTCTGCCTGTGGAATGTAAATGGTATTGTTATTGTGTCGGGCAGAGCCTAGAGGTTGTCCAGGAACTGAACAGGAGGATCTGACTCCACTTATTCAATTATCTATACACAAACACAGTTAATTATCAGCTGAAGACATGCTGAGTAATGCCACACCACTAGCATTTATTTGCTTTTATAAATAGCACGTGCATGCTTTTATAAATAGCACATGCTAACTCAAACAGTCAACAGTCAGTGTTAGAGAACAAACTTGGTCTTAGATCATTGTTTAACAGAAAAATATTTTAGCTTTACTGTAGACAGAAATACAGTTTTTGTACAGATGTGTCAAAGGACATATGATAACAATAATAACTTAATATCTTCCGTATTGTTCACCTATATTCTCCACCATGCTCTAGAAATGATCACTTATTTTATACAATAAAAATTAGAAAGTAAAATTGTGTGATTTAATCTTGAATATTTCTTTAATCTAAATCTCTGACTATCTCTGTCTGTCTTTTCTCAGTGAGGAGAGTTATACAGTTATAGACTACGCACTGAGACATCAGATAGATGTGGGGTCATGTCAGGCAGAAGACCTGAATCTCTCTCCAGTCCGTGGCACTGCGGGAATGCTGACGTCACGGCAGAACGTTGCCAGCCACCTGTTCCAGATCAAATTCCACAGCAACCACTCTGGAGACAAAGTCACCATGATCTTGGGGGTGGAGCTACTGTAAGTCCAGCAGTTTAATAATAATAATAATAATAATAAAAAGGTCACACTTTAGTTTGTTGATCTGTTCTCACTATTCGAACTAATTATTAACTTAATATGTGCTTTAAGGCATTAATGTGTGCTTCATATATGCTTGTAATATGCATCCTAATAAGCAACTGGTTAAAAATGAGAACTGGTCCCTAAACTAAAGTGTTACTAATACTAATATAATTTTGAAAATAAATTTATAAAAATATATAAATAATAATAATAAAATAAAAATCTGATGTCATTATATGATGATGATGATGACACTTATTATTATTATCAGTGCTATAAAAGAAAAGAAAAAAACAGGAGGATACTTTAACTAATAGAAAATAACAGTATTTATTTAAAATAGAAAACTTTTGTAACATCAGTGACTTTACTGTCACTTATTAATGTATCATTGCTGAATAAAAGTATTATTATTATTTATTTTTTAAACTTTTGAGTGGTTGTGTAAATTCATTGGTCAAAGATCTGGGAACCCTGACTTGTTGCATTTAGTTTGCTTATGCTCACATCAATATGCTTACGCATTCATTTGTCATTTAAGTTATGTGATTCTGTATATGTCTGAGGTTACTGAACTAGACATGTACTGACATACCCTTTAATTGAAATGACAGATTTGAACTGCTCCTTCAAAGGGAGTTTCCATGTATTTTACCACACCATCAGTCATCACACTGCAGGAGTGAATGTACCAGCACAAGATTTATCAAAAAGTAATCCTTTTTCAGGCATTCGCCCAGTGTACTGATTTGCTTTCCAGATCTACTTTACCCTTTGTAATAAGTGGTTGGTGGTTTTGAATCAGGGTTTGTTTAAAACTGTAGCTGTAGGTGATGTGTTTAGTGCCAAGAACTGCTCATTAAATACATTAATCATGTTGAACAAACATTACAACACTTCAACAGTGTTTTTCCTATTGTTTTGAGGTCTGAGGTCTGAAGAATGGGGATGAAAAAATTAACAGAGAATTGCACATTTGTATCATCCCTTTACTCTCCATCTCTCAATAAATAAATAAGATCTTCACATAATCATCTTCCTCCCCTTTTCTGACCTTTAGAAATTAAGACCATCATAGCTTCTGTACCTTTAAGACATAATGTAAATAACCCGTTCACTTAAATATAGTCTGTCTGGCTCCACTGTGTCTGTAAACCTATGATACTGAGGTTTATGATACAGACCTTTAAAGAGCAGTTAAAGACCTTTGACATCCAGTTAAATGAGTGATATGCTTTGGTTCCATGCAATTTTATGATAAGTTCTCAGTGCTGCATTTGGACAGAAGAAGGCCTAGAAATGACAGTTCAAAAAGACAAGAGTCATTATCAAAAGACCAAAATTTCAGAGAGACTTGGACAGTTCTGTTGACTTGAGCCAGTAAGTGACCACCTAGCAACCACCCAGAACACCCTAGCAGCAGCATAGCAACATGAAAACCACTCAGAACACCTAATCAACCATATAACTCCCCCTCGGGAACCACTCACAATGCTCTAAACATGTAATGCCGAGTTTTGCATAAGCGAGCACCGCACTGTCTGCAGAAATTTTACTTTAAGTCTCTAAGGCTGATGATACATGGGGCAACTTTTTAGAGCAGTGTTGCTTGGACACTTTCCCACTGAGAATGGAACAAATTTCTATCTGGATACTTTAGATGGGTTGTGGCCCCCTTGTCTCACCTGGTTGCCCATTGATGGCAACTTTGCTCAAAAAGTTGCCCCATGTATCATCAGCCTAAGATCTTATTTTTGCCTCTCTATTCTATTTTCATTCTCTCTTTCTCTCCCTCTTCTTCTTCCCTCTCTTTCACTTTCTCAATGACATTATATTCTGTTAAATCTGTTTTCAATCGAGCTTTTTGATTTTGAGGATCACATAACCCTGAGCAGAAGTTAGATCATTACTTTCATTTATAAATGCAAATTTAAATGCAGAATCGCTTTTATAATGCCCAAAGATGCTGTATTAATAGGCAGCTCACTAAGTTTCGAAACACAGCCGTAGATTGTGACTGTTCATGTAAGTGAGATAACATGTTATCTGTTGCTGAGAGTGTATTTATAGCTTAGTATGTTGCCGATCCACTTACATAACAGAGATGCCTATCTACTGTTGTTCTTGGTGAAGAGTCAACATGACTGTAGTTCTTCTGAGTAAACTTCGTCAACACAAGACAAGTTCTCCCACATTTCTGGACCTCTGTCAGGCTCCACCCAGTTGAGTATCTAATAACACAGCTCGATACCGCTTAACCAACTCTTCTCTTGAATGTAAGTGGCACGATTCTCCCCCATGGCGGGTATGCATGAATGTTATTGTTATGGAAAGCTCCTGACTCTCCATTTCTGAGAAAATGATTTTGGAGTCCATTGTGACGTAATCAGCTACGTCTATTTGTGGTATGCTCGGTCGATTGTAGAAACGGTATATTGTTCCATCCTTTGCTAGGCGGCCAAACACTTTTTCAAGAAATTGAGTTGTCTCGATGCAGTGGCCCCTGCAGACTCACTAAGTGCCTCATTTAGTATTCCGAAGGAGTAACCATCGATATTGTATTCGAAAAGGCCTCTCTCTGCCCACTAAGCGGGCAGTATAAATTGTTAACATAATGCATTGGTTTTGTCTGAATAAGCCTCCTTCAAGATGCATCTTCATGTTTTTTTAGATATTCCTCTGTTTCCTTACTGTGCCTCAGGGGCAAGTTTGAATATTTACTCCCAAACGTGCCTTCTACTGGTGCTCTGATGCCTTCATTGACTTTTCACCTCATGTAAAATAATCTTTAAAGGTGATAGGTGTGGAATTTTGGCCTTCGGCTGTAGGAAACATGTGAGAGCGTGCTGAAGCAGTGCAGCATGCAGGATACCAGACAGTGGAGATATGAGGTCTTCCAGGTGCTGCTTGCCATTCTGGTGTTTGGTAGATTCACGTTATTGAAGTTGCATGTTACGGGACTGGGAAATAGACACTGTTGTGGTGTTTTAAGCTTCCAACCTTAGAATACATTCATACAACTTTTGAGTAGTCTAGTATCAAAACATCTGCCAGTTGTTTCAGCGATGAAGGAAGCAATCTGCTTCCCACTCTTCTCTCCAAAACTGTTCCTAGTGGTTTGATATGTTCAAGTCAGGTGATTAAGCTGACCAGGGCAGATGATGATGTTCATGTTGAAGGTCTAACTGTCCAGGTTTTATGATCATGTCTGTGATTTTAAAGTTTTAGCAATTGCAGCTCTTTCGTTAATGTTGATTTTATGAGGTTTTTATCACAATAGTTGTAGTGTGGACTTTGCTAGTCTTAGAGTCAACTTCATAGTTCTAGTTACAGTATTTTTTACCACTAAAAAGACTAGACTTTTTTGACCAAGAAACATTTTTTTGACCAATAACGAACATGAAGTTATTGTTCAAGTTATTGTTTTTAACCACACTGTTCAATTAATGTTAAGAGCATTATGTAGGGTGGAAGTGAAAGCTGCAATGTTTCATTTTTTGCTATACTGTTCTTTCACTGGCTAGTAATTCAGCTGGTGTAATGCAGACCAGCAAGAAGGCATTTGCTACCTGTTGTGATCATGTGTGCTCAGATTCCAGGGATGTGAATAGACAGCTGCCCTTCCCATGCTAACTACACACCCTGCAGAGCGAGGCTGAGGGAGATGGGTTCAGCAGAACATACTTGTTCTCATAGTTTGTTTCACGTATATTTAATATCTGGACATGCACAATGAATGTGTAAGGGATGTGTGTACGTGGTTGTCACGTGTCATTGTCCTGTCATTTCCTCATTGCAACAGTTCAGGCACATATTAATGATTTGAGTACTGTTTTATACATAATAATAATAATAATAATAATAAAAAAAAAAAAAAAACATCACACTTTTTTGATGTAAGAAGTCTCTTATTCTCACAAGACTACAGTAAAATAAACAATAAAAAAACAGTAATATTGTTCAGTATTATTACAATTTAAAATAATTGTTTTCTATTTTAAAATGTCATTAAAATGTGAATTTTCAGCAGATATTTCTGCGGATCACGTGATCCTTCAGAATTTATGCTAATATGATTTGTTGCTCAAGAAACTGGTCTGTCATTTTAGATACGTTACTATTTGTAATCAATTATATTACATGTGTAACTGGAGTTCAGCATTTCTCATCTTCTTTCCTACCCTCTTCGTCAACGACTAGATTAGATTTAAACACTAATTACTCTTTAAACACTAATTGGTCAATGAATGAATCACACCGCACTCAAGCTCATTAATGTTCCCAGTAACAGAACAGGCCGAGAGGCCTTTGTGACCCCTTCAGCTTTAAATGGGACAGGAATGAGCCAAGCGTGACTCATGCAGCTGGTCAGCTCAGGCTGTCTGCTCAGACTGTAAGACCAGACTGGCGTCTGTGTGCACCACAGTCGGGCTGAGAATCACACAGTCCGACTGACTCACTTCAGGTCAGCTCTGAAAATGCCCTGATTTTCGGTATTTTTCTCTCACAACTTAAAGGGTTACTCCACTCCAAAATGAAAATTTTGTCATTAATCACTTTACCCCCATGTCGTTCAAAAACAAAAATAACGACTTTATTCAACAATTCGTCACCGTAGCGCCATTTTGGAGAACAGCGTAATATGGTCACGCGGATATGCTGTTTACGTCGTTTATGTTTTGATTTGAACGAAAACAGCGTATCCGAAGATGAACGAAGCTTTTACGGGTTTGGAACGATATGGGGGTAAGTGATTAATGACAAAATTAATCTGTAGGTGGAGTAACCCTTTAATAGAAAATCTAATTTAACAAAAGAGAAGTAGTTTCAGACAGATGACACAGTCGTTACTCTCTCAATACTCTGGTGTGTTTGTTGTGGGATATTTGTGCTGAATTTGACTCAAGTACTTCAGCTCAAATCGTCAAGGATTTGATGCAATCCCCTATCTCTTTCTTTTCCCTCTGCATCTCTCCTTTCATTCTTTCTTTCTGTAAAACTGGTGGCATGCTCTCAATGAAACTGAACAAACACAAAGGAGCTTACAAGAATGAACAGACACTTCTTGTCCTGAATGTAATGAATGCTTCAGCACCAAGGTCAAGTTTCTCCTAGTAACTTTACCTGCTGTTATACAAGAGTCTAGAGGTGTGCGTCTGTGAATGTCCAGAACAATAAAGGAATGGCTTCTGTGTTGTTTGGTTTTAACAGACATCACATACACTTGTGTGAGTCAAAAAAAAAAATTAAAATTAAAAAAACTGCTTCAGTGGCTATAAGTTAGTGTTGTATGTTTTCTTTGTGACAGTAACGAGAGAGCCCGCTGGATCAGCGCTCTGGGACAGAACAACAGTAAGGACAAGAATGACAGAATGAGTAAGTACAACCAGCCTCAGCGAAACAGCACCACCCTCTGGCCATGCAGTGTATTACATCAACACTACTATTGTTATTACTCTACTATACTACTATTATTAAGCTTATAACCCTAAACACACATGAATGTGAATGATACCTCAAGCCATGCTGCATGTTGAGGTGTAGTTTTGCTATAAGCTTATGATTTTTGTGGATAATAAAATGATAATGCTTACACTTGGGAAAGCAGTTTTAGGTTCCAGACCGTCATAGTGTTTAGTGAATTATTCATTTATTTTTTCCTTCATTAGATACCATGCAGGTTGAGGTGACAAGGACGTACACAGCCAGGCAGCCGGATGAGCTCTCTCTACAGGTGGCTGATGTGGTCTTGGTGTCACACTCCCAGACCGTAGACGGTAAGAACATCCTCCTTTTTTCACATTCTTCACTGTAAAGGACTGTTCACACCAACATGAAAATTAAGTTTGATTTTCACATTTGATTTGTCTAAATTGCCAATGCTGTTTTTCCATTATATTTGAAAACCTTGGGAAAAAAGTGAAACAAATACAAAATTCAGACAAAGGAATATCTGGCAAAAATAAATATAAATAAATATATATATGTGTATATATATATATGTATGTATATGTGTGTATATATGTATATGTGTGTATATATATATATATATATGTATATGTGTGTATGTATATGTGTGTATGTATATGTGTGTGTATATATATATATATGTGTATATGTGTATATATATGTATATGTGTGTATATATATATATATATGTATATGTGTATATATATGTGTGTGTATATATATATATATATGTATATGTGTATATATATGTATGTATATGTGTATATGTGTGTGTATATATATATATATATGTGTATATGTGTGTATATATATGTATATGTGTGTATATATATATATATATATATATATATATATATATATATATATATATATATATATATGCCATGGTCTGTCTGAATACTTGATTCTGATTGGCTGACAGGTGTTGATTACATTCGTTGAACCGCACAGGTAGTTCCAGGTCAGTTTAATCACGTTCTATATTAATGCGCTTCCTATAAACATTGGTAACCATAGTAACATACAGTTACAGTTAAATAGTAATACAGACGAAAATAACCGTCATTTTTATCGCATATACATATACAGTGGGTATGTAAAGTATTCAGACCCCCTTAAAAGTTTCACTCTTTGTTATATTGCAGCCATTTGCTAAAATCATTTGTTCATTTTTTTTCCCCTCATTAATGTACACACAGCACCCCATATTGACAGAAAAACACAGAATTGTTGACATTTTTGCAGATTTATTAAAAAAGAAAAATATCACATGGTCCTAAGTATTCAGACCCTTTGCTCAGTATTTAGTAGAAGCTCATTCTTGGCATATTCTATTTTCCAAATTCTCTAAACAAATCTGACCTTTCGCCGCTTGTTAAAGTTATCCAGAGAACAGTTCTGTGTTTGTTTTTTTTGATGCGTTATGATTATTTTACCAGAACGAGTCGTCCTATAACCACAGGGATGTGTTTTAATGTGACGCTCAGCTGAAGGTCTCAGTTTTGATGGTGCTGGTCAGAGGGTCAAGCAGTGGTCTCGCTCTGGCTGTTTCTTGTTGGCTGGCTTTCATGTTGAAAGGCCAGGGCTCATAGGATAAGGCTTCAAAGACCCTGTGAATCTTTTAATGGCCATTAAATATACAAAAGACAGTTGAAAGCAGGCTGTTTTATTTTTGAACATGTCATTCTGCTCTAAAGAGATCTTTGATAAACTCTCCACAATACTTATCAAAGGAAAAGCGGTTTGAAGTGGACAGTGTTTTTTTCAGCACTACTTCAATTTATCACATTGTTAAAATTTCAAGACTCTTGTACGGTGCTTTTAGTCGTTTTTGCTAGTTTTACAGTGCGTTCAGAAAGTATTCAAATCCGCTTCACTTTTTTCAATTTTGTTACGTTTAAATAAAATTTTTTCTCAATCTACACGCCGTACCTCATAATGAAAAAGTGAAAACAGAATTTTAGAAATGTCTGTGATATTTCAGGATTTTTTTCTTTTTAATAAATTTACATTTACATAAGTATTCAGACCCTTTACTCGGTACTTAGTTGAAGCACCTTTGGCAGCAATTACAGCCAGAGTCTTTTTGGGTATGACGCAACAAGCTTTGCACACCTGGATTGGGGGATTTTCTGCCATTCTTTGGCAAATTCTCTCAAGCTCGATCAGGTTGGATGGGGACCATCAGTGGACAGCCATTTTCAGATCTCCCCAGAGATGTTCAATAGGGTTCAAGCCAGGGCTCTGGCTGGGCCACTCTAGGACATTGCCTTTCCAAATCATGTCCAATCAATTTAATTTACCACAGGTGGAATCAAGGTGTAGAAACATCTCGGCAATGATCAAGAGAAATGGCAGGCACCTGAGCTAAATTTCAAGTGTTGCGGCAAAGGGTCTGAATACTTACGTAAATGTGATGTTTTTTCTTTTTAATAAATTTACAGACATTTCTAAAATTCTGTTTTCACTTTGTTATTATGAGGTACGAGGAGTGTAGATTAATGAGAAAAAAATTTATTTAAACAATTGTAGTATCAGGTTGCAAAATAAGGGGGTCTGAATACTTTCTGAATGCACTGTATGTTTATGTAAATGAAGGGGGAATGGGGAGTAAGAAATGGCACAAGCTTATGTTAGTGACCACTAAGTTATGGTTCTGACAGCAGATTGTGTTTCGTTGTAGTTTAAATGTTTTTGCTTTGATCAGTGACTGGTTTGTGTACATAAGGTGAATTGATATATGGTTGTGGTTTCAGGTTGGTATGAAGGCGAGCGTCTGCGGGATGGAGAGTGGGGCTGGTTCCTGGCCGAGTGCGCCGAACTCATCACCTGTCAGGCAACCATCGAGAAAAACATGCAGAGGATGGACCGTCTGCAAGGCCTAGAGACCAATGTCTGAGGCCATTACTGAAGCTCTGCCTCCTTCTGAGGAATGCACAACACATGAAGACTGGATGAATCTAACCACTACAGAACAGGAACAACTTTAGTGATTCATACAAAGGACAAATATACACCATATGTTTTATCCAATAGCTTTTATGTGAGCTCAGGGCTCAATACATTTTGTGGAATTGGAGTCCCTGTTTAAAGTGAAGGAAAGTTTTATGGCAGCACAGAGATGTTCAACTACGTTGTACACTCTTTGAATTTACTCAGGGAAAATGTAAACATGAATTATGCCAAATGTAAATATGTATTAGAGATCTGCAATTTGTAAACTTTTTATAATCAGCATATCAATTTATATTTGAGATTATATATATATGTGTACATTAAAATATATTTCATTGCTTAAACTTTATTATGTCTCTTTAACCTATATGTGTGTATATAGCAAGATTGAGAATGGAAGTGCTCCATAGACAAATTGATTGCATCATGGCAAATTTAATAAATTACTGTAAAGAAAAGCTTACAATAACTCAAGCAAATGCTAAAATTAAAAAAAAAAAAAAAAAGACCAAAAATCTGTTTCTTATTTCTAATGCTGTTTAGGTATTTACTCAAACACCTACAAGTACAGAGAAAGAGTATCACTGCGTTCACACAGCTGTGACAGCAGATCACTTTTCTGTATGTCACAGTTGAATGTCATTCAAATAAATAAGCTCCTATTGGTCACTGGCTGCCTCTCCTGGGGCCTCCAGCAGGGGTTTCCTCAGTTGTGATGAGGTCTATTATAGCGGAGAGAACAGCACAATCTTTAGACCCCCGGTCACTCCAGACCACAGGACTTGGACTCTTTATCTTTTCCTCCAGTAACATATCCAGCTCCTTCCTCAGATCCTAAATTTAAAAAAATAAACTCAAACTATAACTGTAACCCATCACTGAGTGCTCTGCAGCATATGATCGTAAGTTTTAAACGAAACGAATCGTGAGTTAACGCTCACCTTGACGAGGTGAGCAATGCGTGCCGGGGACTGAAACACGATCCACTCGTCCACAGCGATTGTCTCTTGTTCCTGGTCCCTCTGGATGGAAATATCTCCTCCAAAAAACAACAATGAAAATGGAGACACTTCAGTGCAGTCATAGAGGAAGATCTTTAGAAAAAAAGAGAAAAAATAAATAAAATTACAAAAGGCTGATACCCTTGAATGGAAAATATTTTACAAAGTAAAATTACTTGTTTTTGTTTTAAAATATTAATAACAGTATAATTTGTCTGCCAAGTCATTTAATCAACATAACAATAAATCATTTTATTGTCATGACCTTAATAATAAAGAATTATTTTATGAAGAAATATGACTTGATGGTTACACCACTTGACATGTTTACAAGGCATTAAAACAACCATTTCTAGAAAAGCAGTGTATACATTTTCAAAATAGATGAAATCAAGACTAATACATTACAATTCATATCTACATTACTAACTTATCATGGACTTTGTCACTGACCAGCCTTGTTGATCATTACTCAAAGCCGTTTGTGCTTTTGTAAAACTAGCCCTGAATTGACGCATGCAAAGGCACACATGCAAATAGAAAAATAAATACCCCTGCAATCTTGAGATTCCCTAAGGATGTCTCAATCCCTAAATGTACTGTTTCCTAAGGCAGTGAGTGGAGAGAGACAATGTGTGTTTGTGATTGGAAATGTCACCCTGTCCTATGGCAGAGTAATACTTTTACATCCACACACACACACAGAAACAGAATAGTGTTAATGTGTGTGAAAAGAAAGAGGAAGAAGAGCTTTTCTTCGGCACTTCTTGCCTCTTTATTGGCTTAACACTGTACTAAATCCTAATCAGGAGCCGCACAGGTTTACCCAGTGGGGAGGTGTCACAGGTCAGCTCTGTGGACATTGTTAGTTCTGACCAGACACGGTGTCCTTAGAGAGTGAGAGTGAACGAGGTAAAGACTGACGTGAGATGAGGACAAGAACCAAATGCAGACATTCAAATTCAGTTCACCTCAAAACACTTTCGCGAATCAATCTTTCTCAATCTTCACACATACCTTTTAGCTTCCAATCTGATTGTTGCAATCTAGAGTCTCATTCTGCCCCCTTCCTCAATCTCTCCATACGCTGGTTTATTCAAGCTTCATTCACACTATTACTCTCTCTAACACTTCAATCTTACTATCTGCCACTTTGCTTCAGGCACTCTCTTGAAAATCTTTCTCCTCCTTCTACATGTAATTTTCTTCTCTCTCTCCCAGTGTTTCCTGCATCGCTATGCAGGAGCGCCGCAACTGCTGAGAAAGACTACGCAAAGACGAAAAAATTAAGCAATAATGTTGTCACAGAGTTGAGCAAGACTCCCTGGGTTATTTATTACAGGTCAACCTATTAAATAAATTAGCATGAAATATTCATTTTAGTCTAAATTATTATAATTTGAATAGAAAGAAACCACAGACTGACTATAGCGTTAACAGGTTGGTCTCACTCTCTGTTTCTAGCGTTAGTCTCTACAGTATCACATTCTCAGTGCGTGAGAGTCATTGAGCAAGTAGAGAGGTACTCCTCGATTCAGTAAGGAGCTTTGATCTCTTTTGTGAGGGTGTCAGTTAAAAGGCACACAGAAACTGAATAAAAGATGGACTTAAACTATAAGTGGCATTCATTTGCAAACGCACATCCTGTCTCGCAACTGAACAGAGCACTTCAACAAAATGATATACAGTAGCCCTTCCCTTTGAAATGAGTGAATGAACACACTGCATGAGTGTATATGTGTGAGTTTATTGGGGACAATTTTGTTAGGTAAAGCTGACAAAACCTCACTTTGGAGTAAATTAAAAATGTACGTACACTGGTGGTCTTCATCTTCAGGTGATAAATGAGCCATGTGTAGTGGAACTGAGTTTCCTCTGCATTGACAGATTTAGGGTGGATACACACTTTCCCATCAGCCTTAGTGTACACCTTCACTGGCCTGCAAAAACATAATTTCAAGATTGAATTTTCAAAAATGATGCAATTTTACAGATAAAGCCGACCAAATAATGGAAAGTCTATACACAATTTTAAGACATTTCTTCTCAGAGATCGCTTTGACATCATTTAAATATGAATCTATACTGGGGCTATTGTTGTGTCATCAACCCAAGTATCTTATGAAAAAAAAATAAAAATGTAAGTCACTTTTACATCTTGGTTCCATTCCCGTCCATTCCAGTCTAAGTGGGCAGTTTTAGGCTAGAATTACTTTTGCTCAATTGGACAACTGGCATACAGTCTGGTCCAGTTTGCACATTATTCTCAACCTGAACTGCCCACTTAGAAGTGACCTTTTGACCAATATGTAAAGCAACAAACCATATTTCATTTTGGTCCTATATGCCATTTAAGGGCAGGTTTATCTAAAATAACAGAAACAATAATAAACTACTCGGGGGAGGAGGGAAAATGTTTTATTTTTTTTTCCCCTGATCACAGACTTAGACTACCATTCAAGTTTGGGGTCAAGTAAATGCTATACTTCTGTATCTTCTGGTACTTACATAAGCCTAGAGCGGAAAAAACATAAATAAATAAAACTTAAAAAGCACAGCTGTTTTCAACATTGATAATAGAAGAAATGTTTCTTGAGCACCAAATATTAAAGCAAATTAAAATAATTTTTGAAAGATTAAGTGATACTGAAGATTGAAGTAATGGCTGCTAAAAAGAAAGCTTTGCCATTACAGGAATAAATTACATTTTAAAATGTATTAAAATAGAAAACAGTTTATATAAATTGTAATAATTTTTCAAAATACTACCGTTTTTACTGTATTTTTGATCAAATAAATGCAGCCTTGGTGCGTGGTCACATTTTTGAACGGTAAAAATTTATAATATATATTTTTGTTAGACTTTACACTGCACTCTAAAAAAACAAATGGTGCTATATAGCACTAAAAGTGGTTCTTGGCTCGTAGTTATAGGGGAACCACTTTTGGTGCTATATAGCACCATATCTTTAAAGGTGCTATATAGCACCGTTGTCAAATGGTGCTAACCATAAGAGGTTTAGCACCAAGAAATACAATGCAATATGGCACATCACCAACAGTGGTTCTTTGGCTCGTAAAGAACCTTTAAAAGGGGCTTAACAGGTTCTTTGTATGGCAGTGGTGCTATATAGCACCTTAATCACCCCAAAGAACCACTGAAGAACCACACAGGAGCTTAACAGGTTTTGTATATGGTAGCGGTTCTATATAGCCCCTCAGTCATGCCAAAGAACCGGTGAAGAACCAAGATTACAGCACCAAAAGTGGTTCCCCTATGATTACAAGCCAAAGAACCACTTTTAGTGCTATATAGCACCATTTATTTTAAGAGTGATTAGAGAGACAAAAGTCTGCGAGACTACACTCATGCTAAATGAAGTAACTCATGAATATTTCAATCTAGGAGAAACTAGACAAAAGCTTCAGTGTGACAATTCACACACACTGCGGCGCAGCTGCCTATTTGTACACATTCAATGAAGATCTGCTTCTGCAGTCTTCTGCAACTCATATAAAGCTGTGCAGTGCAGTTGAATGGAGAGCATTAACGAACGGAGCCAGGCTGAATGTAAAGGTCTGAATTTCAAACAGAACAGTGTAAGAATAATAGACAGAATGAGGCTGAATGGAATCCATGTGAAAAATGGACAGATTGAGTGGCGTGAACAATGTGCACAGTGCTGGGGCCATGAAAGAGCGCTGATGCACTCTGTGCGTGTAAAAGCTGAAATCAAAATGTCCCTAGAGGACTAGGGTGACCGCTTGGTTATTGCTCTGTTGCAGGACAGTAGATCAAATGGCAATCACATTTTATATTATATTTCTTATTGTGGTATTGTAATTTCAGGGGAAAAAAATACAAACATAATTGAAATGAGGGACACTGTGAGCTTTGTCCCTGCGTCCTGCAAAATGCAAGCAATTTTGGGACTGGTCACCTTACTAGAATACACCACCTCAGCACTGTACCAGTGATAATGTAAAATAACTAACAACTGAGCCAGACAAAAACTAGTCTCAATATCAGTGTTAAAAACAAGAAAATTAAACATAAATCAAGGTTTCTTTACTGAATATGGTTGAAAATAATACATACAGGTCTTTCATGCCGCTTCTATCATCTGAGATTGCTCTTTAGCTTTTCTACCCTTTATCTTTCCCAACAGAACAAAAGTCTGTGAAGATGTCTTAATTGGGATAATGTAATCAGTGACAGTCAGTAAATATTCAGTTGGGGCTCAGGCGTTTCAATTAGCTACAGAATGGAGGCCACATAATCCAAAACAACCAGAAACACAAGCAATAAGAGAAATACCTGCCACTTACATTGGTCTCTTCTTACTATGGTTGGGGCGAATCTTGGCCACTTTAGGGTACAAACCCGCAACGATCACAGCCTTAATCAGCTTCTCATTCTCTGAGTAACATAAATAAGGGAGAATATTACTTATGTTACAGGGGTCAAGAACTGAATTAAAAAAAATAAAATAAAAATGACAATGTTTCCTAGGGTGCACTTACAAAGGAATTTTTACATCAAAAATGGTCATAATATAGAAAAAGTCTAATTTTTACCCTTACGGTAGTCCTCTGATTTAAACACTCCATTTAAAAGGGGTATGTCTTCCTTTAGACAGTGAACTCATATTACTTGCAAGACTGCAAGTAATATGGCGGACTAGTCCTTCTTTCTAAATAAACGAGCCAATCGCTAATTAGTAAAGTCATTGCATCACTGCAGCTGCTTGGTGCAGTGGTTCATAAGCTTGGTGAACAGCTTTAGAGAATTTGATGTTTCCCATTTCAAAGATACATGAGCTGTACTCGCATGACTGAAATAGCTGCCCAAAAGGCATTTTAAAGATGGAAATGACTTGCATTAAAGGGACTTTGCTATGTTTAACTATTACACCTACAGAGATGAACTAATCATGAAAAGTACTGATTACAGCATTATATTTAGATCTACTACTACTGCATAAAAGGTTAAAGTGCTGAGCATTGTAGTCAATCACAGTCGCAGTCTGTTGGCCAGATGATTGCAGTGATACTGCAACTAGATTTCGGCACTCTCACGAATGCTTTAATCATTCAATGATTGACAGGTCCAGCGTTTATAAAGTTGTATAATATTGCATTCTGCATTTTATAGTACAATGACCTCTTAAATGCATTAGCTATCATGAACTAACAATAAACCATGCTTTAACAGCTTTTATTACTCTAGATAAATGTTAATTTTTATAACAAGTTGTATAAATTTACATTAGTTATGAAAAAACTAACAATAAATAGTAAATTATAAATTAAAGTATATAGTATAGTAAATTAAAATTAAATGATCATTAAGTGTTGTACAATGTTAGCTGAAAATGCCAAATGCATTAAGTAATGTTGTCAAATATTTGTAAAGCATGTATTTTTGGGAGCAGTTGTGTGTCAACCTTATGTTTAGAAAATAATTTTTGGTTTAGAAAAATAGCTCATCTCTTTTCAAAGCTAGGCTGACCAAGTCATCACACTCAGACTGCTCAAATCTTTAAAGGTCCCAGCGGTAATAGCAGTCAAAATGACAGACAGCCATGTGAGCAAGTGGACAGCTGGGACAACAGGCAAATATTTAATTAGATGGACAAGTAGTCAGAGTTACCTGAGTTGATATTAGAGCTGGGATCTTTAGGATCCTTACTATTCACAAAGCCAGCTGCCAAAAGATGCTCCGTAAACTGACCCTTCATATTATGAAGCATCTGGTAGGAACAAGCAAAATGGGTTTTTGTTTATTAAGTGCATATCAAAGAGTCTTCTATGTTTAACTGTTTGATTTGTGGAGAGTGAAGACTGACCTGTAGCGTGTTGGCAGAAAGGAAGTTTTCCCAGCAGTATTCCCTCTCAAACCTGCTGCCCTGTTTCTTAGAATCCTCCCAGCCCTTATATGCATTACACACAAAAAACAATAAGCAGATTGTCACAAATACACACACAGTCTTCTAATCTAAGAGTGACTTCTTAATGAAGATGAACTCTTTAAGTCTTACCCAAAACGCATTGACAATAGCGAGATGATCACTTCTAGAGTTTTGGGAGAGCGTTTTCCTCCTCTGGTCCGCAATCTTCTCCTTTCCCTGAGATAAATGAATCCATCAGTCAAAAACAAGCCTTTATTAGAGAACACCCTCTGGGATTACCCTAAATGCTCTGGGGGATTGATGATTGGTGGGTGTCAAGTCAAGTCACCTTTATTTATATAGCGCCGTATACAATACAGATTGTGTCAAAGCAGCTTTACAGTGTTAAACAGGAAAAAGGTGTGTTGATATTACAAGAGGACAACAGTAAACAGTTTTTTCAGTTAAAGTCAGTTATCATTGATTCAGTGATGTCATTGCACAGACACTATTTGAAAGAGCTGGACAATCAAGTTGACAATATTGCCAGAAATTGTGTAGGGCTGGTGATCATGTAAAAGGGTGTGTTTGTACCAGCGGTATGAAGAAGGGATCTTTAAAGCTGAGGCTGGCCGCAATAGTAAGCACAGGGTCCAAACAGCCCAGAAGAGCCCCGAACAGAATCATTTTTCCTATGTGAGGCTCTACAGGCATTCGGGCGAGATGAAATCCTAATGGAGTTAACTCTTCATTCCGGTCTAGAGCATTCTACAAGATACAAAAAGACATTTAAAAATATTGTGCTGCTGCTTAGTACTTTGATTTTAGTCATTACACAGCTTTCTGGAATACTCGATTCTGATCAATCACAGCATGCTACTGTCATATAATTTAGCATAATAACGGTGTAATGGATCATTGTCTCAGGCCATTGATTTCCTATGTCCCTGTGTTTCACACTTCTTATAGCACTCTTTGCTCTTTCCTCTTACAAAAAGTACTCAAATCAATATTTCATGTACATTTAATTAGTGAATTGGTAATAAGTGGTTTCCAGGAACCTTCATGTCAGGGTTTATTTCGTGATAATGACTTTAGATTGTGCCTTACCTAGTTTGCAACGCTCAAAGTAATCTTTCATGTTCGTTTAATTTATTCGTTAAGTAGTCATGTAGCTGCTTCACGCTGGGTTCCTGACTACCCAATTTATTTTACGTTAATGGCTGACTGTAAATTATCCCTTACTTATGAATCCAACCCTCTTTTTCAATTCTATCAATTATTCTTCCCTTTCATCACTTTAGCCTCTCACCAGGTCCACCAGGTGTGTGATGGCCAGCTCTATCGCTTTGTCTGACGGGGGGTCCATGGTTTTTCGCAGGAAAGACGCAATGGGTCCCAATTTCAGTATCTGACAGAAAAAATATATAGAAAAGGAGAGAGAAATAGACCACACTGTTATAAAGAACTTCTCACAATCTAAGCAGACAAATGATTATATGAACCCCAAGGCTTTGTGTGCATAAATGAGAGTGAATATTTATTACATTATTGCCCGCTGTACTGCTGAGCATCAGAGAGAACTGGGACTGGGCAGCCATGTGGAGGTGAAAATAAGCAGTAATTGACACAGCTAAAAGGCCTCATTACACGATTACACTGCCTCTCAAATACAATGACAGTGATTAATGTCCCTTTTAATCCATTAGTTTGTTTGTGGGCTCGCTTTTTACAGTCACCGGAGACTATTTGTGAAACCTATGCCTCCAGGCCCCATTAGAGCCACACAGATTCAGGGGAAAGAGGTTGAGAGTTTGTGTGTGTAATGAAGAGAATGTGTGTGTGTTGGAGAGCATGAATGAGTCACCGGTGGAAATGTTCAGTCCAATTTCCTAAAACCAAAGCAGTGAGAAGCTCTCTCTCTGAGAACTGCCAACAAGCATGATTCTTCTGCATTTTAACAGTATACACACCTACTGCTGACAGCAAACCTGTGTAGTGTGACTCAAACATAGCTAGATCGATTGATACTTTTGTTGATCTCTGAGGGGTAATTCAACCATGCATTTTAGTGAATGAAGTAAGCAGAGAAATGCTCAGACTGAGTGTCCGATTGAATACCTTTATTTGCAAGCAAAGCTCTTCCAGTGGAGTGCGTTGGATCTCAGGTAACTGGTAGTTATCCAGGAGGCTAGCCCTCAGTCCATTATACAGGTGATAGCATTTCCCAGGAGACACTCTGCCCAGACACACACACACACACACAAAACAAGTGAGACAGAGGAAACAACGTCATGCCACTTACATTAAGGAAAGTCTGTTTGATGAATGCAAATTGC